>NC_092344.1:120963131-121563131 GCF_963676685.1 Mytilus edulis
TATGTAACAGATAATTAAAGCAAGTTAGGAGGGAATATTTTTGAAGGAAAACAATGCACAGTTAAATGATGCTGTCCTTTTCGGTATTAGTCATTGAAATTTATCTTTAGGGTAACGGGAACTGTCATGTTCTTAATTTTATGAGAGAAAAATATAATAATCAACCTATAGTAAACTGTCAGATATTGATTGCCCCTATTTTCCATTTTTAAGGTCAAACAACTAAATGATAAGATGACTTAATTTGTTACACACCATAGGGGGTTCTGTACTAAACATGTAAGAGTAACTTTGACATTATGACTCCTGAAAGTCAGATAAACAGATTTTTTATGTGTACTGATTGAAATTTTAGTCTTAGATACATGAGTTTTGTATAAGCTAGTCCGCTCTTATCTGTCTTTCTGTACTTTCTTAAGTATCCATCTGTCGTTTGTTATTGTATATCATATTTGTTTTTGGTGTATTGTTTTGTACAAACATCAGGACGTTAATTTTTACATTTGAATTGTTTGTTTACTTTTGCCATTGATCATTTCCGAAGAACGTACGGTGACCTGCAGTCTTTTTTAACGTCTACGTCATTTCGTCTCTGAAAGAGAGTTGTCACATTGGCATCCATAGACAATCTTTTTATTTTATGTAATTTCATCTTATACAAAAGGAATAATCATAAACAAAAAGTTTAGTTAATTATTCTAAATGATTGTTAAACAACAAGACAAAGGCTGCTGAAAACAGGACAGCTACTACAATGTTGCGTTCAAAACTGCTGATTTTTACAGGTTCTTGTGTTCTGTAGTTCACTGATTAAACTTAGGCCGAAGGCTGGTGTTAAATTCCGCCACTTTCTTTATATGGCTGTCCCAACCGAGAAACATTGAATTCAACGAGTGTCATATAATGGGTTGTCACATTTGTGTTTGCAAACGGATGGATATTGGTCTAATGCATAAACCTTTTATTTAGAGTTTGTTTCAATATAAATATTGCCGCATATTAATGACAATTTGTTTTGCACAAAAATGTGCGTTATGTAATATTTGATATATTGCTATGAAATTCTGGGCGGTTTTAATGAAATTTGACAAAAACATATAACGTAAATAAAGGCAACCGTAGTATACCGCTGTTCAAAACTCATAAATCCATGGACGTAAGAATTTTTTCAACAAACCAAAAATAAATATATGTCAAACTATTTGTGATACATCTATTTCTTGAAAGGTTTCGTTTTTTTTCTTCATGTATCTATCTTAATACTTTGAATTACAATGTCAAAACTTAAACATGTACATGTCATTCTTTCAATCAAATTATGTTTAGAGGTGTTATGTTTCACCTCTACACTTTCTTTTATGTGTGCAACATGTATAACCTTGTTATGAAACTTAATGGTTTTCTCAAAAAAGATTCCTCCAATATATGGCAAAAAATGTGTTACATGTACCAAAAAGTAAAATCACAAAACTTTCACTTGTATGACAGTCGCATCAAATATGTTGACAACGATGTGTATATAAAACAATTAGACAAGATAATCAAGTCAGGATATTTAAGCAATGCATAGAGTTCTTCGTTTGTATAAGACTAGTGACCAAAGTAGGAATGTTCAAATGAAAGTTTTAAATTTGTCAGAAATACCACATATAGCTAATTCGTATACCATTCGATTGGAAAATAAATTAATTAAGTTGTCATGAGAAAACATGGTGCAGTTGTTTATAAATCAGGATCAAAAGCCACAACCGTTATCAAGGAAAAACCAAATTAATTACTAAATTAAAAATCTAAATACCCTTTTTGCAATAGAACGCATGCAAAATTACGTCTATTTTCTTCCTTCTTAATTTTTTTCACCATGAAAATAGAAACCAATCATTGAATGAGATTCATGATTAAACGTCTGCGACGCTTCTCAGAAGGATGGGTTTTCTTTTAAGAACATTTAATATAACTATCAATGAAAGTGGAAAATTGGCATATAGGTTGAGTTCGGCAAATGAAAAATTGGGTGGAAAAGTTCTTCAAAAGCAGATTGATAATTGAGTTTAAACAAAGTCATAGAGCTTTCTTTTGGTGTGTAATGAAATGGGAATATACATATTTAAAAAAAAATTAAAATGGGAAGTCCCTATCAACAAATTTATTAAAACGGAAAGCCCCTTATCAAATTGCAAAATCCAAAGCTAAAGTACATCAAAAGAATAGTGGCGTTGTCAGTTTATTTTCGATTTATGAGTTTGGCTGTCCCTCTGGTATCTTTTGTCCCTCTTCTTTAACAACTGTCATAATGACTTGGATTATATATTTTGTAGACTAGCTTACCCTCTATCTTGTATGATACTCGCATAAAGTTCTATTTTTATAGACAACTATGTATGAACAAAACAAACAGATACAATAGGCAAAAATGTCCAAAATAGGGGTATTACAGTTAATATTGTGTTATAACATATTTTTTTTACAATAATATAATGATAATGCGAAGAAAAACGTCAACGCTTTGGACATTTGACCTGTTGTGTAAGTGAATAGAGTGCTGCTTGAATGTTGTTTACACATGTAGCGTACTTTTATCAATATTTAAAGGACGTTTTTAAAATTTCGTCATTGCAAAATACACTTTGATCATATCAATCTAGAATTTTTGGAACATAAAAAAATGTACCATTGGGAGCGTCAAGAACAAATGAAATGTCAAATAAACCCTGTCCAGAAAGGGATTGTTTATTTTGATTCTTGCAACTTTTAATATCCTTCATTTAAAGGGAAAAGGCCATCTCTGGTCGACTGTATACACCCGCTATGATCATATAATTGTAGTTTGTGGAAAGTTGCCGATTGTCGTGATTGTTCTACCCTACCTGTCTTTACAAATTGATTTGATATCTGAACTAGGGTTATCATTAATATCTCGCACTGCTTATGATAAAACAAACCACTTGTTTCTATTTATTTGTCTTTGTAATGATTGAAAAAGTTTGAATCCTTGAAAGGGTTACAGTGGTTGTATGGCAAGTTAGCATGTATCTAATTTTATTATTAGAGTATTTAACCCTCCGTATTGCTTGTACGATATATGGAGCATATAAATAAGGGTAAAAATTATAAGAGCCAACATTTGTTAAGCGATGTTCAATTAAAAACAAAACTCAGATAGTACGATGTTATCAGAAAGAGTTCCGATCGATTGCGTCAACAGCATGCATCAAACAGCAATTGAACACAAATGGTTAATTTTCATAATAGATCTGGTACTAATAAAATTGAGAAAGGAAATGGGGAACTAAAAGATCGTTATCCGGAAAAAAGATGTTGCTAGTGAGCTAAGAGACGGCAAAGCTTAAAGCTTATACAATTCGTGATGTTGACCTTAATACGTATCATGTGTCTATTTGAGTTGCCGAGTTTTATTTATAACTCATTACATATCACCAAATTTGTATTTACACTTTTGACACGCATTTGTCACATGCGGGTCAGAATCTGCTACTCCTTCTGGAGCACATGCGGTAACCTCATGATATTTAGTAAGGTTCGTGTTGATCCTTAGTTTTCCATGTAGTATTTTGTCGAATTTTATTTGTCTTTACGTCGTTCTTCGACTTTTGTCATGACGTTGTGATATTGTCTTCGAATAATAAGTTTGATTATCATTTAAAAATTTGTAAAGAAGAATTGTAGTTTTATCAATTTATAGCAGAGACTATACATACACTATATTCATCAGTGCTTTGTTGTATGATGTTGGAATCCGGTAAAACACAATATGTCCCAGTTTACAGTAATTTATATCTTCCTAATTGTTCATCATAAGACTTTAAGGATTAACTTTTTCGCCTTGTGAATCGGCATTATGTGTGCTGTTTGAACAAGATAAAAAAATGTATTTGAGTGCTGCCTTTTAATAACAAGTCAAACTACATGCCACAATGATATGCCTTTGAAGTCAATTTTGCTGGCAACACGCTTAAATGAAAACAAATAATTCACTAAAATACAACTGTTTGACGACTAATGTTAAAATCTGAAGTAAAATCGGGTTTGAACACTGTGCACATTTTTATCCGTGTAATATGAAGTGAAATTAAACACTTTGAATATTGACTTTTTTCTATTCTATCAACGCATTATATATGCACTGGTATTAAAGAGATAATAGTAACTGCAATTACGATTATCCCAATATGGCGACGGTAGATATAGGTAAAATCTTTACACTCATTTTTCTTAAATGTAGCATGTTTTTGTCAATAGTTACTCAGCTGCAAGGTTTATCTATACCATTACATCATATTTGAATCGTAACGGTGCACTGGAATTGTCTAAGAGCTGTGAAAATAGCCGTTGAAAAATTCGGGATGATAATCGTGACTCTATGGTATTTTTCTTCTTTGATAATCGTAATTTTCTTTATATGATAATAGTAACTGAAACATAATAAATGTGTCTTTCAGCATTTCAATGGTATTTTGTGTGTTAATAATTTAAATGCCCAGTTAAATGATGACATTAACGCATATAAAAATAAATGAAGAAACTTACAGGTTAATATCTAGGATAAATTTACCTATATATCTCTAATTGATGAGAAAAAGGATGGATTAGCTATATCCCATATTCCAAAAGTGCAATCCTTTCAATTCATTGCTCAAAATGAAAGTCACGTATACCACATTTTCATATGTCAAAAAAGATATATGCCTGTTTCATTGATTTCAGGAAGGCATTTGATACTATTAATAGAGATGCCCTCTTTTACAAATTGTCTTATTACAACATAGATGGTCCCTTTTTTTTTAGTATAATGAAAGATATGTATAAAGAGGTTTTGTACTTGGTAAAGATCTCGGAAGGTATCACTGATTTTTTTAATTCCTCAGTTGGGGTAAAACAAGGGTGTATTTTAAGCCCTACATTATTTTCTTTATATATTAATGATTTACCATTTATTTTTGACTCAACATGTGAACCACCCAAGTTAAATGATAATGATATATCATATCTGTTATACGCTGATGATTTAGTTCTTATCAATAAATTCAGCCGTCCATATTTTTCCTTTGGATTCACTTTTTTCTATTTTATACTGATATATGATTTTAAAAATAAAATTCAAATGTTTTGATCAAATTCCCATGTATTTTAAGACGTTTCTTTAAACAGTGTGGATGGTAAAGGATCTAGAATAGTTACCAGTTTATTGTTACTATTGTTTATTGTCACTTTTGTTTTTTGTTACTTTTGTTTATTGTTACTTTTATTTTTTGTTTTTATTAGCCTTACCTATAGTCTTACGAAGCATTTGACAGACGAAAAAAAAACACAAATATGTATATTGATAAATTACATCAAAGGGCCAAACATGTAGATTATCACAGTCGGAACTGGTTTAATTACAAAGATTTTTATAGATTTTAAAACAAATATTTTGTGCTTCAGAAAAATGCATGAAAATTAGGAAAGGCTAATTTATGTTTTCATTTAATAGAAAAGTACTAATTATATGGCAAGTATGCAAATACAAAAATGTTCCTTGTTTAGTACCTTCAATATTTTTCTCTACAATATCTTCCATGCATATTTATGCAGCATACTTTTCATATACCGAGTATTTATGAATTTTTAATAAGTTTGTTTCTAATTTTGCGGAATATGCGTTATTTTATTCTCATCTTTGCAGTCATTCTTTGAATAAGTATTTCTTGTAAGAAAATTTAAAGCTACATCAATTTTATTTTTTGATTTTCGGGCTTTTGGCCAAACTATAAAAGAACACAAATCCATGTTTGTCAATGAACTCCACGTTACTTAATTTCATAATACACAAAGAATCCCATTTAGGGCCAAATATTCTCTAGTCTTATATAGCATTAAATGTTTTAAGGATGTCATATTATCATAATTCAAAATTGAATTTGTGTTGTTTATAGTTTATATCTGAGATACTGAAATTTCAGTGACAGTCATGAAGTAGCTAATATGAATAAAAAGATGTGGTATGTTTGCCAATGAGACAACTTTCCACAAGAGACCAACATGACTCAGAAATTTCTGTATATTAACAAAGTTCGTGTTTTCCCATTTCCAAATTTCTTGAAGCTTGTTCACCCTTCCAATTTTATAACATACTAGTATGTAGCTGTTTTCATAAGAACAATTAATTATATATGCATAAAAAGAAATGTCATAAGATGTTGGGACGTTTCGTAAATAATTCATCGCCATAATTTCATAATATGCTATCAGATATACGTTTTTAGTGTCAATATCAATAAAACAGTTTCCAGTTACGATTATCTTTTTTATTTTTAAATACCATAATTACGATTATCTTTTTTCCGAGTTACGATTATCATCCCGAATTTTTCAACGGCTATTTTCAAAGCGCTTAGACAATTCCAGTGCACCGTTACGATTCAAATATGATGAAATGGTATAGATAAACCTTGCAGCTGAGTAACTATTGACAAAAACATGCTACAATTAAGAAAAATGAGTGTAAAGATTTTACCTATATCTACCGTCGCCATATTGGGATAATCGTAATTGCAGTTACGATTATCTCTTTAATACCAGTGATATGGTTGTACTCAAAGATATATACATATATAATTTAGGTAAAGTTCTAACATCTTTCGAAACCAAGGGTTGCATGCTTGATGAATAAACTTATTTATATAAAAATGTATGTCGCTCGATTGAAATTTATTTCAGTTGATTAAAATAATAATGGTATACATGTACAGATAACAATACTAACCATAGTAGTCCTCTGCCACAGTGTAGGCGAAACATGAGGTTTTCATTGAAACTATAAAACACGTACATGATTGTCTTTGAATATTACTCGCAAAACAATAACTCATTGAAATATTGTGTCCTTTTGACATTTAAGAAGAATAACTTGCTTTCATGTATAAAACTGTCAATTAAGGTGGCACAATACAAATATTTATTAACTCCCAATCAGACAACTTTAAACTGATGTAATTCATTTAATCCTTCTTTATATTTTATAAATGAGGTACCAAAAGAAAGAAGAAAGATTAATCTTTGAAATTGTGATAATTTCATAATGACATAATTATTACATAATTAATTATTATGTAATTAGTTGCTATATTGTGATGTCCACACTTGAATGAATTTAGCGTCTTTATTCTTCATAGCATCCCAAACTATTTTATATATTCTTGTACAACACAGTTTGACCTCCCAAACTGTGTCTCAGATTTCCAAAAACATCAATAGAATAAATTTTAAACCCAATTGAATTTAGTGGTCTCTTATGAATTGATGTTGCAAACTTCATTGAAGATTTATGAGAGAATGAAATACAATAGGAAAAATCTGAGACACAGTTTTGGAGGTCAAACTGTGTTGAGCAAGAATCTATGAAAAAAATTGGGATGCTATGAATAACAAAGAAGCTAAATTCATTCAAGTCTGGAAATCACAATATGGCAACTAATTACATAACAATTAATTATGTAATAATTATGTCATAATGAAATTATCACAATTTGAAAGATTAATCCTTCTTCTTTCTTTTGGTACCTCATTTATAAAATTTAAAGAAAGATGAGTGGAATTACATCAGTTTAAAGATGTCTGATTGGGGATGAAAAATCTTTGTATTGTGCTACCTTAAGACTGTTTCTCCCAAAGTCGTTGAATAATACTCGAGGCACATGTATCATGTGTATGATAGAAAGGTGAATTTGGCAGGTTTATCATTTGTGGTTTATAAAGATAACATACAAAGCTAAGCAAATGGAGTGGTTTGTGTTCGCGAAAAATTTGTCTAACCCTAGCACATGTTGTGGGATTGACAATTTTTTTTGCCATACTCAATTCTGCCTAACATAATTGTAATGGTATTAAACGTTTGAATATAATATTTGTACTCTTGTCTTTTTTTTTTTGTAATCAGAATTTTATATCGTCCTTTCCTTAAACGTTTGTTTGAATTTATATTAGGTTAACAAGTAATTTTAATCATCTTTTTTTTGTTTGGATGGAATCAGTTAACCAAATGGTTCATCCTTATTTCATGTTCAATGTTGAAATTCTTTTCGTTTCAATGTTCATTGTGTTACTTAGTAATTAATCGGATCATACGCGTGTGGTCGGGCCATATACGCATATGATAACGTATGTATAATGTGAGGTTACTGTAGAATATTTTCTAAATGTTAATCCAAAAAATTCTGCATTTTTTTTTTAAATTTGAAATGCGAAGTTACGTCTACAATCTCATATTCATTTGTGGAGCATATGCACTGTTTTGAGTTTAAAAAACGAAAAAAATAATTTGTTGAAATGCTTCTGTTCAGTAGCATTTGTCTTAGATATTATTTTTTTGTAAGTTTAAATTTCCGGACATATTAAGCATATTTGACCATTCAATATTATAATATTTTATGTAAACTTTCTAAATTATGGTCAGTTTTGATCCGGAAATAATAAAATATATATCAGCTTATATTCTGGTATAGTTCTAGAATCTTTGATGAGTTTAACTGTTCGATATATATTTTAATTCTAAGTAAAGATGTTCGCAATAAAATTCTGCATTTCAATTATTTAATTTGTTATATGATGTTACATTATCAATACCATATTTATTTGTAGATAAAATTAATAATGAGAAAAATAAAGAGTTAAAATGAATGTTATATCATCTGTACTTCAGCATTCTCTTAGAAGTTATTCTATTGTAAAGTTTAATTAGCGGACATATTACGCGTAGTTGACCCTTCACTATAATAATATTTTATGTAAACTTTCTAAATTATGGTTTTTATCCGGTACTTGAAAGTGTGAAGTTATTTGATGAAAAAACATAAACACATTGTGAAACGTAGAAATGACTTAATTAGGGAACATCAAATGTCAATATAAATGTGTATTTAGACGTAAATTAAAGCATAATACAGTAAGATGTTATAAAACCGGGCCAATATACAATGATATTTGTAACTGTCACTCTGATTTAACGACATCTTTATGATTAGTTTGTACGCATTGTACCGTGACGGATAGTAATGATGTTTTCAGTATAGACGAGGTGATCGAAAATTTTAGTTTCTATTTATTTCAGTATCGGCATTTTATGACAACTATGAGTTTGTATAAACAACATTCATAAAATATTTGTAAAAATGGAAAATAGACCGTTGGTTTTAGTCGTTGTTATGACTTCAGTATTTATAATTTACGTTAATGGACAATGTACTATTACCTGTCAATCGGCCGAATGCAAAAATGGAGGTACATGTTTTGTTAACATTAATGATTGTTCTAAAACGTGTACATGTCTATCGTCTTTTTATGGAAGTAAGTGTGAAATAGCCGACGTTACAATTCAGGAAACAACAATTTCAGTTCTGAAGGTATCATCCGCAGCAACATCAACTGTCTCAAAAACAACTAACGTCGTGCTTCAAAACTCTACGGAATTAATAACTACTTTAAGACCTATGTCTATTCGAAGCTGTCTTTTTGGGATGTTGACATGCGAACATGGATATTGTTTTGGTGGAATGAAATGCATGTGTGATCCTAACTGGACTGGTGCGAAATGTGAAAAGTTGAAATGTCCCCTGTCTTGTAAAGGACTTTGTGAGCTGATTGACAATAGAATAGAATGTAAGTCAACAGAACCAGTATCGACAGCCATTACGTTAATTACCACCAACCCTGTGAAAGGGAGACAACTTCCACTAATTCAACAGAGAGCTGTGATATCTCTAATCACAGAAACAACAACCCACAGTGACATAGAAAACAGAAAATGTAGAGATGGATCCATAGCATGTGTACACGGGTACTGTAAACGTGAAACACTGAGTTGTGTTTGTGATGACAACTGGAAAGGCTCACTTTGTGATGAGCTCGACTGTCCAGCAAAGTGTTCCGAGGGTTGTAACATCTCCAATAATGTTGTCAAATGTTTAGAACATGCATCAGAACTATCTGAACAAAGTCCTGTTACGTTGGAAACATCAACAATGGTGCAAAGTACAGCAGCAGATATTGACGAAGAGCTACCTAAATCTTTAAAAAACAGAACATGTTTACCAAAGTTTTTTGTGTGCGTTCATGGATTTTGCAAGAAGGAGAGATTGCGTTTTTACTGTGTTTGTGACAGTAATTGGGGAGGAATGTTCTGTGATAAGTTAGAATGTCCACACTGTTCGAATGGCTGTGAGTTAGAGGACGGATCTGTAGTATGCAACACTGCAACAGAATTATTAGTTTCTTTTACTGCAATACCTAACCCAATATCAACATCGACTGATTTTACTTCAATGCCTACTGCAATATCAACAACAACTGTTGGACAGATAAATGGCTCATTTCCGGACGGACATGTCTGTTCCAGCAATTACACGGAAAACCAAACAAAATGTATGGGTATTTTTCCTTGTAGATATGGAAAATGTCAAAATGAACTTATTGGCTCCAATTTGATTAAATGCGTGTGTGATCCAGGAGCCGATGGAGACATGTGTGAGAAAACATGTTGTAAATTCTGTAGTGACCACGGCCGTTGTAGGAGGGACATGAATGAAACAGAATATTGCAACTGTAACTTTGACTATGAGGGAGAATTCTGTGAAAACAAAATTATTCCAAAAGGTAAGGTCACATTAATATATAATTGTTTATATGCAAAGTACGTCAAATTGCCAACAATTGAATGGGTTCCGTACATTTTCAAAGGATAAAATATAATTAGATAAAACTTTATTCTATTATTATCTTTAGTTAAAATTTTATTGAAAAAACGTTTTAGTTTCTTTACTATATCTGAGCATAAGCATTATTATTTTGGTAGCGAATCAAAGGTGGCATAGGGCTTATTCTTTTTGCTATCGGTAATAAAATATCATTATTTTGTTATAAAAGATAAAACATTAAAAAAACAAAAATGCTGCATGGCAGTATTTACAATATATTTTCCACTGTCGATAATTACGCCTCCCATTTAAAAATTCCCGCCCTGCTTAATACTGGCGTACACATATGTCATGTGATAAATAATCTTAACATACTGTAATATCGAATACAGAAACCGAAATTCTAGAAGGAGTCTTTATTTTTTCAATTGTTACAGCATACTTTTTTTTAAATATCAATGCAAAATCTAGCAAAAAATACATCTAGACTTTGAATCGGACAATTAAAAATAGACAGTAAACATGGATGCCGTCTTTTCTATTATGTAGGTCGAATTATATTTTACGCATTTTCCGTATATAAACTCATCATATATTACTAAAAGGTTTGAACATGACTCATAAGAATATTAACAATTAATGTTATCTGTATGTAAATAAAACATCCATGTCAAAAGTCGCTGGTCAAATGACATGACTTTTACTTTATTTTTGATCAATTGCTCCTTCTAAACAAAACCACTTATGCATACACAATTAAATTATAATGAGTTATGAGTTTGGAAACGTATCAGCATTTATATATAATTTGTAGCACTATACAATGAAATAAAATCAAATGTTAAAACATTAAAAGATATTTCGGACCTACAACACTTAGAACAGTCAGTTGGAGACACTAAATACCTGTTTTATCGTTGCTCTTTAGAGGAAACACATGTAAAGTGTCATAAACATAATATTTATAACCGTTTTTGTGAGGTTTCTTTGCCAAATATTATAGTTGACATTACAACTGCCTTTTTCTAAACATATAAGAAGACATATAGAAAAGAGTCCTGTTAAAACGGTACAACGGGCTGTGTTAACTTGCAGAGAGAATAGAACATTCGTTACGTGCAAGATCACACTATGAATTTGAGATGATGAACAACAATACAAGAACTGTTCCTTTGCTTTTGATTTTTTTTATGTGTACGTAATTACTTGGGTCCCCGAATTGATACCCCAAATCGTGAAGGCATGGTACACCATATCGTGTTGCCATGATAAATCATGTCGTATTGGCATGATACACCATATCATTGTGACATTATACACCATACTTTGTTGCCATAATTCACTATACCGTTTTGCCATTATACACCACATTGTGTGTTGCAATAACAGAACAACAAATCTACTTAATGTGTGCTCTCCAACACCTCGTATCGTTTATGCATGAAATACGTGCTACTGAACTTGAAATACAGCAAGAACCAATTGATCATGCTCATTTCAACATTCCTTGATATTCTCAGACTGGTATAAATAAGGTCTTTACAATTCTCTCCAAACATCTTTAAAGTATTTGACAAGCAATAATAATAAATACAACTTATTTCAATCGTTTGTGTTGACTCACTGTTAATTTATATTGTCTTTGTGTGTTTGATGATTTTTTACATATAATTTTTTTCTCATACGCTCCTTTTTTCGTAGTATTTGGTGTTGTCAATCACTTGTATGAAAAAACTTAGCGAGTACTTTTCTATCTCCATCCGCTAAAACAAAATGTAAAATAACATTAGAAAACTCTATGAAAGAAATATTTCATGAAACAAAGAACGGGCACAATTTTTTGGAATTTTGGACCCTCAATGCTCTTCAACTTCGTACTTGTTTGGCTTTATAAATATTTTGATATGAGCGTCACTGATGAGTCTTATGTAGACGAAACGCGCGTCTGGCGTACTAAATTATAATCCTGGTACCTTTGATAACTATTTACACCACTGGGTCGATGCCACTGCTGGTGGACGTTTCGTCCCCAAGGGTATCACCAGCCTAGTAGTAAGCACTTCGGTGTTTACATGAATATCAATTATGTGGTCATTTTTATAAATTTCCTGTTGACAAAACATTGAATTTACCGAAAAACTAAGGATTTTCTTATCCCAGGAATAGATTACCTTACCGTATTTGTCACATTTTTTTTTGGAATTTTGGACCCTCAATGCTCTTCCACTTCCTACTTGTTTGGCTTAATAAATATTTTGATATGAGCGTCACTGATGAGTCTTATGTAGACGAAACGCGCGTCTGGCGTACTAAATTTTAATCCTGGTATCTTTGATAACTATTTCATGAAACAGAATTTAGAGGTTGTGTGATGTCGCTGCCTACGTATTGCGTGCATTGGATATTTATAGCAGGATAATCGGTTAATCTTTCCCGAACATCGTACATGAAGGCTTAAATGAAAGAAAAAAAGACGTTTTTTAAAGAATTTCTTTAAAAAAACCCTCATACTTAAAAATGCTAAATGGGAGTCAAACCATATAAAATACCTTGCAAATGGCTCAATAAAGGTGGGACATTTTCATGAAAAATCATATTACATGGAGTAAAATTGTGTTACAGTCATATTGTCACATTTCAACATTTGTCCATTTCATTTTCCGAACCTTAAAATATATCCAATTTGTATATTTTTCGCAAATAAACAAAAATAACAATTTCAAAAATATAGTGTACATAAATCCAAAAATGCGAGCCATCATTTAGTAATGTATCATATTTTTTTATAATGTGATATTCAGAGATCTGCTCCAACTTTTTAAACTTTACAATGTGCTCAAGTGGTAATATAATCCATTATTTTGCTTAAAAAATAAAATTTATTTAAATGAAATGTTTTTATCACTTTTCTTGAAAATGTTAGAGCAATTATTATCAATATGAATATTGAAGGCAAATTTCAATTTCGGTAAATATGAAATGAATTGTTAATTTAATATAAATATTTTCTATCATTTTACATTAGTACTTGAAGAGGAGACGTGGTATTGGTGGGTTGTTGGTGTATGTCTTGGTTTAATTGTTATCTTAGTTCTGGCATTAGTTGTCCTTCCTTACTGGATGTGGAGAAACAGGGTCATACTCATAATGAAGATTGTACATTATTTCCAAAGATATGAAGACAATGGTAAGTTATTTTATTAACAAAATACAGTTTCATGTTCCAATAAGCTATAACATTTTATGCATTTGATGTGTTTGAACTGTTGATAGATAAGTTTTATAAGGGACTTTACTTTCCGTTTATAATTTTCCTTGAAGTTTTTGATTTATACTTTACAGTTTATGCGTTACGAAATAGTGATGCATCTGTGTATAATTTTCTTTACAATCCTATACATGCATGTTATATGTAGGTATCATTGTAGGTATCATATTGAAGAATTCCAGTTTCATTTATGCTATGAAATAAAATCGTTTTATGGAGTCCTCAGCTAATTGTCGAATATATTTCAATGATTTTGTTTGGTCGCTGCATTCATTTCGTAAAAAAAGGGTCCAGCACGTTGTTGTACGTAAATTCCATGTTTAAAAACGAAATAGTGTGGTTAAAACCATCATTAAAATTACTTCACAACCTTTTGTTTTTACAGAATGCACCATAATTATTGTAGGAAAACCGTAAATACATATAAAGGAACACTCAATAAACAACTTGTAAAACGATGATGACTGCTGTACCAATATTTTGACTATTCTATTTATTATGTCTGTTTAGTTCACGCATCATTGTAAATATAACGGAATTTGGTGAGAGGTTTAGCGCTATAAAACCAGGTTTCATCCGACATGTTCTACATTTGAAAATGTCTGTACCTATTCAGGAATATGACAGTTTTTGTTCATTCGTTTTTGGTGTGTTTTGTCATTTGATTTTGCCATGTGATTAGGGATGAGTTCAGTATTTGTGATTTTACTTTTTTCTATTAATGATCCAATGAATTTACAGGATATGTCCTTTTTGAAAATATACATTTTAGCTATTCAAAAAATGTAGGTCATCCTTATTTACATGTAGGCGTGTACGATTTTGTAAATTACTACAAGTCAAAAGAAATTGTAGATTATTATTTTTATTATTAAATCAACATGTAAAACAGTAGAAAAAAAAACATTACAAATATAGAACAAGTGTATTACATATTTGTACTTTATACCACACAAGGAAGAAAAACAAAAGTGACACACAAACCATCATTCTTAATCAGTATAATTATACCATTAACAAAAAAGATCTTATCTGTGTAGGTTAAATACTGTTTAACATATTATCATTATTGGTTTTTATCTAGATATTTACGTATATCGTATCGTTTTTTCGACACATAACATAGCAAACTGAGAAATCCACGAGTTGTCTATTATATTAGAAGTTGAATCGAATATTTATTGAATTTTGCATGGTGATTGTCTAATGGTAAAATTGAATGAACATATATTATATTACAGGTATTTTTGATATTTTGTAAAATAAAAAAACCTTGGAAATTTCTGTGAGATTCGTGCACTTTATTTATTTTTTTATTTTTTCATATAAAAAGGTATAAAATTATCACATAGAATAAAATGAACAAAATACTGATTGACTGGATGATAAATGTAATTTTAGAGTTTGCACAATTAAATTATTCTACAGTATGATCTGCTGTGAGGCAGTCGATATCATTAGGATATTATGACTCGAAAGTCGAAAAACAAACTGACAACGCAAAAGCAACAATCTCACAAGCACTGAATTCGAGTATTACTTGACAACGCTGGGTTTTACTACAGCCATATTTGTTGAAAACCTGACCGTTACACATTGAGCTCTATCATATTTTTTGTATTCAAACATCAAGAAATCGACGACGCGGTTTTTCGTAAACAGCAAAATACGAATATATTCAGCTATAATCTAAACTCTTAAAGATTCAGAGTAAGATAATCATGATTAGGTGGACTTTAATCAGAGCACATTCTCAAATAATCCACTTGAAAACTTTGACCAGTATTTTTTCATTAAACGGTAATGCATGAATCGATCGGTTTCCGGAGATAAACAACTGACAGTCAATATAAGTGTTTATTTATTGTTTTAGATGACCGAGAATGGGATGCCTTTGTATCGTACAAGTGTGACGACAGAGACGAATCATTTGTTCTTAAACAGCTTTATTCCAAATTAGAAGTGGAAATGGGATTTAAATTGTGTCTTCACTTCAGAGATTTCATACCAGGAGACAGTAAGTATATACTTTATGTTTATGATATATATATATAAAAGAGGACGTGGTAACAAATATAGTCCATCGTACGACCACCAACAATGAACAGAGCTTACTGCATAGTCAGCTATAAAAGGCCACGGAATTACAAATACCACTATTCAAATGAGAAAACTAACGGCCTAATTTATGTACTAAATAAGGGACGAACGAAAAACAAGTATGTAACACAGCAACAAACGTCAACCACTGAATTACAGGCTCCTGACTCGGGACATTGCACATACACACAGAATGTGGCGGCGCCTAACCATCTATCATGCTCATAACGACTACCATGCTGGAGGAGATTTCACAAAAATACTTAAGACTAAGATTGGTAGTAAGTATACTGAATTGTTCATGACTTACGATCAATTTAAGTTTTACGTTTTTTTGTGAAATCGACTCCTGATATGTCTAACATTGAATCTTCCGGTAGCATGGCGATTGCATGAAGTGGTGTTTTTCTACTCTCCGCCTTTTTTATTGAAAAACCAGTTAGTAAATGTATGTGAGTTATGTGAAGGTCGTAAACTAAAAACAATAGATGATCCACAAAAACTCTAGCAAGTTTTTAATGACATAAACCTGATACAAAAGTCTTTAATTGTTACAAACATTATCTTGGAAATATTATTCGAGTGGACCGAACTTCGTTATTCGTGTAAACAGAGGTCAGGTCAGTGGTCGGAGTCAGAATCGATAATCGTTACTTAAAGTACATTTTGACGGAAATATACGGAGACAACTGATAACCATGGACCCCAGGGAACAAGAAAGGTATGAGACATTAAAAAAAATGTATGAATCTAAATCTGTGTCCGAATGCTTTGCAAGTTTGCACCTCAAATTAGAGGGGGATGTTGAATTTCTGAAAAAAGAGGTCAAGGTACTAAAGGACAATGTAGAAAACCTTGAATCTCATGCTAAACTCATGGATGACAGTATTAAAGACATACATAACACTCTCCTTCCTGATATTGAGGAAAAAATATCAACAGAAGAAAAAGAAAGACTAAAGCTAGAGTATTGGGGCAGAAAATGGAACCTGGTGGTAAGTGGTGTGAGAGGAACCCCCTTGGCCGAGATGCCTAAAGCAACTGATGTGTATGTCCGACACTTCTTTGAAAAAACTTTAGAAATACCCAAGGAGCGCATCGAAAAAATGCTGTTCCAGGCCGTGCATAGGCTACCAGGAAAAGAGGGAGACAAAGAGAAGAGAAAGATTATTGTGCGCTTTAATAGTCTGATAGATCGAGACGACGTTCTGGCCGCTGGGATGAAGCTTCAACGTGGAAGTGGGTATAGTGTTGTGCCCGATGTGCCGCCGTCTGTTGCCAAACTTCGATTTAATCTTTTAAATGAAAGACGTGCACTGTCTTCATCTGAACAGAGGAAAGTCCATCTTGTATACATTAAAGAGTATCCGTTTGTCATGCTAAAAAAGAAGAGATCATCATAGACCCTTCAGCAGACCTTCTCGTGTAAAATAAATAACTTTTAACTGATTTAAACAAAAAAAATATTTAAACAAATTGCATTGGAACACTCACAGTAACATTCTGTTTATTATTGTTGTATTTTATTACTACGTTCCTGTTTTTTGGGTTGTTTTTATTCTACATTGTGTATTCTAAAACTCTCTCTAATTGTTCGCGGTTTTTTTTCTATGTTGATAAATTGTATGTCCTGGCTCATCCGCACATGGCTAATTTGCATATTAGATTGCTCAGGTGGGCATGCGCAACGTAAACCGGATGTTTTGGCTCATGATACAGACAAAAACACGGAGAATAATAAAACCCTCTCTAAACTAAAGAAATACATTATATGTGCCTTTCAAGAGTACGTAGGTAAACTTTATTCCAAATATACACCCTTATTGAACTCGTCTAGTAGGTGTTAATAGTTTTTATTAAGTTTTAAACGTGGTCAGACTTAATTACTAGCGGTCCATCATATAAAACGCACATGGCTATAATTCCTCATACTGTCTACTTTTATGTAAAGAACCCCACATATAAATAGAATGTCACTTAACAGTTGTTCAAAACTGTATCACCTTTAAAAAACAACTAAACAATCTGAGAGACATGTCATTCTCAAATAAAAGCAGAATTATCTGCTTTCAGCAAAAAGGGGGCACCCCGGACAACAATAATAAACAGTTGAACTTTAGTCCAAATGATTATGACGTCTTGAAGGGCTATTGTAGTTTTTTCTTTTGACGCCTTACATCGACTGTAAGGCGTCAAAGAGAAGAGATTATGGTAGCCTTTCGGGACGTCATAGTTATTTGGACTAGTTGAACTTCTGATCCTCAAAATTAAAAACATTACAAAACTTGAAATGGGAAAAGACTTACAGAGATTTTCACCATAATCTTTTTTTTTCAGAGGTATAAAGAAAGGGGAAAACAGTTATTTTTGTTTTTGTTTTTTTTGTTTTTGTTATAAAAACTATATTTTGTTTTTATATATAAAGGGATGGGGAAGAGAGACACCCACTGTATTTTAGTTAATTAATTTACTTAATTAGAATTGTATTACCATGAAACGGGAGACCTCAGGTTGTTGTGGGTTAAACGGTTCGAAAAAAACATTTTTATGTCACTTTCATTTCTCTCTACTTATTTGTACTTTATTTTTTTGTATTGCTCTGAATATGTTGATTGACTGTATAATTTTAGATCATTCATCTGTTACAATTGTAATTGATATAAAATATGGGTAGTTTGAAAATTGGTTGCATAAATTGTAGAGGCCTGTCTTCTGATAAAATTAAAAGAAGAGATATATTTAGTAAATGTAGAGAAAATTATGATATGGTCTTCTTGGTAGATACTCACTGTAAAAAAGAACTTGAAAAGTATTGGCAGGCAGAATGGGGTTATAAAATAATATTTGGGTCGCATACCACGAGCAGTAGAGGCGTGGCTATCTTGTTTAGAAGCACTTTTTCTTTTGAAATTTTTGGACAGAAAGTGGATCAAAACGGGAACTATGCAATTCTAGATATAAAAATTTTCAATCATAGAATGACAATAGCAGTGGTATATGGACCCAATGAGGACAAACCAGATTTTTATGAAATACTCCAAAGAGATATTGAAAATTTTGGTAATACTTCAGTAATAGTGGGGGGTGATTGGAATTTACCACAAAATTATGATATGGATACTTTAAACTATTTGCATAAAAATAATCCTAAAGCTCAAAAAAAGGTTAATGAAATGATGTCAGAAATAGATCTGGTTGATGTTTATAGGGAATTATACCCAGAGAAAAAGAGGTTTTCCTGGAGAGGACCTAACAAGAAGCAGGCAAGACTGGACTACTTCCTTGTCTCATCTGATTTTCAACCACTGATAACCTCGTGTGATATTGGTGTTGCATATAGGTCTGATCACTCACCCGTATCTCTGTCCATTCAATTTAATACAAATGAAAAAGGCAAAGGGACGTGGAAATTTAACAATGCTTTATTATACGACAAAGAATTTATTACTAATACTAAAACTTGTATTGCTGATTGTATTGATCAATATAAAATAGTTGATTCTGAAAATAGGGAAGAAATAGAATTTTCCATTTCCGACCAACTGTTTTGGGAAACTTTAAAACTGATGATACGAGGAAAAACAATTTCTTATTCATCTTTTAAAAAGAAAGAACGCAGTAGGGAAGAACAAGAACTAGAAAGTCAATTGAACAATTTGAACAATAATGAAAATATCAATGATAAAAGGGAAGAAATTACACGTATTGAACTTCAGTTAAGGTCGTTAAGAGAATCTAGAATAAAAGGGGCAATAATGAGAGCAAAAGCTAAATGGCAAATTGAAGGGGAGAGAAGTACAAAATATTTCTGTAATCTAGAGAAAAGAAATTATATTGACAAAGTAATACAAAAATTAACTTTAGATAATGGTGAATGCATCACTGATCAAGCAAAAATTCGTGCGGAACAAAAGTTATATTATGAGAATCTATATTCATCTAAGAAAACAATTATAAATAATACACACAGAGCTAATTTCTTTTCTCTTGAAAACCCATTTATCAAAATTCTCTCTGATGAACAAAATATTAATTTAGAGGGGGAACTAAAAAGCTCAGAAATTCATAATGCATTAAAAAATATGAAAAATGGAAAATCTCCTGGTCTGGATGGTTTTACAACTGAGTTTTATAAATTTTTTTGGCACGACATTAATCCTTTCCTACTGCGTTCTTTCAAAGAATCATTTCAAGAAGGTAAATTATCAATTTCACAAACACAAGGTGTTATCACCTGTCTACCCAAAGATGGTAAACCAAAACATTTTCTAAAAAATTGGCGACCTATTTCACTGCTTAATGTAGACTATAAAATAGTATCAACATGTATTGCAAATAGAATTAAAAAAGTCCTTGATCACCTGATTAGTGAAACTCAAACTGGCTTTATGAAAGGCAGATATATTGGGCGCACTACGTTTGCGCGCATTTGGGGATTAAAATGTTTTACGTTTGCGCGCAGCTTTTGATTACATTTGCGCGCATTCATTTTACAGGTAAACTCAGATAAAAAGATAAATAAAAATTAAATTAGATTATAATTGACTATATATTTCTTTTTCATTTTCATAAGAAATATGACTATCAATTATAAAGTTTGAAAATATTTCTTAATTCAAATTCTATATTGTTCATATTGAGTTCTAATCATAGGCGAGACAATACTTGATCATTTTTTAGGAAGATTTAAGCCCAAGTCGAAAGTGATCATTCCGTAAAAAAGCATAAGGCATACATGTAACTTCATTACGAATATTTCAGACTGAAAAGTGTTTCAACAAATAGTGATCGTTTTGAAAATAAGTAAATAATTTAAGTTAGGTTGTAAAAATATACAAAGGCACAAACATGGAGTTTTTAACATTTTAACATTTTTATCTGTATATATATATTTCTAGGATTTAGTCCTTATGCATAATAAAACGGACTTATCTTGCTCAAAATCCCATTTCCACCTCATCGTTGGTGCGCTTGGGAATAAGACTAACGGAATTAGTACTTATACTTGTAAATGATTTAGCAAATTATAAATAAATAAGTATTGTTACCTGTATTTTACCTGAGTTTACCTGTAAAAAAAATGCGCGCAATTGTAATCAAATTCTGCGCGCAAACGTAATGATTTTTGCGCGCAAATGTAATGGTAATGCGTGCAAACGTAATGCACCGGATATATTGGTGAGTGTACAAGACTTATATATGACCTCTTGAAAAAAGTAGATGACGAAGATATTCCTGGCTTGCTTGTCTTGTTGGACTTTGAAAAAGCCTTCGACTCTCTTGAGTGGAACTTTATATGTGAAACCTTGAAATTTCTAGGTTTTGGGGACACAATAGTGAAATGGTTCACAAACCTTTACTATAATTCAAAAAGCTGCATTCAAAATAATGGTTATCTTTCTGATTTTTTTGTAATAAAGAGGGGGGTACGACAAGGGGATCCATTGTCTCCCTATCTTTTTATTTTATGTTTGGAACTGCTTAGTGCATCAATAAAATATGACAACAACATAAATGGTATAAAGATTAAGAGTTCTGAATTTTTACTCAGTCAGTATGCTGATGATTCGACTTTGATCCTGGATGATAGTGAAGAATCTCTCAACAGTGCTCTAGATAAGATAGACTTGTTTTACTCATGCTCTGGTTTGAAGGCTAATTTTGAAAAAACCCAAGTAATATGGATTGGGGCAAAAAGGGGCTGTGGTGAGGAGCTAAACACAAATAAAACAATAATATGGAACCATTCAGGAAATTTCAAACTCCTAGGCATTCAATATTGTTTGTCAAAAGTTGATATATGTGTTGATAATTATTTAGAAAAAATTCAAAAAGTTAAAAATCTTTTAAGTGACTGGTCATTTAGAAATATTACTATATATGGGAAAATTGTAGTTGTGAAAACTCTCGCCCTACCAATTCTAATTCAATGTTTTACTGTTTTACCAGATCCATCCCCAGATATATTAAAGCAGTTACAAGCTATGCTATACAGATTTGTGTGGGATGGTAAAGGGGACAAAATTAAAAGAAATATACTTATCTCAAATTACGAGGATGGTGGTGTAAAAATGCCACATATTGAATCATTTATAAAATCACTTAAGTTATCCTGGGTTAAAAAAGTTTTAGACCCCACAAATTATTCCTCATGGAAGGTTCTATTGGCAGATCACCTTGAAATGAATGGTGGTGAAAATATGTGGCATTTATCAAAATCAGCACTCAATGAAATTAAAAAAGAATTTAACCCTTTTTGGCAAAATGTAATTTCATCATGGACCTCATTGTGTGAACCTCTGACCACAGCCCCAAGTGATATTTTGTCTCAACCATTGTTTTTAAATGAAAATATTATGATTGATGGAAAAACAGCTTTTTACAAAAAATGGATACAGAATAATGTATTTTTCATAAATGATCTCATTAAGGAAAATGGAGAATTTTACAATTATGATGAATTTATTAGAAATTATAATATAAAAACAACTTTCTTAGATTTCTATGGACTAATCTTGGCACTGCCAAAGGAATGGAAGAATGTTATTCATTCTCAAGTATTTATCAAACTAAATACTGTCAGTCACAAAAATGTTACCGCCATAAAAACAGTTGATAAAGTATCAAAACATTTTTATAAATTTTTTCTAGATAAAATAAAGGAAACCCCATCACGCATACAAGAGAAATGGAAAATGAAATTGAGAATAGATATTGTGGCCGAAGAATGGAATTATTTTTTTAGTCTTCCTTTACTTATAACTGAAGATCCCACTTTAAGGGCATTTCAATACAGATTACTCCATAGAATTCTAGGAACAAATACTTTACTTATGAAGTGTAAATATAGTGAAACAGAACTGTGCACTTTTTGTACCGAAACTAAAGAAACATACATACACCTCTTTTTTGAATGTAGTTATGTTCGAACATTCTGGCTTAATTTTTTTCAAAAGTTAGAAGATGTATGTAATGTAAGCTTTCTCCCAACCTTATCAAGTATAATCTTGGGTGTTAAACATCATCTATTTAAAGATATTCTTAATACATGTATTCTGATATTGAAAAGATATGTTTATTTATGTAGAGTTAGATTTACAGTCCCATCTGTTGCTGAAGCAATTGAATGGCTTAACTATTATTATAGGGTTGACATGGTCTCTATGAATTTGTGCTCTACCAGTAAAGCAATAAGATTAAAAGAAAAATGGTCAAGCATTGATAATATTATTAAGAAATAGAGCTCAATGCAGATGTACTCTGTAATCTATTACTGACTTTGTATTTTATAATTTGTAACAAGTATGGTTAACTATATGTTTAGGATTTATAGCAGAATAATTTGTTTGTGCATCTTTATTTGTAGATGAGATTTGAAAATGATATGAAAATAATAAAATATATATTACAAAAAAAACATTGAATTTGGAATAAAATCCCCAAATTCATAGTCCCATTGCTGTCTATGTTAATTTCTGCAACTTCAAGCATTCATAGCTATGTTGTCTTAAGTTAAAATGAATTATACTTTTCCTGACTTGTGCTGACAAATTCAATATACCTTTATTAAAATTTGATAACAAAACCAAGTACTTCTGATCTGATCAACAGGGCAAGTATGTTCTCCTATTTTAAATATACATGTTTTTCTTATTTGTATTTGAAAGAAATACTACATAAGGCTTCAGTTTTACAGTGACTGCAAGTACATAACCTTTCATTTCATGCCAAAAGTATAAAGAATAAATAATAATTGAGTAGGCACTATTTTGTTTAAATATGTACTACTTTCGTTCATGTGTCCGTCCCGGTTAAATCTTGCTTGTCCAGGGTTCAAAAAACAAAAATGAGGAAGGTTCTAGTGTTATCTAATGCATCATGGGCAGTGACCGAAATAAGGTAACTTTTTACAACTTTTTACAATTATCATTATTAAATTTTGCCTTAAAATCTAGACTATGCAACTTGAAATGATAGGAAGATAATGTTTTGACAGATGATGCATTGAGGTTAACACTTAAACTATGTTATCTTCATTTAACAAAAAATAGACATCGTGGTTAAGATTTACAGACAATAGCGACTACAAATCATATATACATATACATATGACAGTTGAGAATCTTGTAAGGTGAGAAAGGTCCACGTTGAAATTAAGTAACTTTGTTGTTTGTATTAATTGCTTTTGGATTATATTGTATTTAGTTCCAGGTCCAAAATTAGACCTACAAATTGTAAAGAAACTTATATAAGCTATAATATATATAAATTTGTTTATTAAAGTGTCACATATTGATTGCCATAAAACATATACAACAATTATAATATTTACACATAAAACAATCAATATCCAGCCATAATTACTGACTTATGAGACACTAACATTATAAAACTTTATACAATTACTGATCAATATAATATACATGAAGTACACTGACAATCAGCCTTACATTGTTAGAGTAGATCTGATTTGTGATTTCCTCATGTATATATAGGTATGGTAATGACATTTGTGGTATCAATTTTAATGCATCGGATGTGTATTTCAACAATTCAAGGCTCTACAGTAATGCTGACACTATTTGAAAATTAAAAACTTAATACATACAGTAAAGACCTAATAGAAACGAAAAAGGTTCCAATAAATAGCACAACCCGGCAATAGGGAGATACATTTCTGAATTTAAATTGATTTTTTAAGATACGAGCATTAAATTTAAATCAACAATATCCCAAAATTGATGTCAATACAGAAATACTGAGCTTATTGGCTAGTGTTACTTTCGAGAACGAACATTTGTTAGCGTCAAAGCCGTCCCGTTTATTCACCATTTTTTGTTTATTTTGACCTTAAGCATACAGGAAATAATTAATATATTCGACTATTGAAGTGTATTCCAAGCTATTCTGGTTTTTATTTTCGTTTAGGTTACGGAGGTCGCGGTTATATAAAGATTATGATATTTTCGTATGTATAATAGCATGTATTCTTTCTTTATTCAGCAATCGCCAACAACATCATACGTGCAGTGCAAGGGAGTCGACGTACAATTATGTTGTTAACTCCACGATATGTGCAGAGCGAGTTTACAAAGTTTGAATATCAAATGGCTCAAACAGAAATGTTAAAAAGACGACACAGAATTATTCCCTTAGTTTTAGATGACATATCTTCTGTAAAAGGTGAACTAGATCCGAACTTAGAGCAAATTATACATTCGGTGACTTACCTGGAATGGCCAGGTGAAGAGGAGAGCTTGAAAATACAAAAGTTCTGGAAGAAATTAGTGTTATCAATGCCGAAGAAGAAAGACGTTGAGGAGAAACGTAAAGCCATGTCAAGTAGTAGTAGTAGTCCTTCAAGTTATAACTTCAGTAGTCAAACATCAGAAATACCACTAGTTAGTCAATCATATTCATCAGATTCATCTAGCAGTAATAGGATATCATTCGTCTCTAATGGCAGCAGTGATGTCATTTCATCAGAACAAATCAACAGTAATGGCTACCTACCTTCTGAACATATCAATAGTAATGGACACATACATTCTGAACAAATCAACAGTAATGGTTACTTATCTTCGGAACAAATCAACAGTAATGGTTTCTTATCATCGGAACAATCGAACAGTAATGGTTATTTATCATCGGAACAATCTAACAATAACGGTTATTTGACATCAGAGCCAATCAAAAATGGTGACATCATTATGAAATTACAAGATGATTCGATTGATCTCAACCAAAATGGTGAAAAACCATCTAACCTCAAATCAAATATCAACAACTACCTCGATCTTATTGATCCAGATTCTTACAATTGTTCGCATTCATAACATCAACTATACTTGTACATAATCACTTTCAGTGACCCAATTCAAATCATATTATACTATCCGTTCACGTATTGACTTACAGATTGACAGTCATATTTGTTTTTTTCAAATTTAGGGCAAGCACTTGTCAGGATTAACATTTAACATTATTTATATTGTAATTTTTTTAAACTTAAAGTATATTTTGAAATAAAGTATCAAAAATTAAGTTAGTATTACGGTATATATCGTTGTTGTTTGGGTTAAGATTACACAAAGTGCCATCGAAATCCTAATGTGACTATTTTGTTTTAATTAGCTATATTTTAGATATTTGAAACTCCTGTGTTTGTGAGTACAAAATATATAGTTCAGTGAGGTAAACATTTATTTAATACTGTAATTTATTAAAGACACTCAGATCTTTTCAAAAAGAAACAAAAAATGTGTATGTATATCCCATACTTGTCAAGCAATCATTTAATTCAAACTTTTTGAAGTTTCAAAAAGTAGTGATTGATTATGAATCAGTATTATTACCTTCAATCTGGGACTATTATACTTAGTTAGTATAATAGTCCCAGCTTCAATAAAGGACAAAGATTTATCTCAATTCAAATATTGCTTAGAATCATATTCAAAACAGTGTATCTGTGGCCATTGATTGACGCATTAAAATCATCCATTGACTGGGACAGATTAGGTGAACGTTTGTCTGTAACGACCACTGCTCACTATGTACTTTTAAAAAAACGCTTAAACTGTGGGGTCACCAAAGGTTCTCAACACCTAAATAAAGTGATTCGAAAAACTAATCAGGAATATTACGATATTTTGATTTATATCAATAATATAAATCAAAACATAAAGGCTATTCCTGAATAATTTTTCGAATTATTTTATTATTTAAGGCGTTAAGAACCTTTGGTGACCCCACAGCTTAAATTCTATAATAATAAGTAAGTAGTGAGCAGCGGATTGATCTCAACCAAAATGGTGAAAAACCATCTAACCTCAAATCAAATATCATTAACTACCTCGATCTTATTGATCCAGATTCTTATAATTGTTCTCATTCATAACATCAACTATACTTGTACATAATCACTTTCAGTGACCCAATTCAAATCATATTATACTATCCGTCCACGTATTGACTTACAGATTGGCAGTCATATTATTTTTTTTTCAAATTTAGGGCAAGCACTTATCAGGATTAACATTTATATATTGTAATTTTTTTAAACTTAAAGTATATTTTGAAATAAAGTATCAAAAATTAAGTTAGTATTACGGTATATATCGTTGTTGTTTGGTTTAAGATTACACAAAGTGCCATCGAAATCCTAATGTGACTATTTTGTTTTAATAAGCTATATTTTAGATATTTGAAACTCCTGTGTTTGTGAGTACACAATATATAGTTCAGTGAGGTGAACATTTATTTAATACTGTAATTTATTAAAGACACTCAGATCTTTTCAAAAAGAAACAAAAAATGTGTATGTATATCCCATACTTGTCAAGCAATCATTTAATTCAAACTTTTTGAAGTTTCAAAAAGTAGTGATTGATTATGAATCAGTATTATTACCTTCAATCTGGGACTATTATACTTTGTTAGTATAATAGTCCCAGCTTCAATAAAGGACAAAGATTTATCTCAATTCAAATATTGCTTAGAATTATATTCAAAACAGTGTAGCTGTGGCCATTGATTGACGCATTAAAATCATCCATTGCCTGGGACAGATTAGGTGAACGTTTGTCTGTAACGACCACTGCTCACTATGTACTTTAAAAAAACGCTTAAACTGTGGGGTCACCAAAGGTTCTCAACACCTAAATAAAGTGATTCGAAAAACTAATCAGGAATAATACGATATTTTGATTTATATCAATAATATAAATCAAAACATAAAGGCTATTCCTGAATAATTTTTCGAATTATTTTATTATTTAAGGCGTTAAGAACCTTTGGTGACCCCATCGTTTAAATTCTATAATAATAAGTAAGTAGTGAGCAGCGGTCGTTACAGACAAACGTTCACCTTATCTGTCCCAGTCAATGAATGAACTTAATGCGTCAACCAATGGCCACAGCTACACTGTTTTGAATATGATTCTAAGCAATATTTGAATTGAGATAAATCTTTGTCCTTTATTGAAGCTGGGACTATTATACTAACAAAGTTAATATTTTATTTTGCTTAATACAATACAATGTTAAATTGCAGCATGAAACAAATCAACATGATGTCGGTGTTCGTAAGTACTTTCATTTTTTTCTTTTTTCTACTGTCATATTCAAAGCATAAGCTATGTGTAAGTATTTTCCTGAACTGAAAATCGGAAATTCTATAGGTCATGCGCAGTAAGATCTAGGCAGCATATTTTCTTTTAGGTAAAAAGTCTTAAGTAAACTCAGAAGAAAATGAAATTGTTTCATAATATTTATACATATTGTATTTTTTTGTATTGGGTTGGATTTTAAAGCCAGATGTGCCTATTGTGAGGTGCAATCTTCTTGCTTCATAAAATCTCTAAATCTTTGTAATTTAAAGTGTATATCACATATTAAGCAAATTTAAAGTTAACGGGTAATTTAAGAGCAATTTCTCATTTCGTTTTTAGTAAATTATCTGCCTCATTAATCAAGCAGTCCTATTAATGAATATATGTATATAAATAAATGAAGATGGTGGGTATATGCCAATAAGACAGCAACCTAATTACACACAAAAACACCTTTCAATAATATACTAATCAACAAAAGAAACGAAACACAAGTTTGAACTCCAATTGTATAAGGAAAACAGTTAACGTATCCAATGAAAAACATTCATTCACAAAGAAAATGCCTATGATTAAAATAATCCGTCCAAAATTGAAAGTTAGGAAATATCTAGTTATTGAACACAGGGGTCAAATTCTTTTGAGGAAAATGATGACAAAAGTCAGCACTTTATTTTGTTATATATGGAAAATATATTGCCTTGTATCCTTGGTTGACATTGGTTAGTATATATAGATATCATATAATATGGTAAATTATAAAGCACTCCGAGTCCTGTTAAAATTCATAGAAACAGTCAAAGATCTGACATCAACAACAAATCAACAAAAATCTTTTGGATATTTACTTAACATATTTCTGATTTGTACATGAACATTTGGCAGAGGTTGAACTTTTTTTTTGTGGCAACCTTTCTCATCTTAATCTTGCAATAACCTATACCATGATACCCTTCTTACTTACAATGAAGGAAGGATGACATATACCTATCGTTACTTTCACATATTTTATTATTTGCATAGCCTTGAAGGTATATTAAGAATTTTTTTTATCTTTTTTATGATCCGAAAAAGATAAGTTATGAAATTGTCTTTGCAACGTGTTTTTGCGACACATCTTACCCTAGGTTAGCTAATTGCAAAGAAAACGTATGCCTCTTTAAAGCTTTAAATTTTTAAAAATTGTGTAATTACAATTTGCTGACATATATCGTGTACTTTAAAAGTGAATAACAAATCGAACTTTGATTTATAATAGCGTTTTAGGTCAATATTTTCTGGAGCTTATTTGTTAATTCTCGTCTTGACAGCCCTAATATGTAAAATAGATAACACGAAATCTTTATTTCAATAGATTATATCTATCTCATATATATTAAATGATTAGTTTTAAAAAATTTCTTTTTTTGCTGTTTTTATGTGTTGTATTTTACCGAAGCAGGGCCAAAATTTTAGTTAATGATGTATAAAATTAATGTTTACATGTTAGAACATGTATATTCCTAGTTAGACCAATTCGAAATATTTTATCCCATGTACAATTAATACATTGTAAACAAATATGATTTAAGTATCATGAGATGACTTGACAGTTGTTCTGCATACCACCAATTACTTAGAGACAATGTGGCTCACTATTGATTTTTTTATAGTTTTATTTAACAATAATGAATACTGTTATTTTAATTTAAAAACATGATTCATAAGATGTCTATTAAGAATAATTAATATGATTGTTAACATTTTACCTTGTTTATTTTTGGAATTTGCCAAAGTGAATGCCCTCACGAGCCTGCTGTCATTTATTTCAATTAATATCATTCTAGGCTTTTGTGTAGTGTCTAGTTTTAATAAATCAACCTTTGATTTGCCAAGAATTACCAAGTTATAATGGGCAAAGAAACACGTACTTTAATGTTTTATTTCTTTTAAAGGCGAGCAATATTTTTGATTGTTTGATAGATTTGAGTTGGTGGATTCTTTTTATTTATTTAATTAATTTTAGTTAAACAGCTGTATGAAGAGTTCCAGTTTTGCAGCGTGAAGCAATGCTTATTTTGATATTCTTTTATGTTTAATCTGCATAAAGTAAAATCACAAAAGTTCTGAACTCCGAGGAAAATTCAAAACGGAAAGTCCCTAATCAAATGGCAAAACCAAAAGCTCAAACACATCAAACAAATTGATAACAGCTGTCATATTCCTAACTAGTAAAGCTTTGTTCAATTCAGATAAAATATCCAGTTCAGAAGTTCTGTCTCGCTTCATCCAACTTTTGGCACAGTCTTCAACTGCATCCATCAGTAAGTTAAAGTTACTTTTGAAGTTAATGATTGGAATTCGATATTTTTGGCCTTTGATGAAAAAAACTTACTTAGTTATTAATACATTTCGATGCCGATGTCTACTGTTTAATATGAAAAGTGGGACTATAGATTTATTAATAAACGGATACTTTTAGAAAGGTTTGTCATAAAAGCAGTTCAGAACCGAACTACAAACGATTGAGCTGATGAAACCCTCTGCGACTGATGGTCCAATAGCAGCGGTAGCGCCCGAGATGTAAAAAGTAAAATACTGAACCTACCCCAAAAAAGGAAAGTAAAATATTAAACAAAACTTTGATGAATTGCATGCGTTCGAAGCACTTTTCTTGAACCTGCATCAGTTAAAACCGACTATTTGAAAGCGAATGATGAACAAAAACCGAAGGATTGGTAGAGTTATATGATGTTTAGGTCTAAATAAAGGCAACAGGATTAACCGCTGTTCGAAAGTCACAAATCGATTGAGAAAAAACAAATTCGGGTTACAAACTAAAACTGAGGTAGACGCATTAACTGTAGGTTTTGGACTCAATCCACTGAGAATATTTCATGTTTGCACTATTCTTGTGAAATAACATAAGTGTTTTGCATGTTAAAATGTTGGCATGTTTAATAAAGGGGATCACATTTTTTAAATATATTTAAGGGGAATTTGATTTCAAAATGACCAGCCCCCCTCCAAGACCCTTAAAAAGCACAAAAGTTAAGTCTATAGGTATTCACAAATTGAATGTGAACAATAACTATTGCAACCGTTAACCTTTTTGTCTTTAATCTTATTTTGTATATTCTTGTTGGATTAATGAGGTGTGATCATTGTGTAAAAAATGCCGCTTCGGAATTGGTATGTAAAAGTCAAATCCGGTTGTGTTCTTACCGTGCATATTAAAACAGCTTATTTTTACGTTAAATATTTTCGTAAACAAAGATTATAAAGATCAAATTTATATCGTGCATTTCGAATCATTAATCAAAGCAAAAGAATAGTCAATAGCCTATTCAACATCAAAACATTATTGTGATATTATTTATTTCAACATAAGTTTCTCCTTAAATACTAGCATGATGCTGTAGAGGAATACATATGTCCTCTTTAAGGAGGAATAATAAAAGTTTTCTTTGTTGCAAAGCCAATTTTAGACAGTGTTTACTATGTCTTGTTCATTGTGATAAGCAATACAGGCAAAGGAATGTTTACTTTACTTATAGTTTTATTATTGATGCGTTAGTAACTACAATGTTATTTTATTTCCATAATCTCATAATATAAGATAAGTGACTTTCAATGTTTTGGTGGCCAGTATTCCAGAATTTTATAAGGGGTTAATAATAAAATTAACGGTATCAATTTTCTTGCACCAGATGCGCATTTCGACAAAACATGTCTCTTCAGTGATGCTCGTGGCCAAAATATTTGAAATCCAAAGCTTATATTAAAGATGAAGAGCTATAATCCAAAAGGTCCAAAAAGTATAGCCGAATCCGTGAAAGATGATCGCTGACTGTCGTCGTCACAATTTCATTATTTCGTCATTAATTCATAATCAATGTGAATAAAGTTCTTTTTTTTTTTATTAAAACAAGCACAGATAAAAGTATTATCACCAAGTATCACTCTTTTGTAGTAAGAGTCAACTTTTTGTATAAAGTTACTGTAGCTTGTTCTTAATTTTTCTGTTTGTATATAGTGTGTTATTTTTAGGCACATCTTTTTCATTATCTTTTTTTTTTATTTGTGACCATTCTGTACTTTAAATGTCGACTTGTTCCTTTAATAATATAAGGGAGATTTAGGGTTCTCAGAAAGAGTTAAAAAAAAAAGCTAGCATCATCCGAATATACCGAACTCCGAGGAAAATTCTAAACGGAAAGTCCTAAAGCAAATGGCAAAATCATAAGCTCTAACACATTATACGAAAAGATAACAAATACATATATTGTCTTCAACGTCAACGTAATAATCCAAATTTATGAGAGCCATGGTGTAGTGGTTAGTGCATCGGACTACTAACACAAAGGTTCCTGGTTCGATTCCCGTCTGGAATGAAAATTTCAGCGGGGACTGAATTTTCGGCTCTCCCTGGACACCATTTGCGAGTAGGATCTTGAGGAAACGATGATAGTCCGTCGGACGGGGACGATAAATGGCTGACCCGTGTTAAGAGAGAGCCATATCTCTTGCACGTTAAAGACACCCTTGTAGATTTCGAAAAAGAGCAGGCTAATGCCGCTACAAGGCAGCACTCGCACCCGAAAAGTGGAAAGGGATTAATATGCAAAACTTGTTTCCCTATCCACTATAAATACACTATAAATACATATGTTTAAACTAATAATCCAATTTTGGTAACAATTTTAAAATCTTTTGTTTCGTTGTTTTCCTCTTATAGTTGATGTATTTTCCTTGGTTTAGGTTTGTAACCCGGATTTGTTTTTGTCTTAATCGATTTATGACTTTCAAAAAGCGGTATAGATTGTAGATAAACAATTAATATCCACACAGGCAATAATCTTAGCCTTTTTCGAGATACAGACTTAAAGTCATATGAAACCTCAAATCAAAAAAAAAAATATGCATATGTTTTTTAAAACTAAATGGATAGTTTTCATAATACAACTTATGTACGTATACTTTTTTCTGAGGAAAATTCTTTAATTTGTCCACATTTAAAAGAAGTTTACTTATTTTTAATTGCTTGCTGCCAGGAAGCAATTCGCCGACATATTTTCCGTATGCATAGTGACCTAAGCGTGACACTCCACGTAAAAATCCGGTGATAGCAATACGCATGAATCTGTCATTAAAATAAACAATTACCTGATTGTATATGTTAAACACGTGCTAAATACCCATGCTTTTTGTTGATTATTTACTATAAGGTGACAATTGGTAAACTTCGGCTTCAAAACACGGCATTTAATGAGTAGCCATATTTGTTAAATCATAACAGACAGACAGAAAAAATGACGATTATACGATATGTTTGCGTAAAAAATGATAAAATCGTGCAGAGAGGACTAAGTTTATGATATATACATGCATTGGTTCAACGAAACCTCACAAAATGGCTGCGCCCATAAACTGTAATAGTTTATTGTAACCTATACTAATGTTGCCTTTATTTAAATGCCTCTATACCATCGAAGATAGAGGACACCATTGAAGTCTGCTTTATTCTACATCCAAATCTATTTGTTAAAGACATTACCAATGTCAACTGATTTTAAGTTTGTTCTGGTAATGTAAGGGTTGAGCATTCACAAACATGTTTTACAACGCAACATTCTTTATAAGCCTTTAATTCGATGGTCTGTCGTAGGTTCATGTCTGTCATATTAGTTTTTCGTTAATTGTTTTGTTGTAAACTAGGCTGTTGATTTCTTGTTTGAACTATTTCATATTTGGAAATACTGGGCCTTTTGTTGACTGTTCGTTATAGTAATTTTTGCTAATAGTTGAAGGCCGTACTTACGTATATCTTCGTCATTTGAAATATGCTTGATCTGAGGAAACTGATGTTCAGTGATTGCCGTCTATTTATGTGGTTTATAAGTGTTTTTCGTTTTATATAGATTAGACCGTTGGTTTTTCCGTTTGAATGATTTTACACTAGTAATTTTGGGATCCTTTATAACTTGCTGTTCGGTGTGGACCAAGCCTCCGTGTTGAAGACTGTACCTTGACCTATAATGGTTTACTTTTATAAATTGCGACTTGAGTGGCGAGTTGTCACATTGACACTCATACTACATATTCCTATATGTATTGATAGCTGTCTCATTGGCAATCCTGCATTGCATTTTAATCTTAAAGGCTCGGACATAAAAAAATGTGAAACGAAGCATACAAGAAAACAACGGGCATAATTTAAGCTATAGCAGTAAAAAAGTAGAGTATTGCACATAGCAACCAACAGCAATCACTAAATTTAGATGCATGTATCGCCTGCCATACAAGACTTAAAAAAAGCGAAGTGTTCATTCCCGTCTTTGTTCCTTATAAACTTTTTTCTTTTTTTTTCTTTATTTGTTTTTGTTTGTTTTGTATTTTTGGTGTGTATTGATCATATACTTGGTTGAAAAGCTGTATAACATGAACGTATGCATCGGCTATTACGATATTCTATAAATCAGATAGTATAAAAGTACAATATTTAGCAAATTTGTGAGCACGACTGTGTTATTAATGACATATTTTGCTAGGCGACATCATTTTTATATCTGGAATGTTGATACCAATGCACCAAACGTATCAATATGTCAAATTGTTTTCCAATGTTTGAATATTTCAAATGAAAAATCTAATGTCATCTTACGTATTGCATTTATTCGATCTACTTTACGTGACCAATTTACTAGTTAACACTATTATCAGGCACCTAGTCAATTATCATGTCGTTGTAAGCAATAGATTTAAAAGCAATAGTTTCGTTCAGTCTTGTAGGACAAATAAAACTTTTCTGATATGATTTTAACAGAACTAAATATAAATATTGCATAACGTTATCCGTTGAAATATCACAAACTCTGGTACAAACACATAAACGTGGGAGAGAAAACAGGAATTGCATTATCACCATGTAGAGAAAACCCAGGTGTGAAACATGCATCAGTGGCGAAACCAAGTACTTATTACGTAATAATACCACAGCCTCGTTTTTTCTTTTTTTTGCTACTTCTTGGAATAACCACCATAATTGGTTCTATTGGTTGGACAATATCTGATTACTCTTCGCTCGAAATGAATGTACTTAGTATCAAAGTGATGTGTTGAGCTGGCTCTTCAACTAACCTTAACAAGAAAAATTAAATTTGTACAATCTGTCTAAGTTCTATTAAGCTTTAATGTTGTTATTAAACAACTGTCACCAGAAGCGGCTATTTCGGTATCGTATTTCGTTTTTAAATAAATAGAGCATATTAAAAAAATACCAAACTCCAAGAGAAATTTAAGACAGAAAGAACTTCATAAAATGACAAAATCAAAGATTAAACAAATATAACTAATTGAAAACAACGGTCATATTTCTGACTTGGAACATGCATTTATGTATCTAGAAAATGGTAGCTTAAACCTGGTTTTATAGCTGGCTATAAACCTCTCACTTGTAAATCAGTCGCATAAATTGCATAATATTGACAACAATGTGTGAGAAAAAATTTGACATAAATTTGTAAAACGTCAAAAATTGAAGTACAGCAGTCAACATTGTAATATAATTTTAATCCCTACTAAAAAAATTCACTGTTTCAACAAAGAATCATAAAATGGCATATTGACAAAGAACAAAAGCAAACTTGTATGACTATAACTCAAAATTGACCATAGCACAACAACTCAATGGCGGGTAATAAGAGTGTTTACAGTTTTTGCCAGATGTTTTGGGCAAATTTCCCCGGTTTGTTGATAAGCATTTTGCCGCTTAATCCTTTGTTTCTGAGTTTTGTTGTCTGTATTTTCGTAGTTTTTGTTTTACATTGTCAGCTTGTCTTAGATTTATGATTTTGATTGTCTTTTGATATCTTCTTTTTCTTTTGAACCATGAAGCCACTATGGTAATATTTTTACAGAGTCAATCCTTAAAAGAAGAGCCTCTATCACCATAACAGGTGTTCAAAAGTCACAGTACCATTTATACTAATGCAACAATATTTAATACAAAGTAAAATAAGATAAACATCTTTATTGTTTGAATTACTGTCATGTTCAGAAAACACCTGGCAGATGTTTACTTCATAAATTTATAAGTTGCATTGGTTATAAGTATTACAATTAGGTCTTTCCACCTTTCATGATTTTTTTCTGATTATTATTTTTTTTCTTCCGCCTAATTTTTTTCTTGCGTAGTTTGTTGTTTCATAAAATGTTGCTTTGATATTTGGAATATGATATAACATAGTTTATACGCTTTTAAAACTGACAACCGCGTAACCAAATACTTTACGTTGTAAGGGTTATCCCCCCAAACACTGTTTTTCTTGTGGCCACTACTTCTTCACAACCGTAAAAGATTACGAAAATTTATTTTACCAAATTGCTCGTTACATCTTCAGGATTAGGATTTTTATTTTGAACAAAGCTATACGGAAACATTTGTTAAAATTTGATATTGTAGTAAAATTCAATACTAACTCAGAATCAAGTTGTAGGTTTTTTTTTATTTTGCATTCATCAATCCATACTATGGCAATGTATAATACATGTTTGACTAAAAAACGTCTTTAATTTAATTTAGCAAATGCAAATATTTTTTATATATAAACTATAAAGAATTCTCTTTTAGTAAGACGTCTTACGAATAATTCGATAAATGTTACAAAAGAAGGTACGAGCAATTGTAATTCATATCAAGAAAGACAAATAAATTCTTAAAACGTGTGCACAATCGACAATTTTCATTTAGTGGTATATAAAGGATAACTCTCCTTAACATGAAATAATTTCCAGGTAATTGTCTATTGCTTGCCCTTGTAAGTTTAAATATTCATCCTTTATTTTAAATCAGAATTTTTTTTTTTTAAATCCCAAGGATGAAAAAAAACCACCTGTGAATCGGAGGAAACTATTAAAAAGGCAAAAGTTTATTAGACAACAAAAATTCAAATTCACCTTTTCTGGCGTTACCATAGATAAAGTCTGTTTAATAAAATGAGCAATTTCTTATAAGAAAAGCGTATTAGTCACACACACTTATAATCCTGGTATCTGTTTATTTATTTTCTTATTATTCGAAAGAATAAAAGAGGGACGAAAAATACCAGAGGGACTGTCAAACTCATAAATCGAAAAAAAAAGTGACAACGCCAGTTATTTCAGATTTGTATCAACGACTTCACAGCCTTAATCCATTCGGAAAGAGTGTCTATGTCTTTCTTTTCGCGCTTAGTCCCTTGCCTGGCATAATCATCGACTGAATCCATCAAAATTTTGAAGTTGTATTACCAATTGATGGATTTAGGCTCATGATAGTTCGGACCTTTCGATAACACATTTCGCAAAGAAGTGTTGTTTCCTCGCATCAAATACATAAGCTGTTATTGGCACAAGTTTTCGCAATTGTATGTCACAACTATATTTCAACTTCTGAATTTATTTGGCTTTTTAGCTTTTCGATTAGATTTCACAAAAAGTAAAATATCAAAAAAAATCGAACACCGTGGAAAATTCAAAACGAAAATTCCGTAATCAAATGACAAAATCAAAAGCTCAAACACAACAAACAAATGGATCACAAATGAGGCTTTTGCATACGAAACGCGATGTTGTGTATGAAACTATAATCCTGGTAAATTCGACGAGTATTTTTGATACAGTATTTATTCTACTGTCCCCTTGTTTTTCAAGATAACTTATAGCAACGAAGTTTAAACAACACTCTATACATCTCCATTTAAATTAATAATTGATAACAGATCGAAGAAATCTAAGGAATTATCGTAACTCGTAAGACACATTGACACAGACAAAAACTTGGCAACAGATTAAATAATGAAAAAAACAAACGACAATAACAAAAAAACTGCAGATAAAAATACCAACACGAACACGTGGTTGAACACATGTGCTCTGAAAAGTAACACAGTTTTGTCTCCACGTGTTATAAGTTTTGGATTTTCAACTGTTTGACATTCAGGGTCAGTGAATAGACATTTGTTGTCAACAAGTCCGTTTGCAGTGAAAATGGTACAGACAATGTGGTTGCGCCCGTTGTGTTGATTATGAAAATACAAACCAGAATTGGAGTGTTATTCCTTATATCTAACAACATATTCTTCATAAGGATTAAAAACGACAAAGGACAATGAAGACTGCTACCGGAAGACATCTTCACGGACATTCTTTAATAAAGGTATCATGTAGGGTATATTTTATTAGTCCCCTACCGACGAAGTCAAAAGGGACTTTAGGTTTGCACTCTGTCCACTTGTCTGTCTGTCTGTCTTAAAGACATTCAATGGTAGATTTAATATTTGTTATATGATGTGAGCGTCACTGATGAGTCATAAGTAGACGAAACGCGCGTCTGGCGTATTAATTTATAAGCATGGTACCATTGATAACTATTTACACCACTGGGTTGATGCAACTGTTGGTGGACGTTTCGTCCTCGATTGTATCACCAGCCCAGTAGTCAGCACTTCGGTGTTGACATTTATATCAATTATATGGTCATTTTTCGAAATACTAAGGATTTTCTTCTTCCACGCATTTATTACCTTAGCCAAATTTAGCACCATTTTTTGTAAATTTTGGGTTCTTAATTCTCTTCAACTTTTAACTTGTTTGGCTTTATAAATATTTTGATCTGAGCGTCATTGATGGGTCTTATGTAGACGAAACGCGCGTCTGGCGTACTAAATTATAAATCCTGGTACCTAAAATCATGACAAGTTATAGATCAATTACGAATTGTGTTCCATTCGGATGATTTAGTCCAGAGTTATGGTCCATAAAAAAATCCATATCTAATGTTAGATTACAATGCAAAACCATATTTCTATACAAAGAGAGATAAATCAATTTTTTTAAAGAAATTCTTTAGTAAATTGTTTGAAAAATTTGTGCCAGTTTGTTTGTTTGATATTTTGTATTAACTAATTTTCTGAATGCTATGTATAGATATTGAAAATATAAAGTGAAATCCTTTAATAACATCATAATTTATTTTTATTAAGGTGTATATTTCATTACATTAAATTGTGTAGATAATAGTTATCAAAGGTACCAGGATTATAATTTAGTACGCCAGACGCGCGTTTCGTCAACATAAGACTCATCAGTGACGCTCAAATCAAAATATTTATAAAGCCAAACAAGTACAAAGTTGAAGAGCATTGAGGATCTAAAATTCCAAAAAGTTGTACCAAATACGGCTAAGGTAATCTATGCCTCAGATAAAAAAAAAATCCTTAGTTTTTCGAAAATTTAAAAGTTTTGTAAACAGGAAATTTATAAAAAAGTTGTTGACATTTTATTGATAAGTTACAAATCTATATTAGTTTGTGTCAAATGAGAGAAAAGATATTTTTAATTATTAATTATATTTGAATATAATTTAAAAATAGATTTACACTGTATTACATCATATCTAATTTTAGAGAACTATTAATCATATCCAATGTTAAGAGTGTTACAGATGAAGTTCATATTTTTGTTTTGATCTGATAATTTTGTGCACTGTCCTTGAAAAATTCACTCATATAATCAGTATTAACTCTGTTTTAGTCATGCTTAAATACAATGACTTGATATTTCCTTTCTGTTTACACCATGACAAGTTATAGAACAAGTTGGCAATTTGTTTCAGTATAATGTAATTTTTACCCGGTTGGGGACTATGTATTGCATACAGAAGGCTTGTAAGTTCTATTTTTTTTTTATCAGATCACCTAAGAAAAAGTTAATGAAATTCCTTACCAAAAAGTTTCACAATATTCTGTTTCTTCAACTGATTTTATTAATTCAATTAATAATAATAATAATGATATCGGGCAACCATATTGGAATTCTTTGAACAATTGCTTATTCACTGACGTAAGTTTATTCTCGTGTCTTTGATTCATCGTATCTAACATTTACCTTTAATGTCAATAACGTTCTACAATGTGTTTTTCCGCCTGGTATTTTGTAATTAAAATAATATTCAGGATTTATTGCACTTTAGTCGCACAAAAACTATAACAGATCTATAATCACGCTGTTTTAGTTGAAAGATAAAGTATTAGCTTTTACATAAAACTTAAATGGTAAAACCAGATAAATGTGATTTGAGTTTGATATTGAGTTATGTCTATGGTTTGATAGATCATATTTGGAATGAATCATTTTGTTTTAAGATACCAACTTACTGCACATCGTCTTTACTTGTTTTATAAACTTGTCTATGTTTGAGATATATCAAACATACATTAGTAATCAATGATGTAATAAAATAATGTTCAATTATTGTTTAGATAGGTGTTGTAAAATATCGATCTTACCAAATTTGCAAACGTATTTTACACTTTGGTCCGTTTCTGTGTGTGTTAGCTACATGGTAGTGTTGTGTCGTTGTTCTCCTCTTATATTTATGCGTTTCCCTCAGTTTTAGTTTGTTACCCCGATTTTGTTTTTTGTCCATGGATATATGAGTTTGAACAGCGGTATACTACTGTTGCCTTTATTTACACAAGTATTCCCAATTCCAAATCAAAAGACAAATTGAAAGAGTTGGTATTACTTTGTTTCATAAAACGGAATGACACCGTTGGTACTAGTAGCTTGTTTTAGGGAGAGATAAATCCTACTTTGAAAAAAAATATCTCTGGTTCAATAAAAAAATTCTCTGAAATTGACATTACCAAGATGCTTGATTTCTTGATTGACAACATATTTGATACGTTTGGTGGACGTGTTTTTCAACCAACTATTAACATTCCAATGAGTAACAAATTGTGCTCCTGATGACTTGTTCCTTTATTCTTATGAGACTGACTGCATTAGTCAATTAGCAATATCCTTTAACTTCACTTTCCAATATTCTCTTCCTAAATAAATAAGGTGACTATGTTGAACACATCTATCCAACTAAAGATAAAGGATACTACAGATACAGTTAAGTTTGCATCATATCTTGAATCACATCTAGAATTTACAATGAAAGTTGGTTGGTGACTATACTTAACGACGAAAGAGATGATTTCCCTTCCCAATTGTGAACTTTCAATTTCTATGTAGCAACATTCCAGCTGCATCTGCATATGGAGGATATATCGCCCAATTGAAACGATATTCCCTGGCTTATATTTGCTATCAGGATTTCCCTAGTAGAAGGTGGTTGCTGCTCACAAATAAGCTATTAAACTAAGAGTTCCAAACGACGAAGTTGAAATCAACTATTCGTAAATTTAACGGACGTCATCTCACGAGTTGGTTAACCGTAATGGGATATCCATTTCACAGATTATATCGGATATATTCCTTGTGTCGTAACTACAATCCCATACCCTTTTAACGAATGAGACCTACCAAATTAGAATATTTACCGGGTTTGAAACACGACGGCTGCCAAATTTGGAGCAGGATCTACTTACCCTTCCGAAGTTGTTTTTGGTAGGTTAGATGTTGCTTAGTCTTTTCCATGTTGTGTCTTGTGTACTATTATTTGTCTGTTTGGTTTTTTGTTTCCTTTTTAGACATGGCGTTGTCAGCACATTTTCAATCTATGGGTTTGAATATCCCTCTAGTATAACCGCCCCTCTTGAATAAATTATCCGAGTTAGCTCTCCGTTAATGTTTTTCCCTCCAACTGTTTTTATCAAAGCAAATATTGGATAAGGTTGCAGTAAACAGTTACGAAAAAATATAAAAACATTCCCCCATAGATTTAACCATCTCCTTTTCATTGCTTTCTTGCAATAATAAGCTTACTGTTTGTGTCATATATGAGCATAAAATTATGTATGTAATCAGAATCTTCCATATATTTTATATCCAGGATATAAAATGGTAAAATATTATTTCTTTTTTGGTGTATCTATGGCAACAATCTGCATTTATTTGTTATAAAATAATGTAAAAAGAGGGGGGGAAGTTGTCTCATGTTTCCCCAAAATTTGGCTTAGGTTAGAATTTCAATTGCTTGAAGTAATACCTTTTCTGAAACTGTTTACATGTACCTTTCAATAAATCCAATGAAAATCATCTGTCTTTCGTGTCATTTTTTTTAGAAAACGTGTAAAAATAAAGTGTTTATAATTTCTGGACCGCTGGCCGGTCTGGCTATGAAAATACAGAGAGTCAAACAGAAAATAGCCCATAAAGCATTAAAATATAATCTTGATGTTTGTTCTTATTAACCATCTTTAAAGGTTAAATTAGAACTCAGCTGTCTAAAAGTGAAATTTACTACACAATAACTTTCATATTTGAAAAATCCACCGGATCTTGAATTTTTTAGGAGGATTTATTTTTTAATAAGCCATTACGACAAAAGAAATTACTTAATTTTTTTCCAATTAGAACTCCGCATATCAAAGATGAAACATTAAAGCAGTACCTGCGTATAAAATATATATCTCACGATTTGTCTATGACTTGAATTTCCTTATCACGATTTCCTTGATTGAGGGTAGTTGCTTACATGGTAGTTATACAAAAGGTTCCTAATGGTAAACTTATTTTCCTTTTTGTTTTAATTGTGCAGACTAACTTATTTAATATTTATGGAATATCTGTAACAAAGACGTCTAAAATTATCTTCATCTTATCCAATCATTTAATGTTTGATGGTGTAACCTTACTCGTCTTATATTTGTAATCAACTACGGTTTTTAATGTTTTCGAGTAACGCATTAGATTTTATTTAAATTTTTTTTGAAAAAAAAAATGATAAACTCTTTTCTTTTGCCTATGATATTTGCTGTCTTTCTTCATCTGGTGTTAATTTCCTCGTGTATCTTTTCCAACTTTTTGCTAAGAAATTTATTATTAATTTACAAATAGCAAGACCCGAAATAGACCAACTCATCGAAAATCAACTGACAATATCTTGCTCAGGTGCTTTGTCTTTAAGACTTTGTTGACACATTTATTTGTTTTTAACGTGATAAAGGTTATAAAACAATATTAACTGCTATACTCTTTTTTCACATTTTTGTCTGATTTTGTTGATATTATTGGTAAACATTTTATTAATATTGAATGACACTATTTATTTTTATCTTTGAATAGAAAATAATTATTTGAATAATACTCAATAAAGATAAAGAAATAAAGAATAGTACAATAAGCAACTTCTTATCATCTCGATAGTTACGAACACATAGTTTAATGGTAGCATCTATTATGATGTTTGTTAAAAGCAGGAAGGTGGGTTTTTTTTATTTAAAAAAATAAATCAAGCAACGAACGATTAACTGAATTTCTGAGTTGTTCAAGGAACCGGTTTTTTTTCAAATGGCTCTTTTCATCTGTAGTAATCATCAGATATTCTAAAGACTATATAATACTGTAAATAAAACTTCTTAGTTGCGGAGTAAAGCGGATAATTGTTGGTACGCCAGAGTGGCACCGAAGCAATTGAAAGGTCAAAGCAAGAACGATGCTGTAGAACATTAAAAATAGAAAACTTTTTAAATTTGAATTAAGGTAATCAATGACTGGGGGTAGAATAGAAACACCTTGGTGTTTCAAACAATTCAACATTCACTAAACAGAATAGTTATATATGCAGTAAAATTGGTACCGGTAATGTTATTTCACTCTTCTCTGTATATTTTTTTCCGCGTGAAAAATGATGATGAGCGACAAACAAATCTAAAAGGACAAAGTGACAGACGGCGTGCACAAAGCTGAGTCCACAAACGTAACGTCTTCAAATTACTAAAATCATTTACGACGTCGACATTTCCACCCAGAAAACAAGCGCGTAACAAAAACACTGGACACTAAGTTTATCACATAATTTAAATATTTACGTTCAACATATTTCTTTTTTCTTTCGAACAAAAAAGGGCAGCAAATGCACATTCTTGAAATATCAATAAATTAATGCTAAGAGCAGTGAAATGGAAATGATGAGCGACTATGTCGTGGACCCTTTTAAGAAAATAGCGTTAAAACGTTATTTCTTTAGATTGTAACATAATAGCTGGACATTAAACAAATTCAGGTGTTTAGTCTGGACTATCGAATCATTCATATTTTACAGATTATTTTAAACCTCTGGTTATGCACATTTGGAATACCAAGTTATTGCAATTACATATTTTTCTTGCCGATTCTTCCATTTCGATTATGAGTCCTTCCAAATTACTACTTCTTACACATAACGAAGATCATTCCAAACTTGTCTATCATGATCGTTTATATTTTTTTGCGATGAACTCATGTGATGTCCGAGTCCGAATCCGAACAATTGTATTATACGAAAATGCAGAAATATATGTTGAATTTGTATAAGTTTTAGGTCAAGAACTCTAATTTATGCTTACTTAATGTTACAAATTTTTGCCGTTTTCTATATGTCCGTTTCATGCTTTATACATTAAATTTTAGTTTACCTTACTAGTAATGTGGATTTTAAAGGCATGCATTCATCATTTTATCATAAAAAAAATCTTATTCTCATTCTTATTCAAAAATATTTTAAACACGGATGTAAGAAACTATTTGAAAAGTTCATTTTACAGTTGCCGTCAACTTTCTGCACGCCGTCACAGTTCTGATTTTTATCATATTGAAACAAACGATCGATTGAGTTATAAAACATAACATTAATAGACACAATCTACATACAACAAAAATCCACAAAACACTAAAGTTGTGATAGAGATCTGTTTATAATATATTTCAACCGTTAAGACTAAACAATTCAACTGCTTAAGGTGGCTCGCGGGTCTAAATCAATTTTTTTATTTGATATAGGATTTCCCTATATTTTTCTACAAATGCACTTTGTCTTATACCTAATACAAAAATTAAATAAAAAGATGGGGTCACCGTTCATTTACGCCCACAATCTGCCTTCGAAAGAAACATATATTTCTGTTGATGTCATTTTTTTCTGTTGAACTAATAGGAGAAATAGCAGTAATATCGAAATAAAAAAAGAACTAAATTACAGAAATCGCTAAAATTTTACCACTTTTTATTAGCTCACCTGGCCTAAAAGGCCATGTGAGCTTTTCTCATCACTTGGCGTCCGTCGTCGTCGTCGTCTGTCGTCGTTAACAATTTTTCAAACATCTTCTCCTCTGAAACTACTGAATGGATTTGGATGAAACTTAAAATGATTGTTCCTTAGATTATCCTGCACAAAGTGTGTGCTTCGATTTTTGATCCGTCAAAAAACATGGCCGCCGTTACTTAAAATAGAACATAGGGGTCAAATGCAGTTTTTGGCTTATATCTCGAAAACGGAAGCATTTAGAGCAAATCTGACAAGGGGTAAAAATGTTTATCAGGTCAAGATCTATCAGCCCAGAAATTTTCAGATGAATCAAACAAACCATTGTTGGGTTGCTGCCACTTAATTGGTAATTTTAAGGAAATTTTGCAGTTTTTGGTCATTATCTTGAATATTATTATAGATGAAGATAAACTGTAAACAGCAAAAATGATCAGCAAAGTAAGATCTACAAATAGGTTAATATGACCAAAATTGTCAATTGACCCCTTAAGGGGTAAATGTCCTTTAATGACAATTTTTCACAATTTGTTCATCATATTTGCTAACTTTAAAAAATCTTCTCCTCTGAAACTACTGAATGGATTTGGATGAAACTTAGCATGATAGTTCCTTAGATTATCCTGCACAAAGTGTGTGCTTCGATTTTTGATCTGTCAAAAAACATGGCCGCCCTTACTTTAAATAGAACATAGGGGTCAAATGCAGTTTTTGGCTTATATCTCAAAAACGAAAGCATTTAGAGCAAATCTGACATGGGGTAAAAATGTTCATTAGGTCAAGATCTATCAGCCCTGAAATTTTCAGACGAATCAAACAAATCATTGTTGGGTTGCTGCCACTTAATTGGTAATTTTAAGGAAATTTTGCAGTTTTTGGTCATTATCTTGAATATTATTATAGATGAAGATAAACTGTAAACAGCAAAAATGATCAGCAAAGTAAGATCTACAAATAGGTTAATATGACCAAAATTGTCAATTGACCCCTTAAGGGGTAAATGTCCTTTAATGACAATTTTTCACAATTTGTTCATCATATTTGCTAACTTTAAAAAATCTTCTCCTCTGAAACTACTGAATGGATTTGGATGAAACTTAGCATGATAGTTCCTTAGATTATCCTGCACAAAGTGTGTGCTTCGATTTTTGATCCGTCAAAAAACATGGCCGCCCTTACTTTAAATAGAACATAGGGGTCAAATGCAGTTTTTGGCTTATATCTCAAAAACTAAAGCATTTAAAGCAAATCTGACACGGGGTAAAAATGTTCATTAGGTCAAGATCTATCAGCCCTGAAATTTTCAGATGAATCAAACAACCCATTGTTGGGTTGGTGCCACTTAATTGGTAATTTTGAGGAAATTTTGCAGTTTTTGGTCATTATCTTGAATATCATTATAGATAAAGATAAACTGTAAACAGCAAAAATGATCAGCAAAGTAAGATCTACAAATAAGTTAAATGACTAAAATTGTCAATTTACACCTTAAGGGGTTATTGTCCTTTAATGACAATTTTTCACAATTTGTTCATCATATTTGCTAACTTTAAAAAATCTTCTCCTCTAAAACTACTCAACCAAATTCAACCAAACTTCATTTGAATGATCAGTAGGGTGTATAAAATAAAGTTTGTGTTTTATTTTCTATTTCGTCAAAAAACATGGCCGAAGGCATTGTTAACCAGGTGAGCGATTCAGGCTCTTGAGAGCCTCTTGTTTTATGTACAGTTTATTTGAAAACAACAATAAAAAATATAGGTCACCGATGATTTAAAAAAGATATTTCAATTTTAATGCTAAAAATTGGCATTTTTGCGCCAAAGGGAGATAATTTGGAGCTTTTTCAATAATATCTACATTTTAAAAGTCGCCTGGGGCCAACACAAATTGATTTTTTGGAATGATTTTTGTACCATATGATGAAGTAACCACTACTTAAAGTAAAAGATAAAATTTGTAATGAAAAAATAAGTGTTTCATTTTTTTCTGAAAATCTTATACCCGCGAGACTTCTTAAAGCTAAATTAAATGTGTAACGTCTCGATAACACATATTATAGCCAAAAAAGAACAATAATGTGTCTATACTGAAATTTTAAATTGATACAAAAATGAATGGCAAGATATCCGTTTTTCAATAATTTCAACATTGAGACTTATATCAAAGAATGTTTGTGACAAGGCAGGAATATAACAGTTGTTGTTCATTCGTTTTATGTGTTTGAGCTTTTGATTTTGACATTAGATTTATGACTTTTCGATTCGCTTTTGAATTTGACTCCGAGTTTAAGCTTGTGATTGTGCCATTTGATTAGGGACTTTCCGTTCTGAATTTTCCTCGGAGCTCAGTAATTTTGAGATTTTATTTTTTATAGCATTTCTCTTTAAAACAATATGTTTATAGTATTGATAATTTTACAACAGTGCAGTGTTGTTTATTTTACTCTTCCAGCGAACTATAAAAGTTTGTTTTATTATTTCCTACTTCAAAAAATGTGATTCTGGTAAAGCCATATCTTTATTAACGATAGCGGCCAAATGGTTTGAATTAAAAACGCTCGAATGTATAATAAGAAAGGATTTAGGAATGGAAAATCATCAGATTTGTTAAATTTGGAAATTAATTAACATAAAATTTGCATTTTAATAGGAAACCACCTCTTTGTTTTTCTTTATTCGTACGGGAAGTGGAGTTCATATAGGACCTTTCACACTGTGAACTTAAAATGTTTATTTTCTCTAGCAACATACCAGAAGAACCTACAATAAACAAATGGCATAGCTTACATTTCCCCTACTTATTTCAATTATATTCCAGGAAGCTTTTGAACCAAAGGTTCAAAACATTAAAGTTGAACCATCCCTCGAAATTTAAACGGACGCCTTTATTATTTCTTTGACGGTTATGTAATATCTGTGAGACAGATAACAACGGATATTGACAGCAGTTAACTACTGTTGCCTTTATGTGTTATAGTTATCATATCCACAATTCATTCGTCTTTTCTTCGATTTCAACATCATAGAATGGTCACCAAATTATTACTTGCTATGGATGCATGATCAATACAAACGCCACGAAGAAAACAAAATCCGTTCACCAATCCTGACAATATGTGTGTACTCCAGGTTTGGTGGTTTGTTGGGTGTTTTTTTTTTTTTTATTTTGTATTCTGTTTTTATTGAAGAATTGCCCTCTTCTTATTCGATTCTTCGTTTTTAATGAGTTGTGTCTTTTCTTGGTTTTTATTATTTGTCTTTTTTTTTTATTTACATTAATTTAATTTCAAATTTTAAAGGATATCGCACACTATTAACCAATATATTTTGTTGAAGGTCATTGTCCTTTTTTGATATTAATATGTATGGTTTTACTGCACTTCCACAGACGAACAAAATTAAACTCTGTATAATGAGAAGGTGTGACATATTTCATTTTAAAATTCTCCAAGCTAAGGCGTGAAAGCTAGTTTTTATTACTGTATTATGGAAATGTAAACATTATTACAATGATGTTTGTTTATTATATCATTCTAAATCACTAAAAAGCAATGAAATCACCACATCATAAATGTCATATAATGTTTACCTTATCGAATTGTAGAGAACAGCAGGGTATTGAAGTTTTGTGTCCGATCAAGCTATACTATGTTGCTATTCGAACACATTTCAAACATTCCAACATTCATTTGACTGAAGCACGTTTTTTGTCTTGTTCACAGTCAATATAGGACTTTTTCGTCCGTTCGTTCTCTGATTTTATTTTTTTTCCTCATTCGTGAAATGTCCCATGGAAATTGATTATCTTATTTTTACTATAACAAAGTTGGTTTAGCGTTATTTATCTGCTACAAAATTTTTAATTTGCAGAAACCTTGAAATTTCATATGAGTTGACATTATTAAAGACACTTTTTAATAATCAGCACATTATTATTACTCAATCTTTGCTTTTTTTTTATAGATCGTATAAAAGCCAACAAATTGTTTGCTTTGCTTTATATGGATGTTCATGGTTTTGTTATGATGTATATACCTTAATCGTGTTAGCTAGAAGACTTTATATGTATGATGTACTTTTTTGTCATCTGTTTGTCTTTAATTTTGCCATAATATATGCTTCAATTGAATCAGCTACTAAAGAAAAAATCTGCGGCATGTATCATTATTCTATTTTCCCTATTGTCGAATTCCTGAGAGAATTGAGTATATACTTTTCAGGGCCGTAACTACATTGAGGCAAATGAGGCAAATGCCTCATGTTAGAAATTAAAAAAAAAAATTAAAAAAAAACTTAAACAAAAGATTTTCTTAATATCAAATTGTTTTCACGGAATGTGTCTAGCAAGAAGCAAGTTCTCTTCACTCTCTGGTGTCGCCCCTGCATGTTTTTCGTGATTCATGCTTCTATTTTACTTTTAGTTTTCAGAGCTGATGGTCTATTGTTTGTACTTCTATGTGACTGTCCCGGGTTTGTCTTTTGTTCATTTATTGGCCTACTTTATGACTATAGTCTGAGATAGTGATGATTTTCATTTGTAAACGTGTGGTTTTGCAATGTTGCATGCCCACCGATGTCCAGATATTGTGCGAGAAAATATTTTTAGAATATACGATGCTACAAGACCCAGAAAAAAATGGTCGTTTCTGCATGGAGAATTGAACTTGATATCAAAGAATACAAAACTGGCTTTTTTGGGTCCTACATATCGGTTTTTTTTAATGTTTTCCATAAAACCTAAAAGTCTTAAATCACAATGAATCTATGTTCTTGCTTTGAGACCAGATTATTGTCGGAAAAAAGTAAACAATTCATTGCGTTTTAATGTCAGAAAGAGTCAGGAAAACTTTCAGAATGCACGATTTTTCGTAATTTTTCTCAGAGCTTCTGGGGGCCTTGAGCGGCCCCCAAACCCCTCGTCAAATTTTTTTCGCCTCGCTCCGCTTGGTGAATATAGTTTGCCTCACTATTAGAAGAGGCTAGTTACGGCCCTGCTTTTAAATTCCATATGACCGTTTGTATTTTTAAATCCTTTTTTTGTCAAAAAATGAGATCGGTAACAACAAAATTCCTGCAACAGTTACCTACACTACTAACAGGTTTGCTGTCATTACAGTAAATATTTCATAGTCGCTTTAAAACGATGATTGACCATTTTATATTGAGTTTAAGGTGATAAGGCAAATTTCTCTGATTCTTATTCGATATTTAACAAATGTCATGATAATTACTTACTCTGATTATGAAACTTATTTCGCAGGGTATGATTGCTGTTTTACATAAAAGATGTCAATCATGGGTTTGTATGTTAGGAAAATAAGGACAAGGTAAAACAAAAGGGTGCTTTCTAGTCTCTTTCTTTAGTCAGCATTACTTATTTTCTTGCGTTTGGTCAGACTATATTCCTGCCACGTAGCGTTGTCATATAGCGATATCTTTTAACATTACTATATTTCTTATATGATTTGCATATCTATAAATACTTGAATTGGATTGGTCAATTAGAATTTTTCTCTAAGTTTACACTTCGATAAACCATGTTTCCGAAACTACTTTTGTAATCTATTCATGCGCGATACACAAGCTTGCAGTGATCCCGGGATTTTCAGCAAATTGAGATTAAAAAACAATTGCATAACAGTTGTGACTATTCTAGTGCATATATAACAAAAAAAAGAAATAAATTTATTGCACTAAAGCTTCGAAAATGTACAAACATTAAATTTAATAAACTTTCTCGAAATTTCATGAAGGATTTGGCGAATTTACGTCATGGTAAAACACGACGTCATACGAATGGAAATTTTCAAGGGAAAGATTATTTCGTTACGTGTACGCTTTAAATTTGGATAAACTTTAATTAAAATGAAGTTTTTGAGGTAGGTGCCATTTCATTTAAGATTCCGTTGTATTTATGGGACATTTATGGTTTTTAAAAAGTCAAGATGGCGGCGTACTCATTAGTTACGACTTGCCATTGTGCTTTTGATGGTAAATATATATAGTAGCCATCAACAAATAAAAATTTTGGCTGAAGAATTATAAGGATTAAACACATTTTTTCTAGAGGTTATTGATGTGTAAACCGGGGTGATTTAATAGCCCCGGTTTAAACATCAATAACCTCTAGAAAAATGTGTTTAATCCTATAATATAATTGGGAGGTTTGGCTGGCCATAAAACCAACTTCAATCCTTGTGTGTATGAACAGTGGTACAGTGATTAAGACGTTCCGTTTTGAATTTTAACTTCTTAGATGCGGAGTAAAGCGGATAATTGTTGTTCCGCCAGAGTGGCACCGAATCAAAGCAATTGAAAGGTCAAAGCAAGAACGATGCTGTAGAACATTAATAATGGAAAACTTTTAAAATTTGAATTCAGGTAATCAATGACTGTGGGTAGAAACAGCTTGGTGTTTCAAACAATTCAACATTCACTAAACAGAATATTTATATATGCAGTAAAATTGGTACCGGTAATGTTATTTCACTCTTCTCTGTATATTTTTGCGGCGTGAAAAATGATGATGAGCGACAAACAAATCTAAAAGGACAAAGTGATGTAGTTCTGATTTTTATCATATTGAAACAAACGATTGATTGAGTTATAAAACATAACATTAATAGACACAATCTACATACAACAAAAATCCACAAAACACTAAAATAGTGATAGGGATCAACAATTAAACTGCTTAAAGCTGATTTTATTTTTTTCTCTCATTCATGAAATCTCCCATGGAAATTGATTGTCTTATTTTTACTATAACAAAGTTGGTTTAGCGTTATTTATCTGCTATAAAAAAAATTAATTTGCAGAAACCTTGAAATTTCATATGAACAAAATATCAGGATTTCAAACATGTTTAATATTCTATAAAAAAATATTTCTGATACCTTCGTACAGTATTATTGATACTCGCATTGACCATCTTTATCGTTGACATTATTAAAGACACTTTTTAATTATCAGCACATTAGTATTACTCAATCTTTGCTTTTTTATTTATAGTTCGTATAAAAGCCAACAAATTGTTTGCTTTGCTTAAATGGATATTCATGGTTTTGTTATGATGTATATACCTTAATCGTGTTAGCCAGAAGACTTCATATGTATGATGTACTTGTTTGTCATCTGTTTGTCTTTAATTTTGCCATAATATATGTTTTAATTGAATCAGCAACTAAAGAAAAAGTCTGCGGCATGTATCACTATTCTATTTTCCCTATTGTCAAATTCCTGAGAGAATTGAGTATTTACTTTTAAATTCCATATGACCGTTTGCATTTTTAAATCCTTTTTTGTCAAAAAATGAGATCGGTAACAACAAAGCTCCTGCAACCTACACTACTAACAGGTTTGCTGTCATTGCAGTAAATATTTCATAGTCGCTTTAAAACAATGATTGACCATTTTATATTGAGACTAAGGTGATAAGGCAAATTTCTCTGATTCTTATTCGATGTTTAACAAATTTCATGATAATTACTTACTCTGATTATGAAACTTATTTCGCAGGGTAATGCTCTGTTTTACATAAAAGATATCAATCATGGGTTTATATGTTAGGGAAATAAGGACAAGGTAAAACAAAAGGGTGCTTTCTAGTCTCTTTCTTTAGTCAGCATTACTTATGTTCTTGCGTTTGATCGCACTATATTCCTGCCACGTAGTGTTGTCATATAGCGATATATTTTAACATTACTATAAAATTGGGAGGTTTGGCTAGCCATAAAACCAACTTCAATCCGTGTGTGTATGAACAGTGGTTCACTTCTGTTGTCTTCCTTTATTAAACACGCAATTTTGTCTTAAAATGTCCAGTACCAAGTCAGGAATATGACAGTTGTCATCAAAAAATCTGTGTATGTTGGCACATGTTTTGTTGCACTCCAGTGTTTTTGTTGTTTCGTTGTTTTCCTCGATGCGTTTCCCCCGGTTTTAGTTTTAAATCCGGATTCGTTTTCTCTCAATTGATTTATGACTTTTTATCAGCGGTAAGTTACTGTTGCCGTTATATATTTTGCTAACTAGTAAGTTTGAATTAAATGTAATTATGTTTTTACCAGGTGAGCTGCGTCGGATAGAAATCGACCTTATGCAAATGAAAATTAATACATGTATACGTTAACTTTGATGTCGGGTAGACAATTGACAAAACCTGTATGAAAGTCTGTGACTATTTGAAAATTTATTTGTTATATGAACCCTACAAAATAATCCAAAGTTCATCTTTTATTTCACATTTAAATGTTCGAAAATCCATCAAAGGCTTTATACATGTACATGTGTACGTGAACTTACATAAGGTCGATTTCTATCCGACGCAGCTTAGGTGTTTTCCTCTCGTGATTTCTATTTGATTATTAAACAGACTTTAGTGGTTAAAAAATATTATGCCATTTTCTCCGTTTAGTTACCTAGCCGTTGACAAACAAGAAAGTCATGTATAAGCTATCACGTCGACCATTTAGATTGTTCATTATAATTTTTGTTTAATTAATTTTTTTTCGTAATAAGATGTTGTTATCCGTGAAAATTACTTGCTTTCCGGAAAATAATCATTACAAACTGTGTCACTTCTTCTCATTTAAACACTGTACAACGTTAAAAAAAAAGGGTGATTGGTTTTTGATAAGGAAACACAACTTATTTATAAAATGTTTTCAGATTTATTTGACCAATAATATTTCAGCATTATTCTGTGGTTTGTTTTTCAATTTCTGTAATGTGATAAAACGTATATCAAAAGAAACACTTTATATCGTTATGTCGTGGTTTAATTGAACATCACATGATGAAATATTGCCATACTTAGATTTTTTTAATTGTATCTACTCCATTTATCTTTGTGTCATGAAGAGATGATTTTCTAATAGTTTTTGTATCCCAAATGTCAGATTATCACTTCGATGCGTCTTCTTTAAATTTGACGTTGCAGGTGTTTCATTTTCCTCGGGTCTGCTTTTTGTAAACTTCAAACGGTTTTAACTTGTAGCCCGTTTTTAACATATTTCTTGTAAAACAAAAAATAAAATTTATTTAACCTAAGCCTTTAAACGGGTTTCAAATTATCGCTTTCGACTAAGAATTTAACTAGTAAAAGAAAATTTTAAAACATATTTTAGCACACCGGCCTTTGGCCCTTTAAAGCGAATGTGATCGAGCTAATGAAGTCAAAATTCTTTATTTCAACATTTTCGTAGACCAGCTGTAAACCAAAAAGGTGAACATACAACTGATAAAGCTAAAGAACTACATTGCGGAGGTAATTTTTTGCAATCTTGGTTTTAGCACAATTAATATCATGTTGAAAAAAGGTATCAAAAAATGTATCAGCATATTGTATCCTTCAAATTAATTGATACTACTTGCTATTGAAAGGGTAGTAGCATGAAGGACTATTGATACTACTTGCTATTGAAAGGGTAGTAGCATGAAGGACTATTGATACTACTTGCTATTGAAAGGGTAGTAGCATGAAGGACTATTGATACTACTTGCTATTGAAAGGGTAGTAGCATGAAGGACTATTGATACTACTTGCTATTGAAAGGGTAGTAGCATGAAGGACTATTGATACTACTTGCTATTGAAAGGGTAGTAGCATGAAGGACTATTGATACTACTTGCTATTGAAAGGGTAGTAGCATGAAGGACTATTGATACTACTTGCTATTGAAAGGGTAGTAGCATGAAGGACTATTGATATCTGATTTTATAAATCGTCAAATAATGTTTAAATTTTTTGTATTTGATGCGTTTCCCTCGGATTCGGTTTGTACCCCGGATTTGATTTTTCTCAATCAACTTATGAATATTGAACACTACTATTGCCTTTATTAAACTATATAATAGCATGTTTAATCAGGCAAATGGTAGTTTATACGAATAAAAAACTACATAATCTCGTTTGTTTGAATCTATCGCTTTAGATATTTAACAAGAGAAGCGAAAGATACCAGAGAGACAGTAAAACTCATAGATTGAAAATAAACTGTCAACGCCTTGGCTAAAAAATAAAAAGACAAACAGACAAATGATACTACACAAGCTGCCGAACAAAATTCGTAAAGGACTTCAACAAATAGAACTGAGTTTGTCCTTAGTAAGCACTTAGTAAGCACTTAGTAAATGTCAAATGCTTAGTTATCGAGACTAAATACAAATCTGAGAATTAGTTCATATGCTTTCATGAAGGTTGCATTCACGAAATTCGTAACAAGCTTATAGATGGTAATTTATTCATTATTCTACAAAGGTAATACACCGCTAGTCTGTGTGAAAATATTTCATACAAACGACAGATCATTAATATATTCAAGTATTTTTCCGAGACGACACAGCAAATAATCGAAAAGATAAAAGTATAAAAGAACAATTAAAAGACGATTATATAAACAACAATTCTAAAGGAGAAGGTATAAACCACAGGTGTTTGGGTAACTGACCTCTTGTGGTACTTTTTTTGTGCTTTGGTTTTAGTAAATAATATTTTTCTTTCTCATTAGATTTGTGTTGTCTTATACAATCCATTTTACCCGTAGTTGTTTTACATCATCCTGCCCGTCTATTCTTGAGATATTTGTTATAAAATAAACAAAATAAAAAGGGTTCCCATACTACCAGCGCCTCTGGTATATTTACAAATTTCAGATTTCGAAGGACAAACTTCCATATTGCCAAGGAAAGGGAAGTTTAGAATACTTAATTTATTTTTCAAAACACTGCAACAACATTAAAAAAGTTGAACACCAGTAATAAGGTAATAAGAATAAGTTTAAAAGCTACGGAAGGGTAAGTATTTTAATTGTGACGTAAGATGCTGATGTTTCACTAGTGGTACCTATTATGGAAATAAACTCATCATAGATACCAGGACTAAATTTAGTATATACGCCAGACGCGCGTTTCGTCTACAAAAGACTCATCAGTAACGCTCGAATCCAAAAAAGTTAAAAAGGCCAAATAAAATACGAAGTTGAAGAGCATTAGAATAGGTAGTGGATGATGCAGGTGTCACCCTTCGTGGGGTAAGAAATTGCACTTTTAAAAGTGGCATTTTTCGTTGTGTTCAGAAATAAATATCTGGTAGTAGAACTACTTCATGATATGTCATGATACAGGATTCATACCAAGGATTCGAAAAATGGACTATAGCTATGATATCATTAAAGTCACATTAACACATTGAGTGGATATTACGTCTCTCGATTAAGGGACTTTGATATGAAATAAACTTTAAAAGGTTAAGAAAGTCCAACAAGCGGGTTTTGAGTATCATACATTATACACTTTTAAAATGAGCAATACACGCATATACATAAATATCAGCTTAAAACGTCATGTCTCTCTCCAATTTTTCAATTAAATATATTACTGCTGTATTATACCAGAATTAATGAGCCTAGACAATAAACATATAAGTTTCATAATTAAAATATGTTCTTTATATTTATTACACACATATTGTCATGACAGCCAATCAATTTATTCTCAATCCTATGGGTTTTTTCTAAGAAAAAAGAAAACTAGTTTAATAAGTCTTTTTATTCATATTTTTTGGTCATATTCATTTTAGATTAAATATTATGCAAGTAGTACAATAAATAAATATATACAGCTAAAACGCGTACTTATCAAACCTGATTTCACAAAGACCCGTAAAATCTCATTTCTTATAATTCACTACTGGAATTCTAGAAGGATTTCAATCGTTCGCTGTCACATTTGTAAATAACTATCATCCTACAATTCTGAACGCTCTAGAGTCTGTCTTTCGTATTTCACAAAAACGACCTCTATAATTAAACGGACAAATACAAAATTCGTTTCCATCAAGACGTTCTTTGTAGCACCGTCCACCATTTTTACATTTACGACTACATCGCACGTGACAAAAAGTTCCAATCCAGTCTTGGTCACATTGGCAGTGAACAGTTAATGACCCTTCATTATTATGTTTTTTTCTACAGATTCCATGGGAACAAACAAAGTTAGGGAAACAAACTTTTTCGTCAAAAACTGTGTTGTTTTCCGTATGTTGACGATATACTACACCACTAATTTGTCTAAAAGACATTGATTCTTGCTGTGAAAGAACATTAACTGCGTCAACAGTTTTATCACAATATTCTCCACTAAAACCATTGTCACATTTACAGAATTCTCTTCTTTCTCTCATGTTTGCAAACAGTGAACATTTTCCATGGGATCCACATTTTTTTCTGCATCTCTCGTTGCAAAATAATCCGGTCCAGCCATTGTTACATTTGCATGTAGACATTATCGCTTTGGGATCACAGACCCCATGATTGCACAATATCGCTTGACAAAAATTGGTCTCTATTTGACGTTTAGACTTTATACGGTGACCACTGGTCTGTAAGCTCATGGTCCGAGCATGCACAATAAAATAAGTCAAAAAGACAATATAAGTTTTGAATTTTAAAAACTGCATTTTGTACTACTCTTGTCCTCAATGTTATAGAAAGCTTGCGATGTATTTATATAGGAGTTTGTTTTGGTCATATTTATATGGCTTGTGAACAAGGAAGTACTTTTACGTTAGAAGTATGATTATGCCCTCGGCATATTCGTCACGATGTCACAATGAAGTATTACCTACGATTTTTATTTTAACACCTTTGACAAGGGTGACTTTGTGGCCTGACATACATATTGTATTTGTTTGTAAGATAGATGGATTATTGGGGGGAAAATCTACATTTTCCCTGTGATATAGTTGGCATCAAGGTCTTAAATTCAGAAATTAGGTAGGGGTGTAGTCTACGTCAACGTAAAAACCAAGGAAACTGTTTAATTGCAAGGGAAAATTGTAGGATGTAATGATTAAAAACCACCTCAGCTAAGATTTATGACCTTATATTGTCAAAAAGACATGTAAATGTCGTTAAAATGACATGAAAAGTACAAAGAATTTGAAAGTTCGTCAAGAACGCTGGTTCTTTATTGCTAAAATACTTAGCACCTTATGAAAGAATGAACCGTCATTCACAGAGATGTTTAACGCTAACTATTCGACGTATTTCACCTTGACGACAAGTAAAAAAAGTACACCAAGCATAATTTTGTTCAGCAAAAGTTAGAAATACTTATAAAAAAACAAAACAAAGGGACAAACGAACAAGACCATGAAAAGAAGCATATCAAAGAATACCCCCCCCCCCCTCCCCACAAAAAAAGGAAGAAGAGGAATCAAATAAATAAATTGTGCATAGTGTTTGGTAATATTTGGTTAAAATTGTGAATACGTAAATATAAATTCAATTACTTTAAAAATCAAAACATAAAGATATGACTCAAAACCTTCATTAATTCAATTTAGTTGTTTTTTCCTTGACACCATCTATGTGAGTTTCGTCAATTTTTTTTTTTTTGACAGGTTGTAGATATTTTATTGGCACCAGTAGCGCACTTTTATAGCAGACTTGTTCTTGTATAGGTATGAATCATAGTTTTTTGGCCAACTCAGATCCGTCTTAATTACATTTGATTGGTAATTAAAAAACATTAATTTTATGGTATTTTTCTTTAAATATTTGAGATTTTTACTCTGGAAAATTACTTAGAGAAACTTAACTAAATCTAATACAGAAAGCAATGAATGTCCTTTTATTTAGATTTAGAGATTTCAGATTCACAACGGAAACTCCATTTTAAAATGACAAAAGAGACGATGTTTTCCCCTTTTTGATAGTGATGTTCGTTTGTCTCCTTTGTCTAGTAGTTTGTGTAATTCACACTTGTTCGCTATGCCCCTGTCTGTAGTCGCGATTTAGATTTTAATGAATTTAATTTATGCTCTAGTTTATATATATAACTGGTAAATTATTAAGTCATGGATTTCAAAACCATTTTATTCAAACATTTATCAAATAATTTCACAGAAAATTGATTGTACCTGTGGAATTCTTATAAAATAACAGGATATCACATCCCAATTTTACGGTGATGCAATTTAAAGAGCCCCTAAATTAAGATGCAATCCATGTAATTATCAGATCATTTTGATAAACTTATTCTTAAATGTTATCAATTTAACACACTTTTAACATATCTAAATATTGTTATCATCGGGACTAACATTGATATGAAAAATGAAAACATACACCTAAATACATATTACTATATATATGTGCAGTTATGAGAATAACAAAAATACTGAACTCCGAGGAAAACTCAAAAAGGAAAGTCCCAAATCAAATGGCAAAATCAAATGCTCACACACATCAAACGAATGAATAACAACAGTCATATTCCTGACTTGGTACAGATATTTTCTTATGTAGAATTTTTATAGCTTTCTAAACCTCTCACGTGTATGACAGCCGCATACGAGTGACAGAACTCACGATCCTATACCCTGACGATACTGTTTACTTATATGTTTTCAACTGTTTATAACTTTTGTGCTATCCTAAATCAGTTGGATGTATGGTGATTGGTACTTTAGTCTGTGAGAACATGATATATTTATTAGTTCTAATTTGCTTTTTGAAATTCATAAATCGATTGGATAAAAAAAAACTGGGTGACGAACTAAAACTGAGGGAAACACATCAAACATAAGAGGAGAACTACAACACAACAGAAACACAACACTAAAATTTAACACACACAGAAACGAACTATAATATAACAATGGCCATTTTCCTGACTTGGTACAGGCCATTTAAAAAAGGTAAGTTGAAGCTGGTTTTGTAGCTAGTCAAATCTCCCGCTTTTATGGCGATGTTAAATATAAATAAAATGACAACATTATTTCCGGACATTTTTAGAAACTCTAATGTGATGTCACATTGTTCGCTAACTCGGCTGTGATTTTTTATGTGCATGTTTAGATTGTTTTATGTTTACGTTTTTATTCTGTAGTTAGTCACCAAAATAAGATAGAATTAGGATAGAATTCTAGATTAGATTCGTAATACCGATATAACATTTATTAATAAGAATGAAAGTTACAATATTTGTGGTAGTAATGAAATAACTAAGTGTCTTTTATAAATAAAAGTTTTTTTTATCATTTTGTGTTGTCTCACCGATGTGACAGGTTATAGAGAGGGGATTGAGTGCTTGAGACATGTTAAACACCCTTTGAAACATCATTAATATGTCTATTCTAGGCAGGAACCTGTTTTTCATTGGTTGCCATTGTTTTATATCGGTCGTATTTTCTTTTCGTAAATGTTTTTGTTATAAATTAGACTGTTGGTTTTTATTGCTTCACATTTTTATTGTCGGTGCCATTTACAGCCGACTATACAGTAATTGATTTTCTCATTGTTGGATTTACAGTTTCATTTGAACTCTTGGGGATTGCTGTCTTATTGGAAATAATACCACAGCACCTTTTTATAGTGTTGACTTGTTTAAGACAATATATTTTATAATTAGGTAATTAACGACATGCACAAACAAGATTTTCTTAGCTTCACCAGACATCTCAACACAAATTCTTATAAAACCTTTAAATAACTGTCGATTGGCGTGAGATAATTTGATATAAGCAATACCAGAGAGTTGTTGACTGGCAAAATATAATTTGCCTACTATGTTTTTGTGAAAACAGGTTTTTGCATTGCTATGAAATAAATTGAAAGCCACTTATCAAACTGGAGGGATGATATGGTCGCTGATGTGGGATTTTCGTGCAAAATACACACGTCACATTTGCTAACTAAATTAGAAACAAACCCTGTCTGTCGTACAAAACTGTTTTGACAGCATAAAGTTCAAACAAAACAGTTCAAACAAAACCAACCCTTCTTATATCTCATATACTATGACGTCTTGGCTTGAAATAATAAGTCTTAGTAGACACACCTATTAACGGAATTATCACACATTGATGCAAACATGCAGATTTCCCTGAGTCATACTGTTGTCCAGGACAGAAAGGCATATTTACACTTACAAATATGCAAATGTGTCCACCATTCCCTGAAATCACACAAGTTCCCGCAAATTATTGCATCACAAATAGGAATATCTAACGTCATTATAAAAACAATATTGTTGAATGACGTAAAATTTGGTTATTTGGAGACAAATATAATATAATATAAGACGTATTTTTATTTATGGTATTTTTAGCTGACAGCTGAATTGTGTTACCGAGTGACCCAAGATCTCTTCTTTTTCTTCTTCTTCTTTTCTTCGTCTTCTTCTTTGATTCTTCTTCTTTTTCTTCTTTTTCTTCTTCTTCTTCTTTTTTCTATCGCAGGTGCTTCTTATGTCTAATTCAATGAATATACACAAAAGCAAAAAAAAACTGTGCACACTGTGAGATGGATCAGGATAAAACATTCCATCATCTTCAAAATTGTCAGAATTGCTAAAATTTATAATAATATATATTGTATAGTAAGCATAATATGATGTCAACTCTTCGTTGACATAGAGGTATCCAGTTAAGCCTGTTTTTTTTATCCTGGTGGCACTCACATTGTTGTTATTCCACTCTCGGTCTTACTAGCACCTTAGTAGCATTGATCTTTGTTTGCTGTGTGACTTTTCTATGTCGTTAATATTTAGGTTTCAGCGTATATCATCTTTGCTGGTAAGTAGTTTGTGTCCGTTGATTCCTTCAGTTCTTTGTTTACCTTGCGTGTAATAAGATTATTTGATCGGGTGTTTGGATCGTGTTGGTTGCATCACATCACATTTGCTGACGTTAAATTCAATTTATAATTTCTTTCTACATTTTGAAAGCTTTGTCAGATCATTAGCTGGATTTCTTGGGCATTTTTGGTGTTGATAGTTGACAATCATCAGCAAACAGGCGGATTGTAGATTTCATGTTTTCGGTGATGTCATTGAGGAAAATTAGAAAAAGGACTAAGCAGAGTACACTACCTTGAGGAAAACAGATGTAATGCCCACTTTACCTGAATACGTGTTTTCTAATACAACTCTCTGTGTCCTGTTGTCTAAAGAGACTGAGATCTATTTCTTGTGTTCCTCTCATCCCATAGTGTCTTAGCTTGTGTAGCTGGATGGATAGCTAACTTTATCATAGGATTGTGGAGAGTTTAAGACTATTTCGTTTGCATTATAGTGTTAATTATAAGTATTACTTATGTATCAGGCCTGTGTGTTGTGTCTCACATGATCGCTTACTTATAAAACCATGTTTGAATTCTGATAGTACATGTATCTTGTTTCTTGCGAGTTGTATCGTGTGGTTTGATATTACAATGTTCTTCATCAGCTTGATGATGATGCAGGTTAGGGAGACAGGCCTGCCATTTGCAAATTCATGGTATGACACTTTTTTTTGCAGACAAATGCGTGTTTCAAGTCTATTTGTGCTTGTCCTTTTTTATTGAACAAGAAAGTGGCTGTTGGTGCTAGTTCATAATGTTGTTCTGTCAGTATGAATGAGGTGAGCTGGTCTTGTCCACTTGCTTTGCTTATGTGGACTATGTCTTCATAGATTGGAATTGGTGGTTCAATGTGTTCGTTTAGTTATCTGTCATTCATAAAGCTGTGGTTTTCATTACCCATATATGGCATCTCAGTATTAGTGTCTTAACAAATAGGATTTGGTGGTTCAATGTGTTCGTTTTGTTATTTGTTATCTGTGTTATTTGATCTTACTCACTGATCTTTTAATGGTGGTTCTTCAGCTGTTTCTTTAAAAAAATGTTTTGTCAAAAGGAGCTACTATGTTTAAAACATAATTCAAGTAGCATTTTCGGGTTGTATAAACAAGGTTCTTACGGTTTTTATATGTTGTTCTGCCTCTTTTTCTCATCATTTTACACATGATGTTTATTACTGTATTATTTGGATGTTTTTTTACTAAGGTTGTCTCCAACTTTTATTTACTGCAGCTTTCTTATCCTCAAAATCTGCTCCTTTATATCGGTAAACTTGTCTTGGTGTCTTGGTGTCTTGGTGTCTGATTTTATTTAACTGGTATTGTTGCTAATTAGGCGTTAACAATATCATCATCCGAAAGAAAGTTATGTATATTGTTGAAGGTTTGTTGGTAAAAAAAAGGTTGAATGAGTTGTTTCCTTTAGTCGGTTGGTTTACTTGTTGTACCATGTCTCTATCTGTTATGACATCTCTACAGTCTTGATGTATTTCGGGTGTTTCTTTGACTTGAATTTTAATGGGTCTCTCTATTCTATATCTGGAAAATTAGTTTAAATCTTTTATTACGTGAGAGCAATGTCAATTTTGCCCATACTCTATCAGTATTACTCATAAGCTCTACTGCTTCTTCACTTACAAAAGTGGTTTGATAGCTAACACACTTTACAATGATCTGTCTCTGATTAAGCTCCTCACGTCAGACAACAATCTCTCTAAAATAATAACGTCAAAATCATATCTACGCTCACGTGCAAAATTCATATCCGCCTTCTTCTGGTATGGAGAGTCTAGGGCTGATAATATACCTTTATGAACAATGCCATGTAATCATCCCTTAAAGTTATGATCCAAGTGAATACAAGTATTATTTTTGTTGTATTAATTAAAGAGTATTTATGTCTCAGCACCTTTCGCTCTTTGAATTTTCGATTTATCATTACTACTGTTTTAAAGCCATTTTCTAGATTCATAAAAAAACATCTTTTAATTGATCAAAAATTGTAAAAATATATTAATAAAGATATGTAAAAAAAGTACAAATGACAAATAATGGATCCACCGTACTTGGTGAATTCCAAGCTCTTTGCTGGAATTGCCATCGAATGTTTATGATTTCAAAAGAAGCAGAAATAACAAATGCATAAAAGAGCAAACAATTGGAATAAAACTGAAAGAAATTTTGAATGAATTTGTAATTTCATTGAAATAAATGCGTGGAATACATGTTGACTTCAAAAATCCCTATGCATCGTTAGTAAATGTGTTAAATATTCTATTTGTTTCTAATTGATATTCGTATCGTTTTGTTTTCTCATAGATAACGAACATTGAACTATATATTGTATAAACTTATTATCATTCTTATCTTTCCTTACTATTGATGGATTTGTGGTTCCTGGACGATTTTTTAACCAATCGTAAAGGAGAGTTTCAAGGTAGTTATAGTCTTTAGTAATACCACCTTTCATTAGAAAATGTCAATAATGATATGTGTGGAGAAGCATACAACCATTAGTTCAGGTGTTCTCATTTGTACAAATGTCAATAGAACGTTATGAATTCGATTAACACTTTCGACCTTTTAAATACCACACAAACAGGTGACTTTGTAATTTTAGTGGTAATACTTGTTTTCTTATCTAGTATGTTTCATGGATTTTACTTTAAAATCAACCCTTTAAAATAATTTCTATCTTCGGAATAAAACAGTTTCATTTTTTTTTTATATAAATGATGATAGTAATAACAAATGAAGATATTTGGTATGGATATTCGTTATATGTTGACTGGATAATTTTTTTCTTCAAATAAATGCTATGTACTGGTTTTCTAAGTTTTTTTAATGCATTTGTGGGTGCATATATTGATAAAAGAATTAATTGAGAAAGGTCCATTTTATCGTCATCACAAAGTTTTGTAACACTCCATTCCGTGTTTTAATATAAAAGGATGTATTGGATATCCTTGTCGTACACCATTTCATAAATAACGTTTTATGTGTATGCGTTTTATTTAGTATGGCAGACTCCCATGTACTTTTGATCAACTTCATGTAATTGAATTTAGTAAGTATTGTTGCCACGACTATGATAATATATTTCCTTATTTATATTTCTTAATTTTGAATCATTGAAATTATGAACAATTCTTCAACCGCTTATTATCGTCCTGAATCTATATAAAATATTTGCCACTGGATGTGAATCAACCGAAACTCAATCAATACATTGGTGCTACACCAGATACTACATTAGAAACTTATGATTTAATAATTTGATAAATATAGAGGAGAAACAACGGTTTCTTTTGTCATTCATCGTAAGAAGCTTAATCTATTATAGGTAGACCTCAAAACTAAAATAGGAAATAATTAACATCCCGTTGTTAACCACCTTATTTACAATATAGCGGTCATGAATACCACTGAAAAAGATGATCATTCATAATATTTACTAAATTTAAGTGAAAGACAATAGACGGATTTTGAGTAACGTGTTCATGGCACGTAAAATAAATGAAATATGTACAACTTAAATCATAACGCTAACTACAAATAGAAATATGGATATGCATTGCAAAAGTTTATGAAAAAATTAAGATATTTATTTTATTCTTCTTCAATATACCATGCAGATTGTGTTTGTGCAATTTGAAATACGTTCTTTATGGTAAGATATATGACTTAAAAAATGTTTCACATATTGGAAGCCTTTCTTTTTTTTCATTAACGAAAGACTTCTTACTATAGATACTATTTCCAAGCAGGTAAAACTTGTTCTGGAATTAACCTCACTAGAAACACTCGATTGCAAAGTTTGGAAAGCCATAAACTAGGATAGGATTGAAAATATAGAACCTTAGCATGGTCCACAATGTGTTGGTGCAATTTGGAATACGTTCTTTATGGTAAGATATATGACTTAAAAAATGTTTCACATATTAGAAGCCTTTCTTTTTTTTCATTAACGAAAGACCTCTTACTATAGATACTATTTCCACGCAGGTAAAACTTGTTCTGGAATTAACCTCACTAGAAACACTCGATTGCAAAGTTTGGAAAGCCATAAGCCATAGGGCAGGATTGAAAATATAGAACCTTAGCATGGTCCACAACCTAGGAAGTGCGGGATAATTTTGATATCTCAACCCCATTTTAAACTCAATCAACTGAATAATAACAAAAAAATACATAAAACGTAAACCAGTGCGTCTGGCATCTATGATGAGTTCATTTTTCTATAAGTATATTATAAGGAGCGTTGTAAAAGCAACAACATGATAAACAGGACTATGTCGTAACACAAAATGAATACTTTTAACGAAAACAAGCTGAAAGTACAAAAATATCCTGTTTAAGTCATATGATATTTAGGCGTCACTATAACAAAACGTGTAGGATAATTTAATCTGATGTTTGAGTATAGAAACGTCATTCTGTTATTCCTTTATCATCAAAAACATGTCATAATTTACTTATATGACCGTAAATAGCTATTTATAAATAATGTACTTAAAATACAACATCAATAATGCAATAATTGTGGCGATTCCACTAAATTGTTTATAAGACATATTTAAAACTAATATATCAGATAGGTGACAAACGTACATATGAAGTGCCTTTTTTGTAGTAGATTCTGTGATTCAATTTGAACTTGTTCACTTTCCTTAATAAATGTTGGGACATGATTTCGGTTAGTTATGCAGCATATATCTTCGTTAAGGGTTTGTTATGTTTCTATTTATTAGTTTCCGTTTTTATGCCCACCCTACGATAGTAGAGGGGCATTATATTTTTCTGGTCTGTGAAGCTCAGGTTAAAGTTTTTGGTCAAGGTAGTTTTTGATGAAGTTGAAGTCCAATCAACTTGAAACTAAGTACACTTGTTAACTATGATATGATCTTTCTAATTTTAATGTCAAATTAAAGTATTGACCCCAATTTCATGGTCCACCGAACAAAGAGGAAGATAGTGTGAAGCTCAGGTTAAAGTTTTTGGTCAAGGTAGTTTTTGATGAAGTTGAAGTCCAATAAACCTGAAACTTAGTACACATGTTAACTATGATATGATCTTTCTAATTGTAATGCCAAATTAAAGTATTGATCCCAATTTCACGGTCCAGTGAACATGTAAAATGATAGTGCGAGTGGGGCATCCGTGTACTATGGACACATTCTTGTTTGTTCCTATTTCGTGGGTTTTTTTTCTTGAGAGGGAAGAATTTCTTTTTTAAACGGTTCATACCTGCATCTGGCAATAAACTAGGAAACTTAGATCGCCAAGGTTACTTACCGATATATATGACAAAACTAACCATTCCACTTTGATCTTGATGAGTTTTTTTCATTATGTTTAAGGAAATACAACTTGAAATAAATGAATTTATACTTAATAAGACATTATTCAACTATGTTAATAGTTTTAGTGCATTTAATAATAAAAGGTGTATCTCGTAAAAACGTGAGTAAACGATTACCAAGTTCGTTTTTTTCATGGAAAGTTTATGAGCATTTTTATTCTTATAGCGTTATCATATATAGCTATTCCGTACTGACATAATATACAAAGATCTACAAACAAATATGCGGTCGTTTTTGTCATGTAGGCCTATTTTGGCAATGTTTTATGTATATCAGTACAAAGGTTCTGTGATTGGCATCATATAGCCTTTTTTAACCTAGTTATATTATTAAACACTGTGCTTGTTGTATTCTTCTATTTGTCTTAATAAATATTATTTTTTTTTTTATATAACATTGTGTCTTTATCATATTGAATCATTTGTAATCATTTGTATGTAATTAATGTTGATTGTTCTGCTTCTTGTGGGGGCTTTAATTAGCAATAAAGTATATTTGAATTTATAGCATAAATGAATGTATCAGATGTGAACTACTCATACCTGAGGGGCGTTAGCGCACCGAAAATATGAGACGATTTTATGATTAACATAGAAATAATAGAAGAATATTTTATCTTTTCTCCTTTTTTCAAGATGCAGTTACTCATTCAAAAGATGTTTTGTAGTTTTTAGATTTGGAATGAAATGCGTTTATGAACATTTAAAAACATTTTACCAAGCTTCATTCAACATATACAACAGAAACATCTAAAACATGCCCTTGGATAGTCTAAATTCATATTTATCTATATTTGATATTTCCTCAATAAAAAAAATAAGTTTCCCCTATAGGGGTTTAGTATCATACCATTTTGAAATATACGGGAAAAACGTAATCTGTATCATACGAGCAACTGGTTTTAGAATAAATGAGATCGTTTCCGATGAAAAGACCATATTGCTTTAATCGAAATTAAATTTTAAAAATGACGACAGTATCGTAAATATACCCCGTCTGAATAAGTATGTTTAAATGTTTTGTTAGCTTTTTGGGTGAATGACGACATGTTTGTGCTTTGAATAGAATATTACCCTAAACGATTAGATTTGAAATACTTGAACGTATAATATGTCTGCACGTTGATTTATATTTACGAATGATGTCCTTGTACCGATGATCAAATTTATTAAATGTCTACTAGTTTGTAATATTGAAACCCTGGTGTAATAATTTTTCAGTAATATCGAGATTTCTTTCGTTAAAATCAAATACTTTGTCATTTTTATAAATTTACTGTTTGCAAAAGAAGGGTTTATTCGAAATACTAAGGATTTCTTATCCCAGGCATAGATTACCTAAGCCGTATTTGGCACAACCTTTTTTGATATTTTGGTTCCTCAATGCCCTTCAACTTTGTACTTGTTTGGCTTTGTAAATATTTTGATATGAGCGTCATTGATGAGTCTTACGTAGATTAAACGCAAGTCTGTGGTACTGAATTATATGCCTGGTACCTTTGATAACTAATAATATATACACGAAAAAATAGAACCGCTTGAGACATATAAACTACATACGATGGTGACAAATGGACGTCTCCATCTAAAAAAAGGATGATTAACAAGGAAATCTATAATTCAACACTTTAATCCCGTGCTTGTATTTCCTATCATGATTTTCCTGATAAAAGATTGCTACTCACAAGGAAGCTATTGAACCAAGAGTTCCAAATGATGAAGTTGAAATCATCCCTTCGTAAATTTTACGGACACCATCACGAGTTGATTAACCGTTATGTAATAACCGTTTCACAAAAGATATCGGATATGTTCCTTACGTCGTAACTACAACCCCCTCCCCTCTCATGAATGTGACCTACCGACTTAGACTATTTACCGGATTTGTTATAACATAAGCAACACGACGGCTGCAACATATGGAGCAGGATCTACTTACCCTTCCGGAGCACCTGAGATCACCCCTAGTTTTTGGTGTGGTTCGTGTTGCTTATTCTTCAGTTTTCTATGTTGTGTCATGTGTTCTATTATTTGTCTATTTGTCTTCTTTCATTTTTAGCCAGGCGTTGTCAGTTTATTTTCGATTTATGAGTTTGACTGTCCCTTTGGTATCTTTCGTCCCTCTTTTGAACAAAACTTTTGTTATTAAGCTACCTGTCAATGATTATGATCAAGATTTGGGAAAGGAGTGTTCGTTGATAATTTCAGGTTCATTTAAAGTCAGTTCAGCAGCAAGGTAATCTCTTTAGTGTACATTCTGAAGTCGTCATAATTGAGAGCTAATATATCATTAAAATATGTAAAAGTTTTGTGCTGTTTCAGAAACTCAAATGTCTGCGTGACGTAATTTTTGTGCCTTTTTACTACTTCGTTTGTGACGTCATTGTTATGACTTTTTGCGTTGAGGCCTGGACCAAGTCCGGTGTGTCTATTATCTGTGTTGGTCTTCAATGTATTATGTATTCGGGTTTTGTTTTCTGTAATTAGTTCAGACGTCAGTTTTATCATGTAAATCTTTTTTATTCATTTGATAAAATTTATTGTTTGCAATAGCATAAATTGTTCTAAATAATAAGGATGTTATTATCACAAGCAGAAAACCCAAGCCGTATTTGGCACAAGCTTTTTCAACTTTTGATCCTCAGAGCTGTACAACTTTGTACCCATGGCACAAGCTTTTTCAACTTTTGATCCTCAGAGCTGTACAACTTTGTACCTTTTTTTTTTACTTTCGAACTTTTATATCTGGGCGTCACTGGTAAGTCTTGTGTGGACGAGGTGCTGTTTTGACGTATTGAATTTTAAACCTGATGCCTTTTGTTATCTATTATTCATGTGTTTCTTTGCCTAATACGTTCTCCTATTTATTTGTATTGAAGTCCTGTATTATTATGTTGTCATTTTATTGTTATATTTAACAATGCCATTAAAAGAGGGACGAAAGATACCAAAGGCACAGTCAAACTCATAAATCTAAAACAATCTAACAACGTCATGGCTAAAAATGAAAAAGACAAACAGAAAAACAATAGTACACATGACACAACATAGAAAACTAAAGAATAAACAACACGAACCCCACCAAAAACTAAGGGTGATCTCAGGTGCTCCGGAAGGGTAAGCAGATCCTGCTCCACATGTGGCACCCGTCGTGTTGCTTATGTGATTACAAATCAGGTAAATAGTCTAATTCGGTAAAGTTAAAGTTAATTAAAGTGCGAGGTTAGGTATGCCACAAAACCAGGTTCAATCCACCATTTTCTTTCTTTAAAAATGTCCTGTACCAAGTCACGAAAATGGCCATTGTTATATCTTAGTTCGTTTCTGTGTGTGTAACATTTTTACGTTGTGTTTCCGTTGTGTCGTTTGTTTTCTCCTATATTTGAGTGTGAATTCACATTACTATAAGACGTGTCACGGTACTTTTCTATCCCAAATTCATGTATTTGGTTTTGATATTATATTGGTTATTCATCATCGTATTTTGTCTAATGCTTAGTCCGTTGCTGTGTGTGTTACATTTTAATGTTGTGTCGTTGTTCTTCTCTTATATATTTAATGCGTTTCCCTCAGTTTTAGTTTGTAACCCTGATTTTGTTTTTTGTCCATAGATTTACGATTTTTGAACAGCGGTATACTACTGTTGCATTTATTTGTTACATTTGTATACCAGATGTTGTTTTGGTGGGTCTTTGCTGATTTAAGTCATAAAGTGAAACTTGTAACAATCCAGAAATATGTTTTCAATAAGCGGTGCACAGTTCAAAGTAGTCTCCATTAGATTTCCAATAATTTGACGATACACGGAATCGCAATAAAAATGTAATCTAGCAAAAATTCAAGTGCAGTTATTGGATGATAGCAGGTCCAGTGATCATAGTTGTTTGTTTGTTGTAACTAAAAACTGACACAAAAGAGTGCCAACATATATAATTATTCGTATTTATGACTTTTTAACTGCCCATTTAATGAGGTGTATGAGTTTTTTTTCCATATACTTGCATCCGACAATTGATGAAGAAGCTCAGATGGCCTAGGTTATTGAACATATATGCATGACAAAACTAATTATATTTAAGGATATACAACTGAGATAAATATATTTATTAAAGTTATGTACACCGGTATCAAAACATTACCACGTGTATTTGTTTATAAAATTACACGTGTTTGAAAGTATATAATAGGTTAAATGTTTTTCATTGGTCGAGTTAGAACTGACCATAATATTTGAATAAGGTCATTTCAAATATTTCGTGCTATACTTTTGGCGGTTTTGTATATTAAAGATATTGTCATTCGAGGTTCGCTTTTGGTGCAGTAAATTTGTAAGCTTGTGCTTAACCTGAGTATGTCTGAGAATAGAGAAGGCAGTCCAAGGTCCGAAGGTGAGACTGAGCATTCACACATTTCAACCGGTAAATCACATAGTAGCAACCACATAGTAGAAGAGCGCCGTGATTTAGCTGATACTTTTGAACTTTTTTAAAGTATATTTTGACAATAAGCTTGTAGATCTTAAATCAGATTTGGTCCGTGAACAGGACGTAATTTCCAAAAAGTTAAAGGAAGAGGTTTCCCTTAAATTCAAGCACGAGGGCAACAAAATACAATACAAATTTAACGAGGAAACTATTACCGAGTTAAACAAGGTTTATAGCTTTGTTCCCCGTTCAGAAACCAAGGTGTCACGTATCATCATAGACCTCATAGATAAGGTTAAGGGCAGAAACAAACTGATACGCATAGCAGATACTTCAGCCGGTGGTTGGGCTACTGTCAGAGAGTATGAAGCAAATGTTATCGCTTCAGACTCTGAAGATGAAAAGAAAATTCGCCAGGCGGAGTCCAGAGCCATGCGTTCGACTAAAGACAAATCCCGACGCCCAAATCCCTACAAGACAACTTCTAGACCGGCTCCCGTTGAAACTGCTCCTAATCCTTATTATTCCAATCAGTATCAGCGTCAGAACCCGCCGCCCTTTCGAGCTGGCAGCGGGCGGCGTGAGCCCTCCCAGCACGATATGTGCCATGCCTGTAAACAATTTGGCCACTGGAGGAAGAACTGTCCACTTGTCAAACGCAACCAGTTCAACTTCAACAATACACAACAGAACAATTAACAATGAACAGTTAGTTAATGATAAGTATTTATATTTATTTTCTGAATTTGATAGTGATTATTGTTTAAATCATGATATTGAGGTTTTGCTTAGACAAGTAAGATTTTTTGAAAATTTCAAATCTAACACGGGTATTTTCTCTGGTGTAAAGGGAAGGTTAGCTAAAAGTATTCAGTACTGGGAGCATATCGGTGCTAATTCATTTATTTTAGACACACTGAAAAATGGTTATCTTATTCCATTTATTGATACTCCTTCGAGCATGTACATGAAAAATAACAAATCTGCTCTTAGGAATGATGATTTTGTTAGCAAATCTGTAAATGAACTTGTTCTTTCAGGTTGCGTCATTGAGGTCCCTTTTCAACCTTACATTGTCAATCCGCTCAGTGTAGCTACTCAAAAGTCTGGGAAAAGGCGTCTAATTTTAGATTTGAGCACTTTGAATTTATCGGTGAAAAAGGAAAAGATTAAATTTGAAGATTGGAAAATAGCTGTGCAATACTTTCAGAAAAATGATTATCTGTATAAATTTGATTTAATGTCTGGTTATTTTCATTTGGATATATGTCCACAGCAGCACACGTATCTAGGTTTTTCGTGGGAAGATAAATTTTATTGCTTCACTGTTTTAGCATTTGGTCTTTCAACGGGTCCTTACATATTTACAAAGTGTCTCAGACCATTGGTCAAGTATTGGAGAAAAAATGGTATAAAAATAGTTTTATATCTTGATGATGGATTTGGTATGAATAACGAAAATAATGAATGCATCAAAGATGCTGAATTTGTGAAACAATCACTTTTGAGTGCGGGTTTTCTTCTGAACGAAGAAAAATCAGTTTTTACTCCTGTACAGAAGTTGGAGTGGTTGGGAATCATTTGGGATTCATGTAATTTCACTTTATGCATTCCTCAAAGGAGAATTGACGAATTATTTCAATCTATTCATAATGTTTTCAGAGAAATTCCATATATTTCTGCCAGAAATTTAGCCCAGGTAACGGGTAGAATTATAAGTATGTTTCCTGTGATCGGAAATATTACTAGAATTATGACTAGATATTGCTATATGTCTATTGAAAGTAGAATGTCATGGGATAGTTATTTAGTTTTAGAAAGTAAAAGTTTTGTGATATCAGAATTAAAGTTCTGGCTTGATAACATTGCTAATGTAAATTTTAAAACATTAAATCAATATAGTCAGTCACATGTAATGGTATATTCTGATGCTAGCAGCATAGCTGCCGGAGCATGTACAGTAGAGTTGGAAAGTAAAAATTTTCACACTATGTGGAAATCCACTGAATTGTTAGAGAGTTCCACGTGGAGGGAACTTAAGGCCATAGAATTGGCGTTGATGTCTTATCAACATGCATTTGCGGGAAAATCCTTAAAATGGCTAACTGATAATCAAAATTGTGTCAGAATTGTTCAAGCAGGAAGCATGAAAGAAAAACTGCAAGATATAGCAATTTCCATTTTTTCTATTTGTTTACAAAAGGGAATCTCCATTAACATACAATGGATTCCGAGAGGTGAAAATTCGAAAGCTGATTATATCAGTAAAATCATTGATTATGAAGACTGGGGAGTCTCAAAATTGTTCTACTTTTATTAACGACCTTTGGGGTCCTTATACAGTCGATCGTTTTGCTAGTTCTCGTAACACAAAATTAGAAAGATTTAACTCTTTATTCTGGAATGTAAATACAGAAGCTGTAGACTGTTTTACTCAGAATTGGTCTGGTGAAAACAATTGGATTGTACCACCTATTTATTTAGTATTGAGAGCTATAAAACATGTAATTGCTTGTAAAGCTAGAGGTACTTTAATTGTACCAAAATGGATATCTGCGACCTATTGGCCTTTCATTTTTGATAAAAATATGAATTACAGAGATTACATATCTGATGTTATTGAATTTAAAAATACAAGTGGTATTTTTGTCAGTGGTTCTAATAGACAATCCATTTTTGGCACTGAGGCTTTTATTGCTCCAGTATTGGCAGTGAAGTTAGATGCGACAAGGATAACAAGGCCCTAGTGCACTAATGTGTATTGTAGCTGGCGAGGTTAAAGTTGCGAGGCCCTAGTACACGAACGTGTATTGTAGCTGGCGAGGTTAAAGTGACGAGGTCCTAGTACACGGATGTGTATTCTAGCTGGCAAGGTTAAAGTTACGAGGCCCTAGTACATGAATGTGTATTGTAGCAGGCACGGTCGTTGTTGATAAGGCCCTAGTGTGTATATACATTGTAGAAAGCATGGTTGTATTCAACACGGCACTAATGTATATAGCATTGTAGCTGGCATGGTCAAATAAATATTGGACAAGGTCCTGTTATGTTAACAGTGGCATGGTTCATTTGTATATAAGTTTTTAATACTTTGACATTTTATAATGTTTGTATCACGATTGCACATTTTTCAGATATTTTTCGAGTTGGTAGATGGAGACAGAATTCAGATATTTCGGATGAACTTTCTACATTGAAAGCTAGATTACCAGAGTACTGCTTGAGCTCACGTTCTCTGAACACTCGTAAAAAGTACCAGTATGCCTTTAATGCTTTCTGTAAGTGGACTAAAATACATAATATTACTCCATTACCTTCATCTGACTATACAGTTTCTCTATATTTGATTCACATTTCACAGAATGCAAAATCGGCAAGCAAGATAAATGAAGTAATATACGCCATTAGCTGGGCACATAAACTGGCTGGATTTAATAATCCTTGTACATCTGAATTAGTAACGTTTGTAAACGAAGGAGCACAGAGAAAATTGGGACATTTTATCACTAAGAAAGATCCTATTACACCAGACATTTTACGAAAGATTGTTCATACTTATGGTACTCTTTATAGTAATCTTAAAGACTTAAGAACTGTTTGTATGTGTTTATTAAGCTATGCAGGTTTTTTAAGGTTTTCAGAACTAGTTAATTTGAGAGGTATCGATATAAAGATTTATTCTACACATGCAAATTTATACTTGGCAAAGAGTAAAACTGATATTTACAGAGAAGGGAGGGATGTGGTTATTTCTAGAACTAATCTTGTAACTTGTCCTGTCTCTATGCTAGAACGATATCTCAAATTAGCTAGTATTACATCAAATTCTGATGAATTTGTTTTTAGATCCGTTAATTTTTGTAAGTCTGATAATTCTTATAAACTTAGAAGTACAGGTCCGTTGTCATACACGAGAGCTCGAGAAATACTACTTTCAAGTTTACAGAGTATAGGCTTAGATAGTAAAAAATTTGGACTGCATAGCTATATATAGTCTCCGTTCAGGAGGGGCATCGGCTGCTGCAGCGGCTGGTGTAGAGGACAGATTGTTCAAAAAGCATGGTCGGTGGAAAAGTGACACGGCCAAAGACGGTTATGTTAAAGAGTCTTTGAAGGATAGACTTTCTGTAACAAATAATATTGGAATTTAATGATGTATTTTTTCGTTTATTTTTTCTTTACCCTTTCTTTATTTTTCGAAGCTTTGCTGCACACTGTCAGGCGAGCTGATCCCATACAAAGGTGTTGAGTTTATTTTGTAAATAATTTATGTTCGCTTGAAGTTATGAATTAGAACATAAATATATTTATTAAAGTTATGTACACCCGTATCAAAACATTACCACGTGTATTTGTTTATAAAATTACACGTGTTTGAAAGTATATAATAGGTTAAATGTTTTTCATTGGTCGAGTTAGAACTGACCATAATATTTGAATAAGGTCATTTCAAATATTTCGTGCTATACTTTTGGCGGTTTTGTATATTAAAGATATTGTCATTCGAGGTTCGCTTTTGGTGCAGTAAAGTTTCCCACCCTCCCACCCGACTTAATGTATTTTATTTGTGTTATTTTTTATTAATGTGAATAATAATGTGTGTAAGAACAGAATCTTTATTTGATTCATAAAATGTATTTTCGTACATAATGAAAATTGTTTTTATTTTTGTAGATTGGTTTTTGTGTTTGTTACCTGCAGCGGCCTAGGCAGACAGTAACACTGATAAACATGTTTTACGTTGCATTTGTCTTTAATAAAATTAAAGCTTTGCTGCACACTGTCAGGCGAGCTGATCCCATACAAAGGTGTTGAGTTTATTTTGTAAATAATTTATGTTCGCTTGAAGTTATGAATTAGAACATAAATGCATCTATACTAACTAAGAAATTACCCAACTGTTTAGAGTGCAATTTATTTTAAAAGGTTGTCTGGTAAACACATATGAAAATTACCAAGTTCATCTTTTGCACGCATTGTTTATGAACAGGTAATAATATAATGTAATAATGTAATACAAACAAATATGCATTTATTTGGCATGTACGTTGAATTTATTTTCTATATTTACGCAGTTGCCATGGTCGATTTATAACTTTTCAACACCGGCATACTACTGTTGCCTTTATATCAACATATAGCATAATCTATATCATTACATAACTTAACATACTCGATTCGACTCAAAACATAGAAGATTTTTTTTTTGGAGAATCACATGCCTATAAACACACATATCATCAAAAGTATTCGGGTTTAGTAAGGAATGAAAATAACCAAAATAGGTATGTTTTAAAGCTGCAATGTACAACAACGGCACTTTAATACAAATAAATCCTGTGTATTTATATATAAAGTATAACTGGCAGTACTGCTTCAAGACTAGTGTAAATGGTAATACCAGATTCTACTCGTTCATTGCTATTTACTGTGCTTATTAACAAGATATAGTTGTAAGTCTGTAAATACGAAGAATGTACATCCGGTAAATCTACCAAGAAATGGAAAACATTATTTTGAAATTTAGTAGTTTGGATCATTGGGTTTCCCAAAATATATTGTTGTTATTTGTTTTTCCACGTTTTAATATTGTTCTGACAATTATCAAAATTAGAATCTCATCCTTTATGTCCAATCGTAAAATTCGAACATAATTTGGAACTGCAAGAGGGGTAATTCGAATCGCTTAAAGATACAATTATTCTTTGTAAAATTTAAGGCCATAACGTTTCCTAATATATGTTGTTCCTAAATGCTTTTCTAAAATTATAATATTTTCTTAAAGAGAATTCTACGAACACAACCAAAATTAGAAACCCCTTCCTTTTAAAATACTCAATTTTTAGTATTCAACTGTTCAAAGTTAGGGTCATGATGTTTAAAAGTATATATAAATACTTGGTGAAAACCAGGTGCTTTTTCAAATTATTATTGTTTTGCAGACGTCTATGAAGGCTGGGTCTATATGCTTCCAAACATCGGGTTGCTAGAAAAATGTAAAATCACAAAAATATCGAACTCCGAGGAAAAATCAAAACAAAAAGTCCGTAATCAAATGGCAAACTCAAGAGCTCAATCACATCAAACAAATGGATAACAACTGTCGTATTCCTGACTTGGTACAGAGTTTTTTTATGTAGAAACTGGTGGATTGAGCCTGGTTTTATAGCTAGCTAAACCTTTCACTTGTATGATAGTCGCATCAAATTCCATTATATTGACAACGACGCGTAGCAAAACAAACAGACAAAATAGGTAAACATGTCAAAATAGGAGTACAGTAGTCAACATTGTGTTATAATCTTTATCACTATAAAAACAAACAAATTTGTAACAAAGAAGCACAAAAAGGAATATGACAAATTTAACCTCATTCATTGCTTTGTTGTCTTTTATAAATTTTAAAGCCACCCATGAAGGCCATTGAAAGATTTTAAGTACTGTGACCGAGTCCTCACCCTGTCAGGCACATGGTTAGGTTAATATTAACTCTGACGTAGAATTGCGCGTTTTACGTACATCAGTAGATCATGAATGCCGACAATGTGTTGAAAAAGTCTACCTCAAAATTCAACAAATATGTGGTCAATAAGGAACTCCAGCATGCTGATCACTTGTTTCTCTGTGTAACATGTTTTACTTTTTTGTTCACTACTAACAAAATATGCCGTAAAGTATCCCAAAGTAATACATTTATAGCGGATGTTACCATTTTTATGTTGAAAATCGTTGAGGATTACTTCTTTTAGACGATTTTTCAATTTCTCATGGTGAATAGTAGTATACAGGGTTGAAAAATTTTAAAACTTCTGATAAAAGTAATTTCTGAAGGGTCGAGATATAAAATTATCCAGAGTTGAGTCTTGAAAAATCGTTGGTCTGAGAGTCTTTCGTGAGATCTACTAAAATTGGAATCTCAGCTAAATGTTTCATATAAGATCTTTGGTCAGTATGTTTCAAGAATAAATGATTGGTAGATATGAATCTTTAAACAAAATAGTTCTAAGAGTCTCTCTGGAAAATAACCAAATAGGTATCACATCATTTTCAAATTAATTGTAACGCCTTTTAAAGACACATTGTAATAGTATATGGTTGCTAGGTGGTTTTTCAAAGCATTATTATAATGAGTGTTTTAAAGAAAAAATGTTTAAACTAAAATCCTTTTGAAGTTACATTGTCCCATTTTTTAGTTTAAATCTAATTCTACAATACTGTTTAGGAGATAAACGAAAATCACAATTACGAATTTCATTAAAACGAAAATACTTTTTCGAATAAAACCGCAATGGGGATGCCAAAAATCAACTATTGGTGTACAACAAAACCCCACAAAAAAAACCACATTTAAAATCGAAATAGATATATAGTTCATTCATGAATGCCAGTCTTTTTAAATATTTGCTTTAAATCAAATGAATCACACAGTGTATTCATGTTAGACAAACCGTAGCCAGTCCTACATTACATGCCTAATATAATTATTATCATGACATTTTCAATTGATTTTTTAAAACTTTTGATCGTTTTTTTTTGTATCGAACATGATTGATATATTGATCTAAGTAAAACATATTTATCTATTGGTTGAAATGTGGCTTTAAAATAGTTTTCCGTAATTGCGAATACTGTATGATCTAAAGTTAATGGTTGTTTTATTTCGTACCAATCTGATGAGTCAAGCCTATTTCAGCCTGTTTTGACAGTTTTTTCCTATTGCCGTATGTTCTGTGACACCATTGCCCCAAGTAAGCGGACGATTAGGCGCTCACAAACTTGTTTAACCCTGCTAATTCTTTATATGCGTGTCCCAAGTCACGTGCCTGTTAGTCAGTGTGTGTCATGCTTGCTTTTTGCATATTTGTTTTTCGTTGATTGTTTATCATGACTCAGTGTTCCTATTTGAATTGTTTCACATGTTGTCATGCGGTTGCATTTTCTAGCAGCTTAACTCTATGGTATTGCGCATGGTTAAAACTAGTGTGGTGACCTGAAGCTACATAGATACTCGTGTTTTTTGTCTCCGGTGGATAGTTGTCTCATTGGCACATCGTAGTATTACTACCTACTCAAAATTCGTAGCTAAAACAGAAGAGAATTCCAAATGCAACTATCAAAAGAAGTTATAAACAATTTGAATTTTTAACGGCATTGTTTTAGAAAAATTACAATTATTTATTTTTATTTATGTACCGTTGTTGATTGCAATAATTTGAGATTACTAGTTTAAAAAAATCACAACGGTTCAGTATGAGCAACCACTAGTCGAGCTAACTCGAACTCGAACTTCGGACCCTTAGGTCTAAATTAGTTCAGCTGTTTTTAAAACCTTTGAACCATGTGGGTCATCCTAGTTTAAAAGTCGTATTCGTGTTGCTTTTTTCCCTATCTGTATCATGTCATTCTTTATCTTAACGTGTTGTATAAGAGTTGTAGAATTGACACGATGGTTTATGCGTTTGATGTCTAAGGATAACATAGAGTGACATGTTATGACATATTTTAATTTTATTAACTTCATGTACTGAGTTTAAAGTTATGCTTAGGACCACGCGAACTGTGGTGGTCGATGACCTGATACCTTTATTTTGAAAGAAAATTACCCTACAATTTGATGGCTTTTTTCTGGGTCAAATCACAAATTTGATGTTTAAACCATATACATCTGCGAGTTACCTCCCTGTCTTAGTGCTTCGACATTCATATACAAAAACTTGTATCTCCAATACAAATGACAGATAATTTAATTCTTTGACGACGGGATATGAATCATATAAATCAAACTTCCCACAGAAATTAAACTTGTTGGTTTACATATGCGACAGTGTTTTACTAGCACGTATACGTTTTCTTTTAATATAAAGTTATAATGGAAAATTAAAAGGATACAATTTAGGATTAAACAAGCTTCTACGGTATTATCTATTACTGTATTAATCTCAATCATATACCTTTTTTGTTTCAGTTTGTGTTTAAACACATGTTTGCAAGATCAAAATGGACTCAAGCATCCAATTTAGAGACCCGTCCCCAAATTATTCTGATTAAGCCTACTTCAGTTGCTCTGTTGTCTTTATCATTAGTACATCGTTGATAGTATTTGAAGATAACCACATCAAACTGACTTCATGCGATTTTCTTTTGTATGCCTTTATAGAGTTTACCTCATTTTTAATAACAACTATTGGAAAGAATTTCCAAAGAATCAGGAAAAAGTATTAATTATGATTATAAAAAAATCTGATTTTCCTGTATAAATTCAGAAAATCAGTAATAAACATTTTTTTATAACAGCTTTTTGGCAAAATCCATTGTCAAAATGTATGTTTGATGAATTTACAATAAATGATTTCGGTAAAATAATCAATATATTTTAAAACTATAGTATATAAGTAGGAGACTGGGATACGCTTCTCTAAGTACATTATGTTTAAGTTTTAAAAAAAAACCGATGCAGATACACATACCTGTATATTGTTATGCCGATTTTATAATATTTTCTTTTTTTTATATAATTTTTTTTTTTTTATTTAAAATGGATTAACAGGCATTTACATAAATTTTCTATAGTGGCACATAATAAAGTAAGCAAGACAAATAAGCATAATCAAGCAAATAAGAGTAAACAAAAATAATACTAATTATACGATATGATATAACGGAATATGGATGAAGTATAACATTTTCATCAAAAAATATATAGTGATAATGGAAATTACATTTCATGCACATCTATACATAATAATTCACTATTAAATTAATTAGTGACTTTGTTCAAGGTGTTCCAGTACATGTTATAATCTTTCACGCTCATATTTTTTGATGAAATATGTTTTTCTAAAATTAAATTTTCTTTGATATAGTTTTTAAGTCCCTCTATATGAGATTTTTCCTCTTGCATCTTTGATCTGTATATAAAATACTTTACTAGTAAAATGACTTTAATTTTTATATAAAATTTAGTTTATAGTTATCATAAAGTCCAAACATGACTATATCTACATTTAGTGGAATTTCAATATGTGTTGTTTCAAAAATCCAGGCATTTAGATGGTGCCAAATGTCTGCTACAATATGACAGCCCACAATAAGTGCTCTATGCTTTCTGGTTCTTCCTTGCAAAATGTACATAAATTACACTGTACACGGTTCATTTTTAAAAGTAAAGTATTAGTACCAAAAATACGGTGAATAATTCGGTATTGAAACCAACAGAGCTTGGTATTTTTTGAAATTTTAGTGACAACGTTATTCAATATATTTCATTATAATATTTCTTTAGTTTTCTGTAAATATTATTTCACAATAGATTTTATAATCAATGAATTTTGGTTTCACCTTAATTTTGATTCTCTCAAACTTTTTTAGTTGGGTTCGTGTTGCCTACTATAGATTTTTGTTGGTCTTTTTTTTTTATGTCATATCATCTTACAAAATTGTCATACTAAGACAGCAGATATAGTTATAATCTTCACTTGATTTATTTTACAATAAAATGATTTTTTAAATAGCACTCAAATCTTTGTGAATCTTATGCATGCTGTATTTAAATTTTCAAATTGTAAGAATATACTTAGGAGGCAACAAAAAGTAAGAAAAAGACAGATGACATCGCCTGCAAAAAAAAAGAGAGAAAAAATTAGGACAAAAAGTTATACGTGTTTGCAAAAATGTTCTGTTTAAACATATTTTATTGTCTAAATATACAAAAGGATTGGATACAAGTTATAACAACTTAAGATAATCCTCTCCATTTCGATTATATTATAACCTGGAAAGTTAAGGCCTTAAAAAAATAGTTTTTTTTATAATTTTGGAGAATTTGTTTATTTATTAAAAAAATACAATCTGAACATTTAAACGACACATAGTATTGCTTACAGTGGTAGATGACAAAAAACCTTAATACTAAATGTTTTGCTCATTTATATCTATCACTGTTGAAATGTAACTACCACAGTAATAAATATCTAGTTGTGGGAGATTGTCAAACAAAGTTTAACTTTCATGGCATGTTTGTGGTAGGAATTCTGACAATGTCCACTTCATGTGACACATATTTACAAGGAAGTGGTGTCAGGTACTGAAAAATTAACGCTTTCAAATGACAAATGGCTGTATGACAAAACTTTGCTTTTTATATCCAAAGAATTTAATTTAATTAATATTAAAAAAGAATATGTCAGGTTTGCTGAGAGTTTGTACAGAATATGTCAGCTTTGGTGAGAGTTTGTATCTATAGAATAATGATTGCGTATCAATGCTGACATAGAGGTCATATCTGTTTAATTAAAAAAAAAGATTGTCAAGCATAATCTCAAAGCACCTGATGTACTTCAGCATATATTAATGTAGATGTAGCTTTATTTTTTTACTAATTGACAATGCTCCCAATGCTATATAAATTCTATAAGACATATGGATTTAAGCCGTATTCCACTTTTTTATAATCATTGCTTAATAATTGAAATATCACTTAGGTAGATAAAAACATACGGTAGCGGTATGTTGTTAGTCATTAATATTAATAGTAAAATACGATGGCGGGTGACTGATAGTCATTTGGTGACTGATAGTCATTTATATTAATAGTAAAATACGATGGCGGTAGGTTGTTAGTCATTAATATGAATAGTAAAATACAATGGCGGTAGGCTGAAGGTCATTGCTATGAATAGTAAAATACGAAAGAAGTATGCAGATAGTCATTTATATTACTATAAATATACGGTGGCGATAGGTTGTTAGTCATTAATATGAACAGTAAAAGCTGATAGTCATTTATATTAAAAGAAATATTGCCACTCTTCCCTTGTTTGATAGTCATTACTATGAATAGTAAAATACGATATCGATAGACTGGTAGTCTTTTATATTACTAGAAATGTACGGTGGCGGTTGGTTATGAGTCATTTATATGAATAGTAAAATACGGCTGCGGTATGCTGATCATCATTTATATTAATAGCAATATACGGTGGCGGTAGGTTGTAGGTCATTAATATGAATAGTAAGTTATGATGACGGTAGGCTTTACATAGATTACCTAAGCCGTATTCGGCACTACTTTTTGAAATTTTGGGTCCTGAATGCTCTTCAACTTTGTACTTTTTAGGCTTTATAACTATTTTGATCTGAGCGTCACTGATGAGTCTCATGTAGACGAAACGCGCGTCTGACGTATTAAATTATAATCCTGTTACCTTTGATAACTATTTACGTCATTTATATTTTATAGAAATATGAGGTGGCAGTATTTTGTTAGTAATTAATAGGAATAGTTAAATACGATGGCCGTAGGCATTACAGTCATTTATATTAATAGAATGGAGACAACATAATGGATTTTTATGCGAGAGTGAGAGGTTAAGTTAGCTTTAACACCTGGTTTAATCCACCATTTACTACAATTGACTACAATCCTTCCACCGAAATGTGTAGCTATAGTAAATAGGTGATAACAGCATACCACTACCATATATACTTTTTTACAAGTGTTTTACAACCTTCCATCGCCATGTTTAATTATTTGTATTAGTGATTAAGAGCGTACAGCCGCTGTATTACTTGACATTTGAGTGACTTCAGCTGCTTGAATTACTTTCAAGTTTGATTGCTTAATCAACCAATTATATTAAGTAAACTACTGACCAATGAATAAGAAGTAGAGGAAAAATAAACGTTGTTCGTTTCTAAGGTGAACATTGTTAAAATAATCTTAGAAAAAGACCTTATCATTAACATAAAACAAAAATTAAGTCAGCTGAACCATACCAGACGAATATATACAACTCACCCAATACACCAAATATAATTAATAATCATATTGGGTATATCATCGGAGAACGCGCCTCTTCAACTTTGTACCTGTTTGGCTTTACAACTATTTTGATCTGAGCGTCACTGATGAGTCATATGTAGACGAAACGCGCGTCTGGCGTACTAAATTATAATTCTGGTACTTTTGATAACTTCTTATCACCTTATCACCAAAAGTTATCCATAAAATTGAGGTGAAGATAAATTGAACCCTGCCAAACAGATACGTTCGCCTCACAATTATTGCTTTAACCAAATATTATTAGCGTATTGCTTGTAGAATTTGAAAAACTGACCTAGCTATGAAAATCACATAAAAATTCGTAAAGGTTCCGCGGAACCCAGTGTCTCGCCTACTTTTACTGTTAATCGCAGGCTCAACAAAATTGAGAGAAAAAAATAATAAAAAAATTACTCTATATACTATCTTTTGATTGTTAGAAGCTTCTATCCAAGTTTGGTAAGAATCCAGGATAGTTTATGAATTAATGAAGTCCATTTAAAGGTGAAATACGGAAAAACAAGAACAAAATTTTAACCTACTAGCGTTCTATCATAAACAAGCTTCTGTCAAAGTTTGGAACAAATCCAGGATAGTTTAAGAAAGTTACTAAAATTTTAAAAATGTTCTATACAAAGTATTGTAAATATTCCTAGACAGAAACTAATCTGGAAAGGTAATTACATTGAGGCTTCAAACTTTTCAACAAATATATTATATATAAGTCAATTTGTAAAGATAAAACTGAACCATCAATTGGTGTTAGCAAATGGATGAGTATTGTACAAATTAATGAGAACCTTAGTATTAACCAACTATATGTTTTCATGTTTCATTATTTAGAAGAAAATAAGTTAAAAATATATAAATGGAAACTTTCACAATTCATATTACCAACAAAACAATTATTGTTTAAATGGAAACAGAAGAATGACAGTCTATGTAATGTATGTAACGAAGAAGATTATAACCACTTTTTTTTATTTCTTGTCGTTAAGTTAAGTATTTATGAGTTAATGATAAAAACAAATTTGAATTTTAAAGTATCATTAAAGCAATTAGTCTTTCGATATAAAATTTTTGACAAAAATTATTTTGGTCTGAATTATTCCCTTACAATCTTAGGTTTTTCCAAATACAAATCATATTATGTATCTAATCAGAGATTGACAAAGGTAAATGTTTATCAAATTTTTGTTCGAGAATACTTAAAAAGATACAACGAAAACAGAACAATAAAACTTAATCCATTACTAAAGTCACTAAAAAGAAGTTAAGACGATTGATAGAATAAAATATAATGTATTAAGCTGGGGTCACACATTCACGATTTTTACTGCCGTCCTTGACAGGACCATTCCCGATTAAAATTTGTCAAAAGTCTGATCAAGATCGTGTGAATCGTGGATGGAAATTCGATTTGTATCTTTCGACAGGTAAAATTCGACCGAGTCTGTCACGACTGCGTCCCGATTCTACCGAATGTAATCCGACAGAGATCAGATAGAGACAAGACAGTGAACCGACGCTGACGGAAGTTATCCGTTCGAAAACTGTCGGCATAATCGGGATAATCGGGTACTGTCGGAACGTAATCCTATCACGGTCCGCTCTATCGCATTGCAAACGGCTTTGTCTGGTCTCAGTCGTATTGCATTCTGTTATTGTCGGGACTTCTCCAGATCATTCCCGTTCCAAAGGACACCGTCCCGAATACACAGAACATTGTTAGGAATTCGATTCGATACAGCAGAATCTGTCACGACATAGGCACGATTGTAATCCGACTAGAAAAAATCGGCTGAGTTTCCCCGAATGTTACGGGACGCACCTAACTGTCGGGGTGCTTTGCCGAACTATTCGGACCCTTCCCGACCAGTAGGAATCTGTTACGAACTAAAAACGACTGCGTTCAGACAATAATAGGACATTCCAGATAATTGAGGATACTTATCCGACTTTTTCACTTTTCGTGTCGTATCGCTGTCTGATCTCAAACGGGAGCAATAATCGGCAATGTGTGGACCCCGCATTAAAATGTTGTACAATTGTATTTCAAGAAATATATACATATTATTATAATATTTACATATATACCAGCAGCTGATTGCAAACCTTGGCAATCAGTGGAATATAACAGGATGCATCAAGGAAAAGCTTGGTTTCTTGGTGTAACAATGTAACAAGCATATTTAATGAATAAATATATAATGTTGTTAAAAAAAAAAATGTTAACCACAGGGTGAATTTGATGTGTCCTGATAGAAAAACTAAGCCCATTTATAAGTAAAATACGGGGGAAAAAAGGATTTTGTTTTTCAAAATTTACTTCTGCTTACTATCTTATGATCATAAACAAGCTTCTATTCAAGTTTGGTAGAAAACCAGCATAGTTTAAGAAAGATATCAATTTTGTTTTAAATTTAACCACTGAGTGAATGTTATATTTCCTGGCAGAAAAACTAAGTCCATTTATAAGTAAAATACGGGAAAAAAAAGGATTTTTTTTTACAAAATTTACTTCTGGATACTATTTAAGGATAATAAACAAGCTTCTACTCAAGTTTGGTAGAAATCCAGGATAGTTTAAGAAAGATATCAAAATTTTAAAAATTTTAACCAATGAGTGAATGTTATATTTCCTGGCAGAATAAAAAGTCCATTTATAAGTAAAAAACGGAAAAAATGGATTTTTTTTTACAAAAATTACTTCTGGATACTATCTTATAATCATAAACAAGCTTCTGTCCAAGTTTGGTAGAAATACAGGATGGGTTAACAACTTTATTAAAATTTCAAAAACTTTAACCACAGATTGAATATTTAAGGACGCCACCGCCGACACTGACGGAATGTAGGATCGCTATATATGTTTCGCTTTTTGACAAAAGTCGAAGACTCGACAAAAATCACACAAATGCTATTGAGAAACGAAGCTATACTCCCGTTTCTGTGTCCCCCGCTGCGACGGGTGGCAAAGAGAACTGTTGTTTGAATCTGTTTTAAAAGAGTTCATTTATTCAGGAACAATAGTAGAATGTACTATAAAAAGGTAGGGAAAAGTACTGATCTAAATATAACATAATAAAAATTGTACTAAATGACCAGTTTGAAACAACATACTATAAAAAGTATGATAATGAGCCCATATGGTAACCGTTAAATGATGAAACATATTTATTTAGTCTAATTTATACACAGCTGTTTTTAGACTCAGATTTATATAGAGCTTGACAAATTTGATATGACACACTGTACATTGTTGAAGACGGTTATTTGTGTCAGTAGATTACTTTTGAATATCATACATCTAGAGGACCCATGGAAAGAAACAGATACTAACAAAGTATATTAAAATTAACTACACATGTCATTTTGCAAATGACCCAGTTTTAAAACGAACAATCACACAATAATGGCTCGCTGCTTCCAGATCTATATTAAGTAATAATGTCTATAATGTCAACTATTTTTTTAATGAGGTCACTTGCAAAGAAATGAGATTCACATGGCACGAAGTAGACGGACATAAATACCAAATTACTAAATATGTTTAACCAAGGAACCAGGGGCGTATTTATAGGAGAGGGGCGTTTTTGAAGAAACATTTAGTTGTTTACTAGGAAATCACTGAAGCTAGACGAGAGTAAACTTTTTTTCAGTCAATCAGTCAATCCTACCTCTTTTCAGAAATCCTAGATCCGCCACATCTCTTCACCAAAATAGGCAATGCATATGACTTGGGAGATGTTATTTAATATATATTAATACATAATATGGATACTCAGTATAAATAACGATTTCGTCGTTCAAAGGGATATACATACATAAATTTGGTTAATTGATTGATCGACTGATTGGTTGATTGATAATTCTAACAATATTCCAATTTACCGAGAAGCAATCTTTTAAGTTAAATTTTCATCACCCTAGAACCACTAAAAATCGAAATCAAAATAGTAATGTATGTATTTGTATGGATATCTGAATAACCTGGACTCTTGTTATGGAAAGAGAAGCATTGAAATCAAAAACCAACCGATCAGCAAAAATCAGACGGAAAGGCATATATATATATATATATATAATTGCCGATAAAGCTGAAAAGCATCTAAAGTTGGAGATATGAGAAAGTTATACAACTTCACAAGACAACTTAGTGGCAATACAAATACCATTACTAGTAGTACTAACATCAAAGATAAAGATGGTCAGATAATATGGGAGTAGGTCCGGTAAGGGCCGGTTTTGGCCTCAAATTTCAAGTTCATCTGACGAAAGATTTTGGACATTTTTTAAACCCTTAAATGTCTATTTCAATTGATTCAATTCTTTTTTGTGAAAGATTTTAACTGATTCACTCATTAAAAATGCTCCGATTCAAGCTTAAATATGAAAAATCTATCAAATATGCGAAAAACTGTCACTTTTCATATGGTTTTTGTCAAAAATGAAAGTGGCCGCATCCGTGTTCATCCTCGACCTTAATATATGTTATGTATTATCATTAAACACAACTTACATTTCAATATCAAGAATGAACACGAATGCGGCCAATTTCATTTAATACGGAAACCGTCTTGAATTTAACCAAAATGCTGAAATTGTGAAGATTTCAGTAATTTAGCATGACTTAATGATACAACTACTCGATATATATGCATTGTAATGCCAAAAACAGTCCATATTCATGTAGCAGAGTCATTATACCTTCCAAAAAATAACTAAAAGTTTACATTCAAACAATTTTGTAAAACTGCAATATTTTGGGGCCAAAAAGGGGTCTTACTGAACCTACTCCTTTGAGAAACAATTGGAAAGATTTGAAAGAGTATTTTAAACAGGTATTAAAAATACATGAACAAGAAATCTCAGTTGACAGGTCAGAGGACGCTTCACCACCAATAGAACTAGAAAAGGTAGCAATTACAGATGATAAAAACTTAAAAACAAGACTCTCCTGTGACAGATGGCGTACCAGCAGAAGTACTAAAGCAGACAAAAATCTCAATGTGAACATCTTACCGTGATTTATTGAATGAAATATGAGAAAAAGAAATACTACCAAATTACAAATTTTAAAAACTGGCGTGGTATAATTTTAATATAAGTGCCTTTGTAGAATAATTCTAGAACGAATCAAAGACAGGATCGATTCTATTCTACAGGAAGAACAAAGTGGATTTAGAACAAACCGTGCATGTATTGATAACATCCTCATACTGAGAAATATTATAGAACAGGAACTAAAATGGAGATCATCTATATACCGTATATTGGTTTTTTTTGTGTACAATGTAAGCCTCGGTCACAAAGTCACGTTTTACTACGGTTCAAAATGCTACGTTTCAACTAAGTTTTGAATAAAAATGTCCCGTTATTTTGAAAGCTAGGTTTTACTAGGTGTGTGCTACGTTCTAACCACGTTTTGCTACGTATTAAAATACACGTAGTTAGCACGTTTTGTTACGTTCCGCTAAGCTTTGACACGTATTTACTAGGTTTCTATTTCGTTTCAATTTTCGCTACGTTTGTTGTTGAATTTTCAAAACATACGGAGTAGGTCCCGTTTTGAACAAAGGATCATTACGTTTCGATACGCTTCGTTACGAATATTCCCGTTTCGCTACGCTTTCAACACGTAGTAAAACGTAGCTCTTGAAACGTGACAGTGTGACTGGGACTAGGTCAATTCTTCGGTTCAGAAACATGGAAAACAACTAAAAATTGAAAGTGCATTGCGGGTTTGAAGGACGCTTTGCTTGAGACGAATTGTTAACGTCAAATTGTCCAATGTAATTCCAAACAGTAAACTTTCAGAAAGAACAGGAGGGATGAACATAGTAAATGAGATCATGAGAAGGCGGTGGAAATATATTGGACATATTATTTATAATGAATAACAACCGAAATGTGAAAAAGTGCTGACATGAACACCGGCAAGGGACAAGAAAGCCGGGAATACTTAAAGGAACACAGAAAGACGATAGCAGAAGAGATAAAAAAAAAAAACATGGCTACACCTGGAATCAGATGGAGAAAATAGAGAAAGATAGACCGAGTTGGAGGTCTCTTTTTGGTGCCTCATATAATTAAGATCATGAAGAGAATTAAGTAAGATTGTATTTGTTTATAAAAAAAAGTTTGTATATGCAAGAACGAAATCGAACGTTATTAGTAACATAATCCTTGTCAACATTCAAATCTTATCCTTAAAAGGATGAAGAACAGGATCTTCCATCCAAAAATTCCTTATATTGGATTCCTAAGATTCACAAGAATCCTTATAGGGAAAGGTATATAGCAGGTTCTTACAAGTGTTCCACTAAACCCCTTTCTAAAGTCCTTACTACCATACTCATTGCAGTTAAAGAAGGACTTAAGAAATATTCCAAAACGGCATATTCAAGAAGTGGTGTTAATCAGATGTGGATACTGAAAAATTCAAAAGAGTTATTGGTGAATTTAAACTCAATCATTAAAACATTGTACCAGCATTAAAACCTTTGATCTTACAACTCTTTATGCCACTATTCCACATACTAAACTTAAAGCTCGACTTAAAGAACTCATCAGCTTATATTTTTTTAACAAAAAGGACACTAGACGTTTTAAATACCTAGCTTTGGGCAGGAATTTAGCTTACTTTGTGAAAAATCATACAGAGTCAAGCAAAAAATACAACTGAGAGGATATCACTGCCATGCTGGACTTTTTCAGTGGTAAAGTAAGGAGAAAAGAAATTAGCCCAGTCTTTTAATTTCACCTTTCGGTATATTGATGGTGTACTGTCTCTTAAATAATAATAGATTCAGAGATAACTTACATTTAATATATCCAAGTGAACTTGAAATTAAAGATACTACCGACACAGATAAATCTGCTTCATATCTAGACCTTTTTCTCGAAATGACTACTGATGGTAGGTTAAATACCAAAATTTATGACAAACGCGATGATTTCCTATAGTCAAATTTCCATTTCTGTGTAGCAACATCCCAGCGGCACTAGCATATGAAGTATATGTGTCTCAATTGATACGTTACTCTAGCGCTAGCTCGAAGTACGTTGATTTTGTTGAACGAGGAATACTGCTTTCTCAAAAGTTGCTAAAACAGGGCTATGAATCAATCAAATTAAGGTCATCACTCAAGACAAAAGTGTGTCAGAAATCATATCTGATATTCTTCCACAGTCACAATAAACTACTATCATTACCGAACTGAACAAAGAAATAACACGACAGGTGCCGTATACGGTGCAGGAAATGCTTACCCTTCCGGAGCACCTGATTTCACTCCCGGTTTTTAGTGGAGTTCGTGTTGTTTCTTATTTATAACTGTTGATGTAAATGTCTTTTGGTTTTGTGAGTCTTTATTTACTCCTTGGTTTAATTGTTATTGTCTTAACGAAGCAAAATGTCTAATTTTACAGTTGCATGAAATAAAAAAAATTAACCAAAATTGGTATGATTGCAAACGAGAAAAGTAGCCATTCGAGTTAAACGCAAATCCATGTCCTCGTACGGCTTCATTCAACAATGAACATAACACATCCCCTTCAATGAGTCCACTATAGGTCTCCACATGGCAATCGTGAAACCACTCCTAACAGAAAACATAGGCTAATATAATTTAATTTCCCTTTCATATATGTCTATGTTTGTTTCGTCAACAGAGGGAATCAAAAAGAGGCCTTTCCAATTCAGAAATGTGAATGTTTGAAATATAAGTGACTAGATTGAGATTGTGTTACAAGTACAAGGTCAAAGAACAGTATGAATACAACTTCTAAAAATGTTTAGTCTCGTCAGAAAACAAAGAGAATTTATCAAGTGCATCCTTTTAATGTTGTTATAAGCAGCTAATTAACAATTCATGAAGGCATCTTTTGGCGATTATTCCTCTGATTTCAAATATACAAGACAATTGAAGAGATAAGGTAACTCTATAATGACCCAAAAGTGTTCATTATCATGCATGCAGACTGTGAAAGGTAGAAAGGGGTTTAAGTTTAAGTTGACTGCAAAAGAAATGTCGCTGATACAAAGGACAAGACAGAAACTCTAGACATAAAGGTAGCTGCATATGAAATAAGAAGGACTTTTCATCTATGGTATTCCCTTTACATATCAAATAAATAAGATGTGTGGTATATATGTGTATGAAAAAGCAACCCAGTAAATCCTTCTTCTTCTTCTTCTTCTTCTTCTTCTTCTTCTTCTTCTTTTTCTTCTTCCTTTTCTTCTTTTTCTTCTTCTTCTTCTTGTGTCAACTGTTCTCTAAAAATATTTAGAGTGGGAGAAAGTACTACCTTTGGAGGTAGTACATTCCATTGTGTAATAGTATACGGGAAAATGAATATTTGTAACAATCTTTAAATGTAAGTATGTGTCTGTAAGTTTGTGGATGAAATTGTCGGGTTCTATTGTCTGTTGGTATGAGTAATGTTGATGGTACAGCGACAATATGGTGAACAATTTTATAAAACATTATAAGTCTTGTTTTAAGTCTGCGTTGTTGTAGAGTAGGCCAATTTAAAGTATTGAGCATGTCTGTAACGCTACTGGTATTGTGATAACGATTACAGGCATATCTAGCAACCCGACGTTGAACCATCTCAAGTTTATTGCATTGTTCAGCAGTATGAGGGTTCCAAACCGAACAAGCATATTCTAGTTTAGGTCGGACAAGTGCTAGATATGCTTGAGACTTAATGATTGTAATGGATGTTTTCAGATTTCTTTTTAGAAAGCCTAGGCTTTTATTAGCATTACCAATGATGTTATTTGTATGCTGTGTCCATTTTAAGTCTGATTGCAGTGTTACTCCAAGGTATTTTGCAGAGGAGACAGATTCTAGAGTGTGGCCGTGAAGAATGTAGTCGTGTTTGATGGTATTTTTCTTGTTTGAGGCAGTGAGAACTGTACATTTGTCTGGATGGAAAGCCATCAGCCAGTCTTCTTCCCACTTTGCAGCAGCATCAAGATCTTCCTGAAGGCTATCACAATCTTCTTGAGATTTGATGCTTTTGTATATGATGCTGTCGTCTGCGAACAGTCTGAGTTTACTGGATTTCAAATATTCTGGTAGGTCGTTAATATATACCAGGAATAGAACTGGACCCAGAACTGTTCCCTGTGGGACACCAGAAGTAACTGGAGCAATGTCTGATGACTCCATCCAGGACAACTGCTTGTGTGCGGTTTGATAAGAAGGCAGAGATCCAGTTAAGTGTTTCATTTTGAATACCGTAGAAATGTAGTTTATATAAGAGTCTTTGATGTGGGACTTTGTCAAAGGCTTTGGCAAAGTCCATAATCACAAGGTCTGTTCGGGTGTTATTGTCTGAATTTGAAGTTAGTTCTTGTATGAAAGATAGACGTTGTATTTCACATGATCTAGAGTGTCTGAAGCCGTGCTGAAGGTCGTATAATAGATTGTTTTTTTTCTAGGTGGTTAATTAGGTGTTTAGTAATGACATGTTCCATTAGTTTGCAACTGATACAAGTGAGAGAGATTGGTCTGTAGTTGAATGCGTTGTATTTTTCCCCTTTTTTGTATGCTGGTGCGACATTTGCATGTTTCCAGTCGGATGGTATACAGCCAGTTGTAAGTGATTTTTGGAAAATAATGGTGAGTATTGGTGCCGTAGTGTTTTGAAGTTGTTTTAGTACTCTGCCGCTGATGTTATCTGGGCCAGTGGCTTTGTGCGGATTGATGTTGTGTAAGAGTTTTTGTATACCAGGTGTGGTAATTGTGAGTGATGGTATGACTGGATGGGGACTTGGTCCTTTATCAGGCATATTATCTGTTGTTTCAGTGGTAAAGACTGATTGAGACTGCTCATTTAAAATGTTGGCTTTTTGTTTTGTATCAGTTGTTAATTGGCCTTCTTTTTTTAGGGGAGAAACTCCACTATTGTCAGTTCTGATTGATTTAATATAGGAAAAGAGTTTCTTTGGTTTTGATTGGTTGCTGTAACTTAGGTCTGGGTCATTTGTTGGAAGGTCAAGGATCATTTTTTTTATGTATGTACAATAGGCACTTGTTGAACTTGTTGTTTTAGTTTTTTATATTTTACTATATGCTTTTTGTCCTTTTTCATTTTAGAGTACAATTTATTCTTTTTATTTATCATTTTTCTGAGTTTGTTGTGCACCCAGGGAAGTCGATGTTTATACGTTAACATTTTATGTGGGATGTTTGTATCTATTGATTTTGTGATATTGTTTTTAAATAAATCCCACATTTCATTAATAGTACTATTGTTGTTATTGTTCATAATAGTAAGCTCTTCTAGTGTTTTTTGTAGGTCTGCTTCTATATTTTCCCAGTTTGCTTTGTCATATTTTAGTATTTTTCTGGGATGTTGTCTAACTTTTCGAAGCCAAGTGTCTGTTTCTATGTAGACGATGTCGTGGTCACTTAGTACTAGTGGTGGTAGTGTGTTTACTTTGTTGACAGTTGTTGGATTGTTAACTAAGATTAAGTCTACAATGGTCTAGTATTCTTTCTTTTCTAGCTGGTGTGTTAACTATTTGTTGAAGGTTAAAATTTTCTAGTAGTTCTAAAAGTTTATTGTGATGTTCAGCATCCGGTTTACCTGAGGTATAGACCAGTCAATATGACCTAAGTTAAAGTCACCACCAATCATGATATTAGTATTTGATGATTGGTTAATTCTACTAAGTGATAGTTCTAGTTGTAAAGATGTTCCTTTATCTGATGGTGGTCTGTAATATGCACCTACTAATAAGTTCTTACTACCAGTCATGTTTATTTGAGACCAAACTATTTCAGTCAGTTTTAAGTTCGCTTACTTCTGTGCTTATAAGTTCTTTATTAATGGCAATAAGTACACCTCCATGACTTTGGTTATTTTTATTTGGTGGTCTGTCTGATCTATAGACATTAAATAGTTCTGATGGAAAGAATTCATATGATGATATATTTTTGTCTAGCCATGTTTCAGTGCCTATGATTATGTCAGGTTTAGATGAATCAATTAACTGATTGAGATCTTCTTTTTTATTTCGTATTGATTGAAAGTTAATGTTAAGTATCCTGATAGGTTTATGATTTTTAGTAGTGGCTTTTTGTGATGTTTTGACTTTTGATTTTGATTTAGTCTTAATCATAGGCGATGAAGATGCCTGAGGAGCACCTAAGCTGTTATTGAGAGATGTATCACTCGTACTCCAGTTACTACTAGAATTTAATGATATGCTTGATTGGTTATTGAATAAGCTAGTGGAGAAATTTGGCATTCCACAATTTGTACATTCCCAGCTAATATTGCTAGCATTCATACACTCGTAGATGTTAGATGGAATACTCTGACAATTAATGTGAAACCAAGTATCGCAGCTGTCGCAGCATAGTGCCTTTTGATTCCAGGTTACTGCTTTTAGGCATGTACCACATGGCCATCTTGGTTTTTTATTTTGACACTTTTGTTTGGTAACAGGTTTTCTTTTGGGTTTAATATTTTTCTTTGGTGGTAATGAATTGGTATTTGGTACCTGTGTGTTAGTGTCAAGACTTGTACATGTATTAGATGTAGCTAAGTTGTCAAATGGATTTGGTGAAATGATTGACTTGTTATTGAAAATAGAAGTGGATATGTTGGGCATTCCACATTGAATGCACTCCCAGCTAATGTTGCTGGAGTTCAGGCATTCGTACATTTGTGAATGTATATTTTGCCAGTCTATATGTCTTGAACATGTATGAAATATTTGCCATGGACTATAAGAAACCATTAAACAATCAAAATCCTTGAAATCAAGTTTAACACTAAGGAAGACTATGTGACATCTACAGTGTTTGGAATCATTGACTGTGCTGTGTAGATCAATCAGTGAAGAGAAGTTCTTGACGATCAAGTTTAACACTAAGGAAGACTATGTGACATCTGCAGTGTTTAGAATCATTGACTGTGCTGTGTAGATCAATCAGTGAAGAGAAGTCCTTGACGATCAAGTTTAACACTAAGGAAGACTATGTGACATCTGCAGTGTTTAGAATCATTGACTGTGCTGTGTAGATCGATCAGTGAAGAGAAGTCCTTGACGATCAAGTTTAACACTAGGGAAGACTATGTGACATCTGCAGTGTTTAGAATCATTGACTGTGCTGTGTAGATCAATCAGTGAAAAGAAGTTCTTGACGATCAAGTTTAACACTAAGGAAGACTATGTGACATCTGCAGTGTTTAGAATCATTGACTGTGCTGTGTAGATCAATCAGTGAAGAGAAGTTCTTGACAATCAAGTTTAACACTAAGGAAGACTATGTGACATCTGCAGTGTTTAGAATCATTGACTGTGCTGTGTAGATCAATCAGTGAAGAGAAGTCCTTGACGATCAAGTTTAACACTAAGGAAGACTATGTGACATCTTCAGTGTTTAGAATCATTGACTGTGCTGTGTAGATCAATCAGTGAAGAGAAGTCCTTGACGATTAAGTTTAACACTAGGGAAGACTATGTGACATCTGCAGTGTTTAGAATCATTGACTGTGCTGTGTAGATCAATCAGTGAAGAGAAGTCCTTGACGATCAAGTTTAACACTAAGGAAGACTATGTGACATCTGCAGTGTTTAGATTCATTGACTGTGCTGTGTAGATCAATCAGTGAAGAGAAGTCCTTGACGATTAAGTTTAACACTAAGGAAGACTATGTGACATCTGCAGTGTTTAGATTCATTGACTGTGCTTTGTAGATCAATCAGTGAAGAGAAGTCCTTGACGATCAAGTTTAACACTAAGGAAGACTATGTGACATCTGCAGTGTTTAGATTCATTGACTGTGCTGTGTAGATCAATCAGTGAAGAGAAGTCCTTGACGATCAAGTTTAACACTAAGGAAGACTATGTGACATCCATGTTGTTTTGAATCATTGACTGTGCTGTGTAGATCAATCAGTGAAGAGAAGTCCTTGACGATCAAGTTTAACACTAAGGAAGACTATGTGACATCCATGTTGTTTTGAATCATTGACTGTGCTGTGTAGATCAATCAGTGAAGAGAAGTCCTTGACGATAAAGTTTAACACTAAGGAAGACTATGTGACATCCATGTTGTTTTGAATCATTGACTGTGCTGTGTAGATCAATCAGTGAAGAGAAGTCCTTAACGATCAAGTTTAACACTAAGGAAGACTATGTGACATCCATGTTGTTTAGAATCATTGACTGTGCTGTGTAGATCAATCAGTGAAGAGAAGTCCTTGACGATCAAGTTTAACACTAAGGAAGACTATGTGACATCTGCAGTGTTTAGAATCATTGACTGTGCTGTGTAGATCAATCAGTGAAGAGAAGTTCTTGACAATCAAGTTTAACACTAAGGAAGACTATGTGACATCCATGTTGTTTAGAATCATTGACTGTGCTGTGTAGATCAATCAGTGAAGAGAAGTTCTTGACAATCAAGTTTAACACTAAGAAAGACTATGTGACATCTGCAGTGTTTAGAATCATTGACTGTGCTGTGTAGATCAATCAGTGAAGAGAAGTTCTTGACAATCAAGTTTAACACTAAGGAAGACTATGTGACATCTGCAGTGTTTAGAATCATTGACTGTGCTGTGTAGATCAATCAGTGAAGAGAAGTTCTTGACAATCAAGTTTAACACTAAGGAAGACTATGTGACATCCATGTTGTTTTGAATCATTGACTGTGCTGTGTAGATCAATCAGTGAAGAGAAGTTCTTGACAATCAAGTTTAACACTAAGGAAGACTATGTGACATCTGCAGTGTTTAGAATCATTGACTGTGCTGTGTAGATCAATCAGTGAAGAGAAGTTCTTGACAATCAAGTTTAACACTAAGGAAGACTATGTGACATCCATGTTGTTTAGAATCATTGACTGTGCTGTGTAGATCAATCAGTGAAGAGAAGTTCTTGACAATCAAGTTTAACACTAAGGAAGACTATGTGACATCCATGTTGTTTAGAATCATTGACTGTGCTGTGTAGATCAATCAGTGAAGAGAAGTTCTTGACAATCAAGTTTAACACTAAGGAAGACTATGTGACATCTGCAGTGTTTAGAATCATTGACTGTGCTGTGTAGATCAATCAGTGAAGAGAAGTCCTTGACGATCAAGTTTAACACTAGGGAAGACTATGTGACATCTGCAGTGTTTAGAATCATTGACTGTGCTGTGTAGATCAATCAGTGAAGAGAAGTCCTTGACAATCAAGTTTAACACTAAGGAAGACTATGTGACATCCATGTTGTTTAGAATCATTGACTGTGCTGTGTAGATCAATCAGTGAAGAGAAGTTCTTGACAATCAAGTTTAACACTAAGGAAGACTATGTGACATCCATGTTGTTTTGAATCATTGACTGTGCTGTGTAGATCAATCAGTGAAGAGAAGTTCTTGACAATCAAGTTTAACACTAAGGAAGACTATGTGACATCCATGTTGTTTTGAATCATTGACTGTGCTGTGTAGATCAATCAGTGAAGAGAAGTCCTTGACGATAAAGTTTAACACTAAGGAAGACTATGTGACATCCATGTTGTTTTGAATCATTGACTGTGCTGTGTAGATCAATCAGTGAAGAGAAGTTCTTGACAATCAAGTTTAACACTAAGGAAGACTATGTGACATCTGCAGTGTTTAGAATCATTGACTGTGCTGTGTAGATCAATCAGTGAAGAGAAGTTCTTGACAATCAAGTTTAACACTAAGGAAGACTATGTGACATCCATGTTGTTTTGAATCATTGACTGTGCTGTGTAGATCAATCAGTGAAGAGAAGTTCTTGACAATCAAGTTTAACACTAAGGAAGACTATGTGACATCTGCAGTGTTTAGAATCATTGACTGTGCTGTGTAGATCAATCAGTGAAGAGAAGTTCTTGACAATCAAGTTTAACACTAAGGAAGACTATGTGACATCCATGTTGTTTAGAATCATTGACTGTGCTGTGTAGATCAATCAGTGAAGAGAAGTTCTTGACAATCAAGTTTAACACTAAGGAAGACTATGTGACATCCATGTTGTTTAGAATCATTGACTGTGCTGTGTAGATCAATCAGTGAAGAGAAGTTCTTGACAATCAAGTTTAACACTAAGGAAGACTATGTGACATCTGCAGTGTTTAGAATCATTGACTGTGCTGTGTAGATCAATCAGTGAAGAGAAGTCCTTGACGATCAAGTTTAACACTAGGGAAGACTATGTGACATCTGCAGTGTTTAGAATCATTGACTGTGCTGTGTAGATCAATCAGTGAAGAGAAGTCCTTGACAATCAAGTTTAACACTAAGGAAGACTATGTGACATCCATGTTGTTTAGAATCATTGACTGTGCTGTGTAGATCAATCAGTGAAGAGAAGTTCTTGACAATCAAGTTTAACACTAAGGAAGACTATGTGACATCCATGTTGTTTTGAATCATTGACTGTGCTGTGTAGATCAATCAGTGAAGAGAAGTTCTTGACAATCAAGTTTAACACTAAGGAAGACTATGTGACATCCATGTTGTTTTGACTCATTGACTTTGGGTATGTCAATGAATAAATAAAAGTTTTCCACATTCATGGTCAATACTGAGGGAAACAGTGCGACATCATTAACTATGTCATTTAAATCAACTAGCAAAGGATAGTACTCAAAAGTCTAGATAATCAACCAACAAAAAATAAGGATTCTTTTTTTTTGGATTCACCAACAATTGACATTCGTCAATGTTTATAACAAACTGCTGCTATTTGCTATTGTTTCCCACAGCTATTTACATATAGTAAATGTCCTCCAATTGGGATATCAACTTTACAAAAATTTCATTCAGTCATTTTAATGCAAGAAAAATGATAACTTAAGTTCCCAATGCAAAATAAAAATCAAATTTAGGATAACAATATAGATCAAGTCTTAAAAATAAACAAGTATTAATAAAAAAATAATTTATTTCTGATTGCAACCAATAGAATAATTCTTGGGTAGTGTCAGAAGGTAGTGTATAACAATTGTTTTACAATTTCAGTGTTGACAGTCAATTACTGATTAGGAATTATTCCTGGCTAGTGACAGAAGGTAGTGTACTACAATTGTTTTACAATTTCAGTGTTGACAGTCAATTACTGATTAGGATTATTCCTGGCTAGTGACAGAAGGAAGTGTATAACAATTGTTTTACAATTTCAGTGTTGACAGTCAATTACTGATTAGGAATTATTCCTGGCTAGTGTCAGAAGGAAGTGTATAACAATTGTTTTACAATTTCAGTGTTGACAGTCAATTACTGATTAGGATTATTCCTGGCTAGTGACAGAAGGAAGTGTATAACAATTGTTTTACAATTTCAGTGTTGACAGTCAATTACTGATTAGGAATTATTCCTGGCTAGTGTCAGAAGGTATTACAATTGTTTTACAATTTCAGTGTTGATAGTCCTTTACTGATAAGGAATGGCTCCTGTTCAGGATCACGTCCAAGGAAATTTCTAAGCATATCACTGGCGTCCTGTAAAAGAAAAGAAAAATATTAATTATCATCACTGTTAATATATGTTCATATGTAGATTATAACACCCTTAAGTATAAAACATAACCTGAGGTTAACCAGAAGTACTGGTGGATGTTAATCAAAGAGCAGAATGCTCTGAGGGATATGATTGCCATAGTTTTCATCGACACATGTATAGCAGTCCTGCCAACTTTTCATTAAGCAAATGCGTGAGATTTGGCCAAAATTGAAAAGATCAAAGAGGAAAAAAAGGATACTGCCGCAAAAAAGCATGAACATGCGTGAGTCACACGCATTTTTGGCAGCTCTGGTACAGCTGGATAGTACAACATGTATTATTTTCAAAACTAATTCAACTGCACATGCAAAATGTAATAATCTGAATAGTCACTCAACTTTAAAAATAGCCAATCCAGGATACAAGTGCATGAGCAATGTACTTATTGTGTTTTATTTTTGTACTATCAATTCCAAGTTTACTTTCCACAGCAGTCACCGAGAGTGAGAGAAGGTATTTCACTTCGTATCTTATCACCGTTAATTCTAGGAGGAACCCCATTTCTAACTCTTTAAATATTAATTTCCTTTGGGTCAGTGGGCACGACTCCTTTCCATACACATTCCTCTGTTTAAATTGAGATCGTTCTTAATATATTAATACGACGTTTATCGACATCTAACAAGTTAATTTTCTTGACGAGTCGTATTGTATTTCGATTTTGACGGGAAATACTTCTGGAAGGGAGACAACTCGAAACGATAATATGGAAGACTCCATTTCGACTGAAAGGGTGTTATAGGTAAACCTACATTTATTTAATTTAAATGATGGATATGATTTAAAATTATGCAACAACAATAACCCTCAATAGCAGACAGACATAGAAAGAATCCCATGAGTTTCAAATTAATCAATGAAGAGGGGAATCCAGAGCAACCACTCAATGTGATACCCCTTGAAATCAAGAAAACTATACACATGTGTATTAATACATAAACAAACCCACGACTTGTGGTTTGGAACAAGAACATTTATTAAATGATATGATGAATGGTTCTCCATTTCTTTATGAGAGTACAGTATCAAATATCAGTTTCATAACGGTAAAATATAGAAAAACTCCACTTCAGTTCTTATATGACAGAAATAGAATTATCGGTCAGAGAACTCTCGCATTTATCAAAACTGGGGAATTCCCTCTGACGTTTTTCTAAAGGAGTAGGTCCGGTAAGGCCTGATTTTGGCCTCAGTTTTCAAGTTCATCTAACGAAAAATTTTAGACGCTTTTTAAACACTTAAGTGTCTATTTCAATTGATTCAATTAGTTTATGGGAAAGATTTTAACTGATTACGTCATTAAAAACGCTCCGATTCAAGCTTAAATATGAAAAATCTATCAAATATGCCAAAAATCGTCACTTTTCAGATGATTTTTGTCAAAAATGAAAGTGGCCGCATCCGTGTTCATCCTCAATCTTTATATATATTATGTATTATCATAAAATACAACTTACATTTCAATATTATGGATGAACACGAATGCGGCCACTTTCATTTCAGACGGAAACCGTCTAAAATTTAACTAAAATGATCAAATTGTGAAGATTTCAGTAACTTAGCACGACTTAATGATGCTAGTACTCGATATATGTGCATTGTATTGTCAAAAACAGCCCATATTTATGTAGCAGAAGCATTCTACTTTGCAATAAATATCTTAACGATTACATATTCACAATTTTCTAAAACTGCTATATTTTGGGGCCAAAAATGGGTCTTACTGAACCTACTCCTTTATAAAAACACTAAATATAAATACTGCTTAATTCTGATTTTCCGTGTTGTTAAAACACGCATATAAGTCAAAGGAAATATCAAACATGAAGATTATGGGAAGAACATTACAGGAAAGTTGTTTATGTTCAATCCTTTTGCTTGTTTTTACCTTTTAAAGCAAGACAATCATAAAAATCTGAGATGTTGCTGAATCTTTAGAATAAAACGGTTGACGTGAGGGAATGCAGCCCTGAGTCAAAGGTAAAAGTCTACAGATTGCTTGAAAGCAATCGTATCCCAAAAACTCCACATGTACAGTTAAAAGCCTACAAAGTCATCTCTACTCTATCCTACTATGTTACTAGACCAGAAAAATATAACATGTAGGCTTTAACAATAAATAATGAATCTGACACCTTACCCTTTCAGAAAACTTAAAATTCCAAACAAAATTTCATGTGGTTCTTATTGCACAATCTAAAGTTTTTCTTTTTGGCCATTGTGTTCTGTTTTTATTGGACTTTTTTATTGGCTACTTGTATCTTCTCTCTTTTTCTTTAATCAAATGTAAAAAAAATGTTTATTTCACAAACTAATAAAAAAACTTTGAACAAACTAGAAAATAATGTAAGAACTATTGTAAACTCACCAATGATCCACCAGGTTGTAAGATGTACTTTCTATAATCAGCACCAACTTTAGGACTCATTATACCTTCTTTCCTGAACCGTGAATAGAACATATCCATACAGAACACTTCACTCCACTGTAAAACAACAACATTGGTTATTAATTGTGTGTACACGGCTCACATACAAATACTTATAAAAAACTACAATGATAAAACATGCATGTTCACTACTACAAAATTCTGTAACAACAAATCAGTTTCTTTCATGTTAAATAATTATTTGGCTTGATAGTAGAAAGAATTTGATATTTTATCAATCAAAGCATGGCAATCAATTTCTCTTTTTTTTTCAGATAGGGAAGATGTGAAGACTATAAAGGGTCTTTTTGGTAAATCTACTGCAACAGCATTTGTAACATTTATTTTGATTTGCTAATTCCTCAGAGCTTTAATACATTGCTGTTATATCAGAAACACCTACCAGATATCCATAGTATTGAGAATCATAACCACCAGCTATATGTCCAAAGGAGGCTGGCATGTTGGTCCCTGGTGTTGCTGGAAATCCTAAAGTCTCCTCAGACAACTTGGAAAATATAGATGCTGTGTCAGCCTAGAAATAAAAAAGAATTAATTATGAAAAATAAAATACACCTAAACATGAACATGACAAATGAGTAGGTCAATATTGACATACTCATTACTATAAAGTGAAAATAGTAGCAGTTTCCTATCTTACAGAAAATAACCAACTTATAACATTCCTTCATAGTGAAAATGATAGTAGGACACTGCTAATTAACTGTAAGGGTTATTACATTAACTTCTCTACATCTGTTAATAAATAATAAAGTCTGATTTGTGTGCTTATGAGTATCTATCCTATCCCTGTCATTGAACAAGAATTGTTTTTAGAAAATGCAAATGAAATTAATCCATTGAGAGTGCCTTAATCAAGATGACTAGAGAGTACAGAGATTTGGGAGGTTTTTCCTATCAAATTTCAATAGTTGTGTGTGTTTGTTCAACCATTGACTTTCTACAAAATGCAACTTTTAACTGCTTTCCACAAATTAATCAATATTTTAAAAGATCTCATCAAATTGCATATTCTATAAATATTGAAATCTTGTAGATCAAAAGTTCTTTACCTGATCCATTCTGTGAATGGTCTGATCAAAAGTGCCTAGTAATATTTGTCTAAGATTAAACACTCCAGCATTGGCCTTCCTGCTATCTAACAGTTTCTGTAAGAGATCATCAGGTATGGCTGTTCCATCTTTATAGTGTGCCGACATTCTACTGAGTGGCTCCTTCTCCCAACACCAATTCTCTAACATCTGAGAGGGGGCTTCAACGAAATCTCTCTCCACATGTGTACCACTGTTAAAATAATAGAAAATCTCTCTCTACATGTGTACCACTGTTTAAATAATAGAAAATCTCTCTCCACATGTGTACCACTATTAAAATAATAGAAAATCTCTACATGTGTACCACTGTTAAAATAATAGAAAATCTCTCTCCACATGTGTACCACTGTTAAAATAATACAAAATCTTTCTCCACATGTGTACCACTGTAAAAATAATAAAATCTCTCTCCACATGTGTACCACTGTTAAAATAATAGAAAATCTCTCTCCACATGTGTACCACTGTTAAAATAATAGAAAATCTCTCTCCACATGTGTACCACTGTTAAAATAATACAAAATCTTTCTCCACATGTGTACCACTGTTAAAATAATAGAAAATCTCTACATGTGTACCACTGTAAAAATAATAAAATCTCTCTCCACATGTGTACCACTGTTAAAATAATAGAAAATCTCTCTCCACATGTGTACCACTGTTAAAATAATAGAAAATCTTTCTCCACATGTGTACCACTGTCTAATTAATAGAAAATCTCTACATGTGTACCACTGTAAAAATAATAAAATCTCTCTCCACATGTGTACCACTGTTAAAATAGTATACATGTGTACCACTGTTAAAATAATAGAAACTCAAAGTATATTTCTTATTTAAAAAATAACTAATTGAAGAATTCAGATAGAGAAAAAGATTCAACAAATGATCGAACAACACATTGATACACGAATGTGCTATTAATTAATTATCAGTTTTGTTCGTTCACGAGTTGAATATTTTTTGATATTTGAATTCTTTGATTAGTTATTCTTTTTATTACATTGGCAAATGGATATTTTTATGAAATTAAAGTAGAAAATGTAAGGAACTATATATTTTTCTACACATTCACAATTTGTTTTGATCTGACGATATCGATGTCTTGAGAACACCTATTTTTTTTGGTATGATGTCAGAGGAGTGAAATAACCACGTTTATTTCACATGTGAAATTATTGGTGTTTATTTCACTGGGAAATTAATGTAACCCATCCCAATCAACATAATAATACTTTTTAGGATGCTAGCTCCATGTATTCATCCAATATCTATATCAATTAGTGTAGAATATGAAAATAAGTAGATTTGGTATGATTGCCAATGAGACAACTCTCTATCTAAGACCAAGTGATGAAAGAGTTAACAATGACTGTCAATATTTGTGTACCTCCAAAAACAAATAAAATATTCATTAATGAACACCAATTTAAAAGTAATTCTTAATATGACCATGACATATATTGTTTAGAAATTAAATACATCAAAAGATCAACAAACTGTTTCAAGACTATACTAAGAGTGGCATTGTGACTTTATTGTCAGTTGTTAGTACTTCTGCTCATCATTGAAGACCTTCCAGTAACTATTTAGATGAAGAGCAATAAATAAGCTGTTCCAGTGATACATTTGTATGTGACTTTTTTCTAGTATTTGATTCAAATCCTAGTTTCTTTTCATACACATAATATAAATCTGTTTCTAATCTCCTATGGGGTAATTCAAAATTTGATTCATTTATTTTTTATATCTTCTTATTAACAAATAATTACATTAGATGCATGTTTCATTATAATACCTTATTCTGATTGGTTAACTGCACATCTCACGTTATTCCTTAAGCAATTGCATTACGCAATAAAATTATCATTCATGATGACACGAGGTCCCACATAAAGTGCACAGGTGAATTAAATAAAATTGTGTTTTCATGATCCTAGCTAAAAAATGGAATTAAAAGTATTGAATGCTTCTTTTTGTAACTTCATAGGGCTGTAAAAGCGTTGACCGTGCACACATTTTTAGAATGAAGCGCAGAAGCGATTCATACAAAATGTACTTCAGTCAACGCTTTTACACCCCAATGAAGTTACAAAAAGAAGCATTCAATTCTTAAATACAAACCTAAACAATGCAAAATCAGCTTGTGCACAGATCTGGTGCATAACATGTCCAAATTCATGAAAGTACGTCTCTACCTAAATAATAATCATTGTGTTACTATCATCATACAAAATAAAGAAATCATGTCTCATACAATTAAGTAGATACATTCACATCAACTTTGTGTTACCTTATGTTTTTGTTTGATGTACATATATTTGTATTCACCTAATGAGTCAGCCTTTATAGTTTGTTCTTATGTTGTACTGTTATACCACTGTCCCAGGTTAGGGGAGGGTTGTAGCCACCCATATTTCACCCACCACATTCTTTATGTGTCTGTCCCAAGTCAGGAGGCTGTAGTTAAGTTGCTGTCATTGGTTCATTATTGTCATGTTTGTTTTTGTAAGCTGTTTTGTTATAAATTAAGCCCTTAGTTTTCTCAATTGAATTGTTTCATGTTCTTCATATCAAAGCCTTTTAGAGCCAACCATATGGTATGGGTTTTTCTCATTGTTGAAGACTGTATGGTTGTCTACATCCACTTCATTAGAACTTTGGTTAAAGTTGTCTCATAGTCAATCATACCACATCTCCTTATTTTTAAATTAACTATATATATTCAAAAGTATCAAATGAAGGAAGTAAGAGTTAGACGAGAGCAGTGTACATAAAAATCTGATTATGCTGTTATTAACTTTCTGCAATATTATATACAGTGTTTTCCAGTGAAGACAAGACAAACTTCAAGATACATTTCTTGTAAAGGGGAAGTAACTGTAATTATTTTCCATAAGATGGCAACAACAGTAACTTCCCCTTGTATCTGATGATCACGCGTAACAATTTGGTTCATATATTTAAATGTGTAAAAGATACTGAAAACATATTGTAAAATTACATTATACTTCATCTTGGAGATTCATGTATGGAAGGTGGTTGGGATGAATATGTAGGGATAGAAAAACATTTTTAAAACACCATCAGGGATCTCCATGGCCTGTTTAACGATGGCGCCCCGCCATTGTTCAAATGTCTTGCGCCATCGTCAAATGACTTGCACCATCGTTCAAATGTCTTGCGCCATCGTCAAATGACTTGCGCCATCGTTCAAAACTGTGATCGTTTTTATAGCCCGACGCCATTTTTTTAGCAATTATAATCAAATGTATGTAATTGCATAACCTTTAGGCTTTCTTTATAGTATAATCCAGTTCTAACGCCTGAAGGATATCCGGATTACGATCGCTAATCACTTGTACCTGAGCTTGTACAGGTAGATCAACAAAGCAGACAGGAGAATATTATCTGAAGATAGACGATTCATTTGTCGAATTATTTAATTAAGTTTCCGCAAATGCTTATGATAATTCAGATTAAATAAATTAATTAATAGTCCAGTTACAAAGTTTAACAAGTAGAACACGTGCTTTTCACGTTACTTTTATACGCAATCAGCATCCCCTTTTTAAGAAGTACAAAATAAGACGTAAAACAGTAATTATTATTTCATCGCAAATAACTCGAGTACTGCTGTATTGTAACGATAATATAGAATTACTTTAAAAGTTAAAAAGTAAAAACTTTTAACATTTCCTGTAAATAAATATCGTATCGTAATTCCGAATTCATTTCATAGTTTACAATCAAATTGATACATCCGCGTTTCCGGTTTCTATTCAGACTCGAAAGATGCATGTTGCATACAGCATCGATTTGCTAGATAAAGTCATTAAAAACTTTTTCGTTTGACAACGGTCGCTTTACAAATCTTTTTAACCTTTTACATAACCCGTACGACTCGTTTTGTCGTTGCTGCAAACCAGCCATACCGGTAATAGGTTCATGAATTTCTGAATTTGACATCAATGGCTCCACATGATTTTTAACACCCATTACAATTACCAAAAATAGCAAGAAAACTACATTGGGACCTTCGTGATAGCTATTGGTCATTATTGACTAAGGGAAAGGGAGGGGGTATGAGGGCTTGGCCTTTGAAGGGTTACAAACGGCAATTATTGAAAATATATATACTTTTATATAGTATTTATAATAAAAATTCAAATAAATATAATTTAAATCAAAGAGCTGAATGGCTCTGAGGGGAAAGACGGCCCTTGTTTCTATTTAATTGATTTTTTTTGGAAGGGGGGGGGTATATTATGATAGTCTTCATATAAAGAATGAAAAAGAGAACAGCTAGAACATGTAGAAAGGTTGACAATATTGAAATCAATTGTTGTTTATGTAATTTCATTTCCTTAGTTTAGGATTCAATTTGGACCAATGGAAGAGATCTGCATCTTCTAAATCTAAACATTCGATTAAAGTTGATAGTTAATTATCTAAAATTCAACTGAATTCTGTCATTTCACAACAACTACAATATTTTTTTGAAATCTTAATTGTGTACCACTGAACTGCAGGCTAGGGACATTTTCCATTTTTTGTGACAGTATTCTTGGATTTTAAAGTTTTTTCTTAGGAAAGTGTGGACTGAAAAATCTATTCAGTTTTAACTTTCCATTGATAAAGTTCCCAGTTACAACTCTCATCACAGGGAAACAGGTACTAATAAAAAACAATATAATTGATGTAAACTGTGTGAAGCTTGTTTCCAAATCTAAAATTTGAAATATTTGTAAATTTCATGAATAAATAGGTTAAAACTACAAAATGCAACATTTTATTTTTTTTTATTTTTTTTACCATTGGTACACAAAAATTTAGTTTTAATGAAAGACTACTAATCCAATGAAATGTCACATTTTAAGTGTTAAAATACATTAACTTTTATTTTAGTGGATAATTACTCATCAATTGAGGTGCTCTTGAATTGGAGGAAGATTCTCAAAACAGAATTTTTACAGAAAAAATTAATAAAATCGTTTCTCTCCCCTATCTCATGTAACCCCACGATCTTTGTTTACTTTGAAAGTTGTTCAACAGTTGACCTACAAATTAAAGTATTGCATGTTGATGTTTGAATCATCTACAGCAAACAATATTATGTTTAAATTGAACAAATACCAATGTGTAATTAGTGCACGATCTCTGAGAATGATTTAAATAACCAGTGAAGGATATCCCTGTTTCTTCGTAGAAGTGGCATTCCAAGATGACGTCACTATAAAATACAATGTAGGTTGGATATATTTAGAATATCTCGTCATACGGATTTTTCCGGATTGTAAAAGAAACGTCAATAATGTATAGGAGGGCTCAAGATACGATAATTTCGTGAGAAACAGAAGGGAAATGTGTCAAAAAGTGTTTAAAGTCAAACTATTCATTTCTCGGTCTCCTTTTCTTCAATCTAAGTAAGATTTGTTGGGGGGTTTTCCACATTATAAAAAACAAAATGAATGATGTGAGGGAATGTCACTCTGGTCAAACCCATAGGGGATTGACGGCTTGAAGCCGTCTTTCCCCAAAAAGCAATGAATTAGCATGTTCACCTATCCTTATGTGGAGGGATGAAATACTTTTGATCGCGCTGCACTGTACGGCGTAGATATGGTTTATGATGGTGAAAGTTCCCCCATCTTTCAATTTTCATCCATGGAGATCCCTGCACCATCCAAGGAATATTAATTTGAAGTTGGACTTGTTAATGTTCATTAGTCTATAGTTCACTAAGGCTGATATTCAATCAGCAATTCATGCAGAGAAGTGGTCAAATAGTGTCTTATCAATAACTGCTGATTACTATACACCACCTTTGGTATTGGGATTTAAATGTTTAATTTGTACCTCATCATGAGTGAGTAGTGATGGTTTATCTTCAGTTGGTTTTGTAAAGTTAGCCTCCATAGCAGCTACTGAAATCTGTCTTTTACCATCAGGTCCTATACAACCTGGCTGTAATATAAAATAAGCAAGCATTCTCTGGGTATTGCCTGGCAATACATAATCCCCTACTATTTATAATAATCATTGTACCGGCACAAAATGCTAACTTGATCTATAACTTGTCTAGGTATAAACTAGCAAATATGAAGTAAATATATTCAAGCATAACAAAATAAAATGTAGAAAATTGATATTTACAGTGAATTTTCTAAGTCCAAGGACAATAACTCTCCATAAAATCATTAGACTGGACCAAAATTTCAAATCAATATCTACAATCACAAAGAAAAAAAGCGAGGAAAATGGAAAATTAGGGATCATTCAAACAACATGTTTTAAAATACATGTAATGATTAAAAGATATTAAAAATTAAATGAAATGAAATTTAATTAATGAACTAATGTAAGATATATTTCCAAAGTAGTTCAATGATACTTTTTATAAAATGTTCTTACCTGTAGACCAAAACAAGCAGCATGGCCATACTTTCCTTCTCTTGGGTGTAAGTCTAGATAGAAATATCCTAAAAGTTGACTAGATTCTTTGTCTGTCACACTGTACTGCAAACAACCAAATCATTTTACAATATCTTATAGTATTCCAATTATTACTTAATCATTTTACTATATCTTATAGTATTCCAATTATTACTTTGACAATTACAAATTAGTCTTCACACAAGTTGACACACAATATAATACCACTACTCATGACTAAAAGTGACCAGAAGGTTACAATAATCACTGAGAAAAACGGTCACAGCCATATATAAATAGCTAATCCTGAGAGACATTATGTGTAGCTCCTTTTTTTTAATTAATAGAAAACTTGTGAACTCTTATATTGACTTTAGTCATTATGAGATAATAAATCATTTAAAGGGTAAGGTAAAATTAAAACTGTTAGCAAGAAGTTCCAGCATTACAGTTCTGAAAAATGCTTATATATATTCTATATTTAATTGAAGTTCACTCAAAATCTAAACTTTTTCAAAAATTTGTTGATATTGACGGATTGACAACCAATCATGCAAATCAAACATAACACAGTATTTCCTTTTTCAACCAACACAAGGTGCACAATTAATGGTTAGCTAAGGAATTTCTAGATAATCAACAAATTTCTATCTTATAGCAAGTCAAGAATGAAAATCAACATGAGGGGACATTACTGTATAAAGAAAGACAACTTTATGTAATTAAGTATGCACTCATCTCATGATTTACTGGATTTATTTTGATCAATCATTTGTTGATACATTTTGTAATAGTTTCACAATAATCATAATTTTAAATACATCAGTCAAGAACAATCTTGGCTTATCAAGTAGTTTTCCTTAACCACCAATTTTGGTTGCAAAGCATCCATATATTTCTCAATGGTTGGCTCTGATAATACCTACAAAGAAAGCCCTTCAAATCCAGCACAGTCTGTATGGTTTATTTTGATTTAATAATTACATATTGACACATCTGTTGATGTTAGATTTCTGATAGTTATTCATTTCTTAGTAATTCTTCAACATTTCACAAAATAAACTAACCATAGTCACATCAGGATGGTACACCTCTGCTCCTTCTATTAACTTGAATTCTAGACTGAGTAACTCCTATAAATAATAATGATAGATTATTTTGAATATTGAATATTGATAATGTTGGTAATATTGATGTACACAAAGAAATCTTTCAGTAAACATTTTAAAATAAACAATCCTATTGTTAAAGTAATTTTAAAGAAATTATAACAACTTTGATTCTTCCTATAGATCTATATACCTGCTCTTTAGTTGGGTTGTTGTCTCTTTGACACATTCCCTATTTCCATTCTCAATTTTATTGGTAAAAATACAATTAGCCTTTAGTAACAAGAGATTGAATTCTGGCTGATGAGCTAGTCTTTAAAATAATTTTTAATGTTAGCTATGAGCCTGAACTATGTGCTCTTTGTTAGATACATATGGATGTGTTCTAAACAAGTTAAGATAACATAAGATTACCTGGTATATATCCAGTAAGCCTTTAGTAACAACCTTCATGGGGAAATATTCCTTTAGTTTCTCATGATCAACAGCATATTTTTTCTCCTCTGCCATACTCATGTAATAACGGAAATCCCAAAAGTTTATCTTTCCATCGAACTCATAACCATATTTATCACACTGAAAAATAAACATCATATTCAATATACATTATTTTTTTTTTAAATTACTTTAAATATCATTATAAAAAATTAGGAATTGCTAACATGTTGTGTTTTGCTCTTGAATTAGAAATCGAAATGCATGATTAGTGGATATTAAAAAAAAGTCTCATCTATAATTTTGGCTCAACATGACTATCCACAAACATTTGATAGTGATTATTTCCATGAAAGATCAGATTACATTTAGGACTGAACTCTGGTATGGATTTCTATTAACTCTAAATTTGATGTCAATAACAACAAGTTTTATCTCAATTCTTAACTTTGCAGATTTTTTTTTTTATCCAAAATCAATCTATTTTTGTTTCAATTTACTCTAGTATAAACCTTTTTACAGTATAAAATAGAAGTGAATTATTAAGTCAAGATTATTAAAGAGATATATAGACTATAACCTAGAAAAGATCATTTAATATACAATTTTAAGATATAAATCACCTCTTCTTTCTTATACTCTAAGAACAGTGACATCTCTGATTGCTTTAGAGCCTGTAACTTCTTTGATAGCCCTGAGAGGAATGAAGTGACAGCCTCAGGAGTTTTAGCCATCCTCATATCTAATACAAAAGCAGAATGTGAAGGGAAGCCTAGAATCTGAGCTTTCTGAAAGAAAAGATTAAATAAAGTTGTTATGGTCCTAATGATTATACAACTTTCGGCTTTAAAATTCTTCTTTTCAAACTTCGATTTTAAACTGAAAACTGAAATCATTATTTTTTTCATATAAAACTCTTATACAAAAAACTATATCTATCTATTTTTTGCTATAATTACAGGGATAATCATACTCTATGCTTCAAAGAAGCTGAGGGATATAGTTTTTGACCAGTCTATCTCCCAGATGGTATTTTACTAAGACATATGGCACATATAATGAGGCAACTATGTCACATAAAGCTTTTCCCTTTCACATAGAGAGCATCATGTATGTGAGCAAGATCGCTAAATGTTATTAATTAATTTTACATACCTCATGTCTGAGTTTTATTAATTCTTCTAAGATAGCAGTATTTTCTTTTACACATCTAGAAAAGAAAGATAATATTTTTTTCATCACAATCCAGTTTGACTATTCCTCATTTTCAGGATGTTCTCTGCCTTATCATATACTTAATCAAACAATCGCAGTCAACTTTAACCTACGAGAGTATCAAAATCTATTTTTACAATAAAATTAAAATCTATTTATTTTTATCTTTATCTTCTTTTTATATATTCTTTGAATATCTTAATCACTAAATAATATTTATTTTAGAGTAAAAATAATTTCCAAACTAAATTCCAGTAACTATACAAAGGGAAACAATTCAATCTAAAAAATTATCAAAATCTCAATCTCTCATGCTACAAAAGAGTCAAGCCCTTGTAAACTTAAGAGTTAAGACATTATGTCTAATTTGTATCACTTCAGCTCTTGTATAGTATTGGCAATTGGAAAAATGGCAGTATTCATTACAATACTCCATTTAAGTGCAACTTTAAACCTAATAAGAATAAAAGAACAAAGTTCCAATGTCCCCTGCATTACATATATTTTTTAATTTCAAGGGTCATAACTCTTTTTTTTAAATCGATCGTCCACCATTATAGAACTTGTCCAAGATAGTGTAAGTTTTATAAAAATGTACTTGTGAGAGCGCTAACAAGGACATTTTCCATAATTTTAATATTTCTAAGGGCCATAACTCTTTTAAAAAATTTGATTGTCAACCATTATAGAACTTATCCGAAATATTGCTGATATTAACCTATAGTATTATTCTAATGCAATTTGAATGTAACAATTTTTTTCATAGGCTAAAAGTTGCCGTCAAATCCACAGTTGACCAGGCGTAACTAAGGAGGGAAAATCATTTTGAAATGATTGAATCAACAAAATGTTCAATTACTACAATATAATCCAAAATAAAACAATACCTACCTCAAATTCGCCATTTTAAAGTTATTTTATCCGAATTTAAAGCGTACAGGTAACGTAATAACCTCCAGTTTGTAAGTTTTTATTTGTATGACGTCACGTTTACTCACGACGTCTTTGCGCCAAAATTATTCATGAAGTTTCACAGATTTTTTTTTATTTGTCAAAGTTAGACATTTTCCCAAGTTTTATCGTATTATTTCTTTTTGAAATGCATTAGAATCAGAATAATAGTACTGTAGTTGAAGAGTTGCCACCGTCAATTTTGATTTGACGGTCGCAAATCTCCGTTTTACTGTCTCCTCTATGCATCGCCAGTAAAACTGCATTTGCAACCGTCAAATCTACAATTGACGGGGGCAACTCTTCAACTACAGTACTGTTATTACTTAATTATAAGTTTAATAAAAATCTGGCAAGAATTGTAACTGTGAGAACGCTAACAAGACCTGACGGACAGACTCCAGGTATTTTCATGTCCCCAACAACATTTTAGGCAAGGGACAAAATAATGTATAACAAACAAGAATGTGTCCAAAGTACACGGATGCCCCACTCGCACTATCATTTTCCATGTTCAATGGACCGTGAAAATGGGTAAAAAATATAATTAGGCATTAAAATTAGAAAGATCATATCATAGGGAACATTTGTACTAAGTTTCAAGTTGATTGGACTTCAACTTCATCAAAAACTACCTTGACCAAAAACTTTAACCTGAAACTCGCACTTTCTTTTTCCATGTTCAGTGGACCGTGAAATTGGGGTCAAAAGTTTAATTTGTCTTTAAAATTAGAAAGATCATATCATAAGGAACATATGTACTAAGTTTCAAGTTGATTGGACTTCAGCTTCATCAAAAACTACCTTGACCAAAAACTTTAACCTGAAGCGGGACAGACAGACGAACGAACAGAAGAACGAACGGACAGACGGATGGACAGACGGACGCACAGACCAGAAAACATAATGCCCCTCTACTATCGTAGGTGGGGCATAAAAACACAAAATGAATACAAGTAAAGATGAAATACACTGAATTGATCATAAAATTGATGACATGAAATCGATCAACTGCATCCACTCAAAATGTTACTACAATATAATGTTAGATTGTAAATGTTACCTAGAGTTAAATGCTATTTCCAATTGTTTCCTAGTGTTGGGGTTTCTAGCCTTCTTCATACAAGGGAAGTAATGTGGATATTTCAAGGTCACCTTTAATTTTCCATCGTCTGTCTGCATCAAAAGAAATTCTAAATTATATAAACAGCTTGGAAAACTTTTTAAATTAATTTTTCTGTATTCTAAAAGTTAACCAGTTAACAATGTACAAGTGAGGACCATGCTATAATATATTTTAAGAAATTATTTTTCCACAATAATGTTCCCCTTGGCTAAGTGTAGTAATTGTAAAGGTGTAAAAGTTCAAAAGTTGGACAAACATATATCATTTCTATGTCCATGCTCCACCTAACCAAGAGACAAAAATGTGTTTCAATTAATTACATTGTCTACATGCATGTAAAGTTTTGAACAAAATTTGAGATCACCCATTTACATACATCTTACATTAATACATATATTTCATTAATGATTACTTTACCTTATCCAATGATTTAATAAAGTCTTCTGAAACACCATCTGAAATAAACACAAACCTTATTGACTTAATGTGATGAAGTCATCATAAACATAAACAGAAAATACAGCGCATGAGGGGATTCTATCTTCTCTTGGTTATTGTTGAATAAGCCATGGGGAGTTATTACAAGATATGTTTTAGCATCAGTTTGTCGCCTGAGGGGGTTCTATCTTCTCTTGGTTATTGTTGAATAAGCCATGGGGAGTTATTACAAGATATGTTTAAGCATCAGTTTGTAACTGTATTATCAGGACCACTACAGTTCCTTCATAGTAACAATGAGCTATGAACTATGTGGTATTTATTAGATTTATAATGATGTGTTCTCAATCAATAATTAGATAGATATGTTCTTTATCAGAATAGATCATCATGATTCTGAAGAGAACCAAATAGAATCCTCTACCCTAAACGGATGGCTGCCTTACAAAACAGAAACTGATGGTTGAGTTCTTTTACAAACGTTTTCTGTACACAGCTGGATGTGTTATACATATAAATGGTTGTGTTCTACAGATATATGGTGGGTTCTGCACACATTGGGTGTTTCTACAGAATTATGGATATTATCTTGTTAGATTAATAATCTTTGCCCATAGATTGGTGTGTTTCACATGCAAATTGGTGTCTTCTACACATCAATGGATGTGTTATCTACGATTCATAAAAGACAGCATCTTCACGTATGTTACTAACAAAGAAGTCTTCAGCTTAGCACATATGATGGACATTCAGAAGTTCAAAACCTTTATGAGTATTCTTAAGGTTTATAATGAAATTGACATATAAAGATGTTTTAAACAGGTAATAACTAAAAACATGTAAGTAGATTTACAATATGTATATTTGTGTATTTGGATAACAGATATTAACAAACCTAGGTCTTTTTCTGTGAACTCCAGTACTGTGTTTTCTTCATTCAGGTTTTTACTGAAGTCAATACTTAAATCACTCATTCTCTTCTTTATTTCTTTTATTTTATCTTGTTTTTCCTTAGGCAAGTGTAACCCTACAATCACACAAATAATGTTCAATATATAGAAATGGAGCAGTTACCAACAGCAGCTAATTATCTCCCCTGTCTTACTACTTCCTCTCCCATGTATATATCAGAGTTGATAAGGTCAATAATTAAAGCATTCTCTTTCTGTCAAAAAAATATGTCAACATTGTAGAATTTATATTTTTCTTAAATTTAACTTAGTCTTTTGTATCAAGACAGTTTTTGCAATGAAAATGGATTTGTAAAATAAGGATAATTTGTAGATCAATTTCAAAAGTCATTCATAATATACAGAATTAAACCTATAGAAAATCTACCGATAAATAATGAAATAAATACCATTTCTTTTGCCATATTTAATCATTCTCTCCAGATATCTTATTGCCTCTGGCTTTAGTTGACCTGCCAGTTTTTTCTCTGTGGCAACCAATGTGTCAAACACATCCTGTCTCATGCTGTAAATAAACAAACAGAATATAACATCAGCATACAATATGTAATACACAGCAGATACTAAGTTTTTTAGACTGCTTAGTGTTTAAAGAAGTTTCTAAAAATCTTTGGCACCAATTTTTTGTATACTTGTGTAATTTATATAATTGGTAATGAACACACCAATCATTTGTTTAATATTTTGGTGGTGCTTTTTTTTAAAAGGTATGTCGAGACTGATGATTAAAGCTGTTTTCAACTGATTTTTATAGTTTGTTCTTATGTTGTAGTGTTACACCATTGTGTCCTAGGTTAATAGGAGGGTTGGCCGCCCATTAAATAACTTACAGACCTGTGTGAAATTTACCCATATCCTTTGTTAAACAATTATAAATAAATACAGAATGGAAATGGGGAATATGTCAAAGAGACAACAACCCAACCAAAGAGCAAAAAAGTCTACTCCCAGTGTATATATTTTCGAACAGTACAAACTTGAATAGGATGCTTAAATGTTTTACCACATTATTTTGTCTGATCCATATAATCATGATAATAAACCAGTGTAAATTTTAAAATATAATACAACAAACTTTGAAAACTTTATCATAATGGCTATAGGGTGCTTAAGTCTGATACAGAACTTATAGTTCAAAATTAAATATTTTTCATATCATACATATCATATTATCATAAAGTTATAAAAGGTTTTTTTAAAAGGAGTACACTGGAAAGGTAGGTTGCATACAACACCTTTTTTTTTTAGCATACAAAATCTGACCTAGAGTTGTATCCCTTTGAACAGATACTTACCTCATTTCTACATCAAATTCTGATAGTTCTTTATCAGCCTTTACACTGGCATCTCTCAGTTCTTTGTCAGATGATACATGTTGTAAGAAATCTACATTGTTTCTGTTTACTGCATACACACAGTCATTGTCTGCTAAAGCCTTGGAAATCATGGAAAATATTTTAAAATCATTTCTAGGAGTAAAGGAAGTGCAAAGAGGTACGTTTGTGTATGTCAATGACACAAGAACCCAATGACAAAAAATATCAAAACACATCTAGAAGTGAGAATAGAGTCTAAAGCAATACATTTTATGTGTCCTCTTTATTTTGGTATCACTAGGAAAACAAGTCCAGTGAAATTCTCTACAAAAGATTTTTTAATGAACTAAATAAGGTCGACTACAGTGTTCTAGCCAGGATTTGAAAAGGACAGGGTGCTAGTCAAAAAAAAGGGCAATTTAACATGTTAATGTCATTGAAAAAAGGGCAATTTTACACGTAAATTTATATCATTGAAAAAAGGGCAATTATCTAAGCCTCATAATTGATTAGCACATAATTTTTATTATGCATTCTTGAAACATCAAGTTTCAATTAAAATGGAGTTATGTAATTTAATCTTTTGGCACTTTTTTTCTTATGGCGAACATCATTTCATAAATCAATAGTCATCATGCTGCCACCTTTGGAGAAACTTTTGCCTACTAATGTATATTAAGGTGGTACCTAACACTACAGGGAGATAACTCTGTAAAATCAGCTAAACGTTTTAATTACGTTGTGTTGTTAAGGGAATATTAAGCTTCTTAATGATCAAAATAAGTGTTTGTCAAACTGCTATATAACCAGTGTAATTTTTCTGATAAAACGGTTGGTTCAAATTTTTTGAAATTTTTATATTTTTGTCAAAGGGTCAAAGTAAATACCTTGTCAAAATTTTATGAAAATTAAACGAGCCAAATTAATTTTAGTTAAAGTGTTGGGTACCACCTTAAGCTGTCTTGGTTTACTTATTATCTTTATTCATTAAGCTGTCTTGTAGATGTTACACCATAGCAATCTGACTTACAAATTTTAACATTGGGAATCCATTGCACTTGATAGTTCAATTAATTAAAGTAAAGATGCAAAATATAATTTTCAAAATATTTATTTTTTAAGTGTATTCAAGTAAAAATGATTTAAATTAATATTCTAATATGCATTTGCATTCAATTTTTTTTAAATTTTATCTTCTTACAAAAAGAAACATAAAATCAAGTTATATATTTTGAACAGGTGATAAATAAGGGGAAGTAATCAAATTGTTTTTCAAACTTTTTTGAAATTCACAAATTATCTATGACCTAAATCTAAGGTAATTGGTGTTAATTAACAATGTGTTTGACACCAAAGCGGTCAGGTAAAGTCATACACTCAATGGGTCACTTAATTTGACAGCCTGCACAGGTAGCTAAACTTTCTGTTCATGGAACAATTACGATTTTACCGGTATTTTAAAGGCAGAAAAATGACAATTTTTTCGGTGATAAAAACCGGAGGGTGCCTAAGGGACAACAGATTAAAGGCACGGGCGTCAATAAAAAAGGGCGGGCGCTGTGCCCTGTTCAAACTTTGTAGCTAGAACACTGGACTTTAAACATGTTAAACCTCTTGAGCCACATCTTCCAAAATTTCCCATAAAGTTTAAATCTATACATATTTAACTCGTCAGTGACCTTTTAGGATCCAATCAAAATCTTCTTCTTTAATTTGATATTTTTGACTTTGGACTTAAAAAGAATATTGTGGTGTTAATTGGGAAATATTGTTATATGACCTCACAAGTTTGATAAAATTGAGAATGGAAATAGGGAATGTGTCAAGAGAAAACAAACTAACCAAAGGGCCAAAAAACAACCCAAGGCCACAATGGGTCTTCAACCCAGTGAGAAAATCTCACACCAATAGTTGGCTTCAACTGGCCCCTACACAAAAATATGTATTAGTTGATAAATTTTTGATTAAAAGGTTCTCTAAACATGAACTCTTAAAGAATATCTTCATATTTTACACTTGGAATATTAAACAAATCAATTGGAGGAGAGTTTAATATGATTTTAATCAGATGTTATTAATAGCAACTCTAGAATAAAGAATCACAACTTTTGAATCAGCCAATATTTTTTTTCAACAGTGTTGTAGAATGTACTCACATGATCTAAATGAATAATGGAACAATTCATTTCAATCTGAATAGGTTTTATAAATTTAAAATGAACTACAATATGTTATAACTAACCTTTATCACATTATCATAATTGATTTGATCTGGAGAAAGTTTTCCCACAGATTCATAAGCATGTAATGATGACTTCTTTAGATCTTCAACAGTTTTAGTTATCATGGCCTGATCAACTTTCCATGTCAGTTTGTTTCCTGGGGTAGCTGCCATTGTGTCACACAACTACAAGAATAATAATAATTGGTAATTTTCTTTTTTGGGGGAAACCCAATATGCTACTTGTCAAATTACCCAAATTTCGATAATCCTCCAGCTCCAAATCTAATGGGCTCCTGGTTCAAAATACATTTACATATGTAGCTAATCAAGGCTTTTATACATATATACGTGTAGCTGGTATATAACAAATGTCTCTTTAAAATTCAAAAAAAAAGTGCAGCAAGATTAATTCTAGATGCAGATCCTTTATCCCCCTCAGCCCCCTTTTTAAAACTTGGATGGATGACAGTTGACAATAGAATAAAATACCACAAATATTTACTTCTGTTTAAATGTATGCGTATGGAAGCACCAACGTACCTAGTTCAAAACTTTAAACTGAAATCAGATAATAATCCTTACTCCTTGAGAGGCGTTACTCAAGGTAATCTGATAGTTCCTAAGCCAAAAGCTGAGCTATTTTAGAAATCATTTGCTTATTTTGGATCGGTGTTATGGAATGGACTACCACACAAAATGCATAAAGCTCAAAACACTTTTACATACTTTTAAACAAAGTATCAAGAAGTACTTAACCTAGTCCTGATAAGATCATGTTTTCCACAATGTATTTAATTGTATATATTTTTTATTTTTATTTTATTTTTTGACTTCATGTACATCTTAAACAGCGTTATATCTTTAGTATCATGTTAATAACAATACAATGTACATTGAACTATACATGTATGACTGTAAATTAACTATGTGTAAATATCTGTTTTTGATTGTATTGTAATTTGTATGCGAGGGCCTCAGGGAAGATTTATTTATTGTAACTAACTGAGTTTACCCTCTTTAAATAAAGAATTTATTATTAAAATAATATTTAACGGTAAAATCTATGATTAAAATTTGGTTTCAATAAGTGTATTTGTTTATTGATCATTTGTTGATGATGCTGCCACCTCCAATTCTAAACAAAAAATTGAAAGGATTATATTATTTTCAATACAAAATATTAAAATTTTCTCCCGACTCGCCCGACTCATACATTTGGACACCCAGATAAGTACTTTTTTCTGTCTGGGTTGCCCATGGACATGTAAAAATTAAACTTGACAAATTCAATTTAATCAAAAATATAGAATTATTTTCACAACTTATTAAGATGCATTATTTTATGTAAAAGAAACCAATGTTCAACACGTTAAAAACAAATATTTTAGTCAAAACATCAATGTTCATGACAAGAAGTATTAATTAAAACCGGAAATAGATTGATAACCAGAATAAGAAAAATAAATATGCGAACCCGGGTATCATAAACATTACATTATTTTTGTCCATTTACCCCCATCTAACGGAAGTGTCATTTTAATTTTTCTTGAATGACTTCTATCGAGATCGATAAATACCTGATAAAAACACCTAGACTGGGTAATCAAGACAAAAAGAATGAAAATAATAATGACGAGTCAAGATAAATCGAAAAACAGAGGTGGAGAAAGACAGGGAATATGAAAAAAAAAAAAACGGAAACGAGAATTCCAGAAGTCATGCCTAACAGATTTCCCCTGGCTCTCCAGTGAAGACACAATTTGTAGGAAACACCCACATCTTGATGATCAAAACTCTAACTTATTTGTTGGCAAATTAATAGATAGAAGGGACACTTTAATGATCTATTATTTAGTTTTCATTTCTTCACTGGTTTCAAAACTTAGTACATGTACATACGCGCTAGCATTTTAAAAACATTGCAAAATTGCCCTCTAGATGTCTTTTGGTTGTATTGCTGTTGGGGTTCTGTCTCATTGATGTGAACCCCATACCTCCTTTTATTCATACACATAAACAAATATCACAAACATCATTTATATTGTGATACAAAACAGTTTTAAGAATCATACAAGTTTACAGTAAAATACTTCAATATTTATTGGGAAATTCAGGGCAAGTAACTTTTTTCCGGACAAGTAAAATTTACAGTTTTACTTGCCCAGGGACAAGTGCTCACAACAAATATTTCCACAACCCTGTGTTAACATTTGTTTTAATATACATGTATGTATTTGTAATAAGCTGTTTCACTTGTCATGAGATGATGATGTTGGGTTTTAGTGGAAGGATACAAATGTAGGTATTGCAAACTTCAAGGACCCATTCTTGCAGTAAAGCATCTGCTGTTCTTTTCTCTTTTTACTTGCTCTGAAATGATGGTTGAGGTTTGTATGGAGTGTCAGGGCATTCTTGTAGGGGAAAGCCAATTTGAATAGCCTCTGGATCTGGCCAGGATATTGTATGAGGTGGTTTGTGAAGTAGGTTATCAAATCCTCTATAGAATCTATCCTTCAATGCTTCCTTCTAGGTTTGGATGGAGTGTAGACTGTGTCCCTGGCTTGTGTCTGACAGAAGTTATCTGCTTTTGTGGAAGGTACAGGAGAAACAGCAGAAGCAACAGCTATGGAATCAATCCACAGAAAGGAGTTAAACAAAATTCCAGTATTAACCAATAAAGTCGAATCAGCTTATAGTCTACCACATGGTGGAATAGCACTACATCTCAAAGACAAGAAAGATAGCAAGAAAATAGTGGACTCCTGGGCAACAACAAATCTAGGTGGTAACTCCATAATTCATACACCACGTCGGAGTCAACAAACGAGTACAGTAACATATCTACACAATATACCAACAAAGATAGAGGAAAGTTACATACAAAAAGAACTAAGTAAAGATTACAACGTGAGCAGGGTACACAGACTAAAATACAGAGACACAGGCAAACACCTTCCAGTAGTCAAAGTAACATTTAAAGATTGCGACTCAGCAGAAAAAGCATTGAAATCAGAGGGTATATATGTCCCAGAGACTGACAAAAGAGAAAAATTTGAGCCAGACAGAAAATCTAAAGTGACGAGGTGCTTCAACTGCAATAAACTAGGCCACATAGCAAGAATCTGCTCCTACAAGCACGCTTGCAGCAACTGTGCTAAGGAGGAGTGCATCCTCAAACAGTGCACGTCAGCTCCCAAGTGTGTGAACTGTGGTGAAGACCATCCGTCAACGTCAGCAAGGTGCCCAAAGTATAAGCAAGTGCTAAAGAGACTAGAAATACAACGGATACTAAGTGCTGAAACCTGTCAGGATGAAAATCCTTCTTATTAATGCCCAAGCTATTAATACGGCATACAAGGACATTGTAAATACTGTAAATACTTTTGATGTTGATGTTGTATGTATAAATGAAACTTTTCAAGATGTAAATAGTAAACTGAAATTTTTAAACTGGAAAGTCTTTGATAAACCCAGGATAGGCAGAAAAGGTGGAGGAGTAGCAATATGTGTGAGGGAAAACAATGGAAAATTTGTTGCTATTGAAACAGACATCTATAACAGCTTGGAATATGAATCAGTAGCAGTAAATATTACAACTGACAAAGGCATAAAGTTTGCACTGCTGTGCCCATACATACCACCAGAAAGATCTGACCAAATAGAAAAACTGTGTTCTAAACTCGAAGACGTAAAAAGCAATATTCCCTTGATTATTGCAGGAGACTTAAACGCCAAAAGTCAAGAATGGAGAAACATCAAAACTAACAAAGCTGGTGAACTAATAGAGAACATGCTAACCAAACAAGACATGATCTGCATAAACGATGGCCAGCCAACACGAAGGAATTCAGACTCTGTTATAGATCTTATGCTGATGAACTCCAATTTCCAACATAATATGATAAGTTGCGACACTCTTTCACACGAGACCATCAGATCTGACCATATCAGTATCCTTACTAATCTACGTGTTTGCTCTGAAGATAATTGGGGAACACCAAAGAAAATATGGCAACTTAACAAGGTAGATTGGGAAGAGTGGAAACGTGTCACAGAAGAAAGGTTTGGTGAATGGTTGGAAAACAGGCCAGCAAATAACAACTCAGTTGACCATATTTACCAGTCATTTGCTGACATCATAAATGCAACACAAAAAGAAATGATCCCATATAAAGAAATTAAACCAAGAAAACACCAAAAACCATGCTGGTGGAGTAGCTCAGTAACATCTGCCAAAAAACACCTAAATCACTGCCAGAAACAATACAGAATGAGGAACATTCCACAAAACAAACAAAGACTCATCATTGCAGAAGACAACTTTGACAAGGCAAAGGAAGATGCACAAGAAGAATGGAGTAATAACCTCGTAAACCAACTAAATCAGGCTAAAAACTCAAAAGACTTCTGGAACACGTACAAAAAGATGTCCAGGAAAACAGAAGATAACTCAGTACTCCCATTAATTGTTGAAAATAAAGATCCAATATTTGACAACAAAAGTAAAGTTGAACTTCTACAAAAAATTTTCTTTGGAGGTAGCCACCTAAAGGATGAGTCATTTGATAAAGAATTTTATGATAGTATCAACAAAGAATACAAAGAACTAAATAACATGTATCAGGCAGCAAATGAAACAGATCAACATAGAGAAGGCTTTGATAGAGAAATAGACAAAGACGAGGTAGAAGCAGCTATATACCGCCTTCGCACGGGGACTGCCCCAGGACCAGATCAGCAGTTTGCTGAATTCTATAAGCATGCAGGTGACAAATTTACAGAAGCCTTAGTAACAATGATGAACATCATATGGCAAAAAGGGGAATTACCAACAGAATGGAAAATGGCAGATGTAAAATTTCTAAGAAAACCAGGAAAAACCAGCTATTACTCATCCTCTTCTTACAGACCAATCAGCCTAACTTGCATTATATGCAAACTAATGGAGAGAGTCATCCTAGAACGCATTGTGGCATATATTGAGGGTCACAGATTGATTGATTTAACTCAAGAAGGGTTCAGAAAGAATCACTCAACCACCAATGCTCTACTTCGGTTAGTCCAAACAATAGCTGATGGTTTCAATGAGGATGAATCAACTCTTGCATGGCTAGTGGACCTTGAAAAGGCATATGACTCAATATGGCGTGAGGGGTTAATGATCAAGCTGCATAAACTTGGGATAAAGGGAAAAACCTGGTTATGGATAAACAGCTTTCTCACAAATCGAACAGCCAGATGTATGCTGATTAACTTCTTTGGAGAACAATTTGATACCAAAATCGGCTTGCCACAAGGGTCAGTACTATCACCCACCTTGTTTAACATATTCATAGCTGATATAATGGATAACACAAAAGGAGAAAATTGCAAGTTTGCAGATGATGGCACTTTATGGCATAAGGGGAAAGACATAAAGGAAATGAAAGAAAGAACTTCAGAGGATGTCAAAACTATTTTAAAATGGACAGAAAAATGGAGAATTAATGTAAACCTGGAAAAGTGTGAAGTATGCCTATTCTCAAAAGGCAACACAGATGCAGAGCAGAAAACATTAAAAGTCAACTCCTTCTCCTATAGACATAGTCCAACACCGAAGCTACTTGGAGTAACTCTAGACGAGAAGCTTAAATTTGACACCCACATCAATCTGATGCAGAAGAGGGCAAATAATGCAATTTATGTAATTAGAGATATTAAGGGCATGGGAGGAATATCAAGATCAAAACTACTCCAAATATACAACAGCATGGTTAGATCTATCATGGAGTATGCATGCCCAGTCTGGCAAATAACATCTGCAGAGAATATGAAGAAATTAGAAGCTGTACAAAGAAAAGGCTTGTCAATATGCCTAGGACTACCAGGAACATCAGGTAGAGAGGCAATGGAAGTTGAAGCCAACATACAACCCATAGACCTCAGAATAGAGGAAATATCAGTACGTGAACTGGCAAAAATACAATCAAAGAACATAGCAGAACCAATTAAACAACAACTAGAACAGTATTTAACAAACAACGCAACCTATGAACAACAGGATTCTCCATTTGGTAAAGCTATAAACCAATCCATAGACATGTTCAAAGCCACGAAAGTTGACATCAAACTTATAGAACCAGAATTCACATACAAAGCTGGTGTAGATGTCATGCTAAGAAGATCACCAAGTTATTGGAGTCGTCTAGGTAGCTCAAAGAACAGAACAGCCGAACAAACTGTTGAAAGTAAACAGGTTGTAAAGGACCTATTAGGAGACAGCACAAGCACAGACTCAACAGTAGTGGCATTCACTGATGGTTCATGTCAAGGTAACCCGGGACCATGTGGGGCAGGAGCAGTAGTATATTCTGGAAATAGCCAAGGCATAAGTCTAAAGAGGCCAGTAGCTAATAGAGGATCGATACTTCTTGCTGAACTAGTAGCCATACTAATGGTCCTGGAGCACTGTATAACGACTATAAAGGACCAGTTTTCTGAGCTTAAAATACTGTCAGATAGCCAGACTGCTGTAGGCATCTTGACTCTGAACTGGAAATCTTCTAACTACATCGACACAATTACTGATATCAAAGAATGCATGGGAACGCTCTTAAGACACGGCATACTAACAACCCTATCTTGGATCCCAGGCCATGCTAATATAGCCGGGAACGAGATAGCGGACCAGTTGGCAAAAGACGCTGCAAAAGAGGCCTCATCACTAAATGATCAGTATAATGTCATAACCATGTCAGATGTAAGATGTGCAGTCAAGATGTCTACAAAACTCAAATGGCAAAGCAGATGGACAATTAGTGAAACTGGAAGACAGCTTTTCAACCTAATTCCTATCGTTGGTAAGGACGCACAACTAGACAAGCCTAACAACCAAATAGGAAGAATACTGTCAGAAATAAGAACGGGCTACAGCAGACTTAACAAATACAGAAACCAAATCGGTCAATCCCTCACGCCATATTGTGAATGCGGAGAAGAAGAAACATCAGAACACTTCCTGCTATACTGCCCAAGATACCAACAAGAAAGAGAGGACATGCGAAGACAAATGGAACTACTTAACATCGATCCAACAAATATACAGTCAATACTAGCACCACCAAAAAGAGAAACCTACGAAGCAACATCGCAAATTGTAGGGGAATATATTACAAAATCAGGGAGATTCCAAGAACTTGCAATCCCTGATTCCCGATCCTGCGCCTAAACAAGTATACCAAAGTACCGCGAGATATTACCTCGAGCAACGGTGTACCATAAGAGGAGGAAGATAGCACACAGAGAACAGTAGTGTCAATTATTGACCTTAGGATCAGGATCAGGATCTGGTCGATGGAAGTTGCCGTTTTCTTTGCAGGCTTGCTAAGGGTTTCTGGATGTGGTGTCTGCTCAAGTGTCTGGAAACATAATTATTTGGACTAACCCAAATCAAGGATTTGTATCTTGTCCAAATGTGTGTGGAAAATTCAAGTTATAGCATAACATGTTTCAATGGGGAGACAACCAAGAAATCGAATGTTAAAAAAGTTCACGAACTGGTGAAATTTTTCAAAAATGCCAGTTAAATACCTATTGTTATATAACTTCAGGTAAATGGGAAAATAAATTTCAGACAAGTGCCAGTGGCCAGCCGGTACCGTCCTATGTGAATTCACCTGAAAATTTAGACAGCGGTGGGATGTTACAGAAAACGAGCGATGTTGAAATTCAAAGAAGTTGCTAGGTTTAATTTTATCGACCAAATTTCCAGACAGTAATGCGGGTATTCTTTGCAAAACTTTTATCCCAGTCCAGAGAGTTTTCATGTGCACCTCTTCTGTTACTAAAGCTTAATATTTAGGTAACAGGGCACCAGTTTTCAGTATATGTCTAAATACCAACGAGTATATTACAGAACTATGGACTAATATTCAGCTCATTACCTTCAAACCTTTTTTTTTGCTTTTCATATAAATAAATGCACATTAACTTATCAATAAATTCTGTGAAATTTTTTTAAAGTAAGTCATATGAGGAACAAGATGATTTACTATTTCTAAAAACCCTCATTTTCAATACATTCAATTTTGTCAAAACTTTAAGCAAAGGAGACATTGCTTATTTTATTATTTACTTGCAAATGAATAATTCGACTTCATTAAAACCGTATTCATGTGAATTTCAATTGAACCTCTAAGCTAGAGAAGGATTATGCATGAAAAAAGAGACGTGTTTACCTAGTCAAAGGAAAAGAATCACTGTGTCAACATTGAAAGTGAAACAAGAGTAAACTTTTTGATTGACTGATTCGATCTACAAAAACTCTTTCTTATGCAGGTAAAATGTTTATGAACACAGTGTTTTAACTTATACTATATAAATTAAAAAGACCTAGAAAACCCCAATTGCACGAGTTCGGCTATCTATTTTTCTGTAAATATGGCTTCAAAGTGTAGTATGAAAGTAATATTGTACATTGATAACCAGTATATAAATCAGAGATAAACGTCGTAATGTAACCAAGGATTTGTATAGTAAGTCTAACTATACAAATCCTTGATGTAACTAAACATCAGTAAGTAACAGATATTGGGATGCTAAAATATAAAGAATAGAGAAAGAATTATGACTACGATAAATGAAATCTGAGACTACTATAATATATGTGTTATAGTAGTCTCAGATGAAATGTAGAGAAAAGTAACATAACAATTTAAAGAATACAGAAATAAACAACACCCCAATCCGGACCCACATGGCACGGTATACACTAGAATCTGGATAGATACACAGAATATAGAATAATAGATAAGGACAGTAGAGAGTGATGCATTGCTAAAAAAGAGAAAAAAATAATAATTGCTTAAGAATACAGACATGAAACATCCCTGGGTGTTGAAACAGTAACGAATTGCGATGTACTCATATTGGTGACAACTGCTAGAAGTTTACATACGGACAACTGCAGTTCTCCTCTGCACTTATATAGAAAGGAACTAAAAGGAATAAAATGAATTAAAACTTAAGATAACCAAATGTAGCTGCATTCGCTCCTTTCCATTTTATTCTTTAGAATGATTTGTAAACAACAGATGATTAAGTAATAGAAGAAACGAACCAATTGGACGATGCTGACTAATTAGGGTTAAACGTCCAGTGACAAATATCATGTGCATATGAGAACGACAACACGCTATATGTATCCTGTGTTATATTAGAAAGACACTTTCAGTCGGATTTGAGAACGTGCTACTTTGAACAGACACAAATATTAAGGCTGATTGAAAACGTTACTAGTAATAATAAATTCATGCATATTCCAGCAGCCAATCCATTTCACGCTATATTGAACTTTTTAAGTGACACACCCTTCCATAAAATGCAAAGAAAGTCAAGATAAAAATGCTCTTACTAGAAGGATACTGTTGCACCGTATTGTCATTTTTTTTTTACGCAGGAACATCTCATTCTTAACTTTTTCCATGGGAAAATATAAAGGTAGTAAAACTAGTGTCGTGGCTAAATAACTCTTAACTGACACCATTTCAATTTTCCAACCCATTAACAGACTTTATTCCCATAATTTTCACTAAAACGTGGTATTACTCACGCTATATTATAATTATGAAATATTTACTAATGTCAATTTATTTTTTAGAACCAAAGTTCTATTTTGTGTTCTTTAAATGATATCTAAAATTGTTTGTTTCGCCTTTTATTAAAATAAAATTGCTATGCGTATAAGCATAAATACTACATACTTGCGCGACGCCTTTTAGTTTTACTGAAAACTGCGCAGACTATGAAATGTTTTTACAGGTGGAAAATGTTCTAAGATAGATATCATTTTGTCAGACACATTTCTTTTTTTGATTTGGTTCTTATAATATGCCAAAAATCTGTATATTTAATAGAGTTTAACTTTAAATTGTGCGTTTTACTCTTAACCAACCCGATTAACAGACCAATTGCCAATATAGCCGCATACTCAATATAGATTAACCGACCAATCTCTCGGTTAGCCGAGTGTCGGCCGTGTATGCGTTATGGGCTTTGCTCATTGTTCAGTGAAGGCCGTATGATGAGCTATAGTTGTTAATTTCTGTGTAATTTTGATATCTTGTGGAGAGTTGTCTCATTGGCAATCATACCACATCTTCTTTTTTTTTATATTTTTGTCGTCTATCTTTTGGAAGAAAAAGAAGAAGAAGGTAAATATAGTAATGTTTTTGTCTTTATCGATGCATACCAATGGAGGCAAAAAGACCATACAATTTGCTTGAGTAGGTAGGGAGACCGGAATGGATACTTATGACTTTCGACAGATTGACACGAAGGAACATCTCTATAAAGACCAACTTACGTTTTTTTTTGTTCAAAGAGCATGAACTTATCAATCAATATTCAAAGTATTTCCATATATCGTATAACTATGAATCTTATAAAAGAAAAAATATACAAACCGTAAATATTTTGTTATTTATTTGGTATTAAGGCATGTAAAAAGTGTTTTGATACAATTAAAGTTGTTGTTAAATAATATCGATTCTCCTTTTCCCGCTGGACGTTAAGCAACCAACAATCAATCAATCAATCGATTCTCCATTTGTCATTTGTAAACAGGCTACAAGCATTTTACTGTTGATTCCTAAAATAATTGAAACCATATTCGCCTTGACCAATGAGTAAAATAGGAAGCAACCAATATCGCCAACTTCATCAAGTATCAGTATGTGCAAACTAATTACAATGTAGATCAAATTTATTTATTTGTTTTTAATCTAGCAATATCTTTTCATTTATTTATTTGTTTGTTTGTGTTAATTCATTTATTTATTTACAGTTATTTCTATATATGTTTCAAACGTGAGTATTTGTGTGTATAAAGAATTAGCATTTCTAAGTTACCAAACTTGATAATCTAGAGAAAACTTCGTGTGTGTTTTGTATCGTTTGGTCAATCAGCTTCATCAAAGTTGTCATAAAACAAACAAGACACAAGCTTTTATTGGTTCATCAATGGATCTAAATCGAGACCACCCAAGTTAATCTGATAGCCGTGTCGCTGTATATTACCTTAATTGTTTTCTAATAAAATAAGACGTCTGGTGTGTGGTTTAGTATGTTAAAGAAATGTGACAGATATAGTTTAACATAATTTCAAATAGTCTTGTTTAAATAATCAAATCAATAGTTCACATTATTATAATTTTACAGTTGATGGCATAAAAGAATTTCTTGTTTTTTAATTTGTAATTTCAACTTTAAGATATTTATTTATATTACAGAATGTTTACGGTATACAGATCAGCCACCCAAGATCATACTTTAAATAAATAACAATTATAGATTACATGCTTGCAGTTAGACATTAGGCAAACTATTTAAAACAATCAATTACTGATAATAGTGCATTATGTTGACCTAAAGTATCGCCTGGATTATCTGAAAACTTGATTCATTAACTGCATAGTGAAAGCAATGATATTCACAGACAGCTAGAAGTTCTCTCTGAATTTTTTACTTTTCCGATCCTCTGAGATGAGTTTTATTCTAGCAATCCACCTCTTCACTTTGAAAGTTTTACGGACACCACCATATGTCGGTTGACCGTTATGAAATGTCTCGTTCACAGATAACCAGTCCACGAATATGTCATAATTGTCAAATCCACTCTAACGAGAGAAGAAGGATCGGTCACCAAAAATGCATATCGTACTGCAACTAGAAAAGCTGCTATCCAGAAGAGCAAGCCAAAGACTGGTATTTCTGTACAATGTGGTTGAAGGTTTGGTCCCAGCTATCAAAACCTGACAATATTTTGATAATAAGCAAAACCAATAGGATTATCAAGCCGAAACGATTTGTAAACTTTAAAAGCATTAATATGGTAAACAACTCGGTTAAGAAAAACTCATAGGCAATCGAAACAACTTAATACAAAACCGAGCACTTTAAATACTCATTATCCTTAAGACTGTGATCCATTGGAATCAACCGGAAAATAATAGAGTGTGCGCCAATCAAAGCTAGAATTGGTACCTTCGAGAGATCCTTCGACGTAACGATATAAATACAGATACAGATTTACCGAATACTTTTATACTGCCCTCCTGAGACCTGAAACAAGTGATTCATATAACCAATGAATACTTTTCTACTACTTTTTATCGTTCTGACCCAAACAAACCATGTTTACTGAATATTTTTCAACTACTCTCCACAGTACTGACACAAATTATCCATATTTAAGTTGCTCTCCAGTTTTAACACAAGGGATCCATATATCTACTGAATACTTTATCTTCTGCTCTTCACAGTTTTAACACAAGGGATCCATATATCTACTGAATACTTTATCTTCTACTCTCCACAGTTTTAACATGCAGAAGTGATCCTTATATCAGTACTACTTTTCTACTAACCTCCCTGTACAATCCTGACACAAGGGATCCATATATCTACTGAATACTTTATCTTCTACTCTCCACAGTTTTGACATGCAGAAGTGATCCTTATATCAGTACTACTTTTCTACTAACCTCCCTGTACAATCCTGACACAAGGGATCCATATATCTACTGAATACTTTATCTTCTACTCTCCACAGTTTTGACATGCAGAAGTGATCCTTATATCAGTACTACTTTTCTACTAACCTCCTTGTACAATCCTGACACAAGCGATCCATATATCTACTGAATACTTTATCTTCTACTCTCTACAGTTTTGACATGCAGAAGTGATCCTTATATCAGTACTACTTTTCTACTAACCTCCCTGTACAATCCTGACACAAGCGATCCATATATCTACTGAATACTTCATCTTCTATTTTCCATAGTTTTGACATGCAGAAGTGATCCTTATATCAGTACTACTCTTCTACTAACCTCCCTGTACAATCCTGACACAAGCGATCCATATATCTACTGAATACTTCATCTTCTATTTTCCATAGTTTTGACACAAGTGACCCATATATCTACTGAATAGATTCTACTATTCCCCGAAGTTCTGACACTAGTGATCCATATACCTACTTAACTCGTTTCTACTGTTTCCCACAGACATGTGATCCATATATCTACCTCTCTTCAAAGTGATCCATATATAAATAAAGCCAACAGTAGTATACGCTGTTCGAAAGTCATAAATCGATTGAGAGAAAACAAATTCGGGTTAGAAACGAAACTGGGTACTTTATCTACTGTTCTCCACAGTTCTGACACAAGTGACCCATGTAACTACTGAATTCGACTACTCTCCACAGTTCTGATACAAGTGATTTATATAAATACTGAAAATTGTCTACTTTTTACTATTCTCCACAGTTTTGACAGTAGTGATCCATATACTTATAGAATACTCTCCCTATGTAATTCTTTTCATAGATCTCAAATAAGTAATTCAGGTTTCTACAGAACACTTTATCTACTGCTTCCCATAGTTCTCATATAACTGATTCAGATTTTTACAGAACACTAAAATATACTGCTTCCCATTGTTCTCATATAACTGATCCAGATTTCTCACAGAACACAGTATCTACTGCTTCTCATAGTTCTCAAATAAGCGATCCAGGTTTCTACAGGAAACCTTATCTACTGCTTCCCATACTTTTGAGATAAGTGATCCAGGTTTCTACAGAACACTTTATCTACTGCTTCCCATCGTTCTCATATAACTGATTCAGATTTCTACATAAAACCTTATCTACAGCTTTCCATTCTTCTGAGATAACTCATAAAGATTTCTACAGAACACCTTATCTACTGCTTTCCACTCTTTTGAGATAACTGATCCAGGTTTCTACAGAACACCTTATCTACTGCTTTCCATTCTTCTGAGATAACTGATCCAGATTTCTACAGAACACCTTATCTACTGCTTTCCATTCTTCTGAGATAACTGATCCAGGTTTTTACAGAACACCTTATCTACTGCTTTCCATTCTTCTGAGATAACTGATCCAGATTTCTACAGAACACCTTATCTACTGCTTTCCATTCTTCTGAGATAACTGATCCAGGTTTCTACAGAACACCTTATCTACTGCTTCCCATTCTTCTGAGATAACTCATCCAGATTTCCACAGAACACCTTATCTACTGCTTCTCATAGTTCTCAGATAACTGATCCAGGTTTCTGCAGAACACTTTATCTACTGCTTCCCATAGTTCTCAGATAACTGATCCAGGTTTCTACAGAACACTTTATCTACTGCTTCCCATAGTTCTCAAATAACTGATCCAGGTTTCTAAAGAACACTTTATCTACTGCTTCCCATAGTTCTGAGATAACTGATCCAGATTTCTACATTACACTTTATCTACTGCTTCCCATAGTCCTCAGATAACTGATCCAGGTTTTTACAGAACACCTTATCTACTGCTTCCCATAGTTCTCAGATAACTGATCCAGGTTTCTACAGAACACTTTATCTACTGCTTCTCATAGTTCTCAAATAACTGATCCAGGTTTCTACAGAACACCTTATCTACTGCTTCCCATAGTGATCAGATAACTGATCCAGATTTTTTACAGAACACCTTATCTACTGCTTTCCATTCTTCTGAGATAACTGATCCAGGTTTCTACAGAACACCTTATCTACTGCTCCCCATTCTTCTGAGATAACTGATCCAGGTTTCTACAGAACACCTTATCTACTGCTTCCCATTCTTCTGAGATAACTGATCCAGGTTTCTACAGAACACCTTATCTGCTGCTTCCCATAGTTCTTAGATAACTGATCCAGATTTCTAAAGAACACCAAGTATGTACTGCTTCTCATTTACAGAACACCTTATCTACTGCTTCTCATTCTTCTGAGATAACTGATCCAGGTTCCTACAGAAAACCTTATCTACTGCTTCCCATTCTTCTGAGATAAGTGATCCAGATTTCTGCATAACACTTTATCTACTGCTTCTCATAGTTTCAGATAACTGATTCAGGTTTCGACAGGATACCTTATCTACTGCCTCCCATAGTTATCAGATAACTGATCCAGGTTTCTACAGAACACCTTATATATCTACTGATCATCATAGTTCTCAAATAACTGATCTAGATTTCTACAGAACACCTTATCTACTGCTTCTCATAGTTCTCAGATAACTGATCCAGGTTTCGACAGGACATCTTATCTACTGCCTCCCATAGTTATCAGATAACTGATCCAGGTTTCTACAGAACACCATATATATCTACTGCTCATCATAGTTCTCAAATAACTGATCTAGATTTCTACATAACACCTTATCTACTGCTTTCAATAGTTCTCAGATAACTGATCCAGATTTCTACATAACACCTTATCTACTGCTTTCTATTCTTCTGAGATAACTGATCCAGATTTCTACAGAATACCTTATTTCTATTGATTCCCACAGTTCTCACATAAGTGATTCAGATTTCCTTATCTTATGCTTTCCATAGTTCTTAGAATAATAGTCCAGATTTCAACTGAACTCTTTATTGAATGGCCTCTATAGAGTTTCAAGATAAATGATAAAGATTTCCACTGATCATTTTATAAAAAGCCCTCTATAGTTCTGTCACTATTGCAATTTTTCCATTTGTAAAGAGGCATTACACTATAACTATAAAAGTGATACCAACCAATTTCAATCTTAGTTTGTGTTTTGTGGTAATTAGCATTGTGGAGAAGATTCATAACATATTAGTTTTTTTTTTAATATGTTATGATTTTACACTATTATTTTAGGTTGGGTGAAGGTTAATGCCTATTAAAATGATAAAACACGCTGTATTTCTTTGCACCTCTCCTTACTTCAATGGTTGTCGTTTGTTGATGTGGTTTATAAGTGTTTCTTGTTTCCTGTTTTTTTTTTATATATATGACAGTTGGTTTTCCAGTTTGAATGGTTTTACACTTGTAATTTTTTAGGCCCTTTATACCTTGCTGTTCCGTGTGCAGCAAGGATCGGTTTTGATGGCGGTACTTTGACCTATAATGGTTTACTTTTACAATTGTGACTTGAATGAAGAATTGTCTTATTGGCACTCATACCACATCTTCTTGTATCAAATGAGAATAAGTTTCATAGCATTTAGCTAAAGCAAACTATTCAAAGTCCAATTTCCAGATTTAGGCATGTACGTAAAAGGCTTGCTGTGTTCCTGGACTACCAATGTACTGTATCATTATTTGAAGTATGAATTTCACTTGTATTCTTGGTCTGTTGCCTCAATGTATTTCATGTTTTCATATCCAACATTTTCCAAAACAAATTGGCCTGTAACATCAAGATCCCACCAAAATTCACATTATCATACTCTGACTCAGGAATCAACCAATCGAAATACTGAATTTGGTCTACTAGCACAACTTTTGTATTCTGCGTACTATGAACTTATGAAGGAGACCCCTGGGCTGTTGGCCACAAACTTGACTCAGTAATTGGAGAACAAAATTTGTGCAAAACAGAAAAGTTGATTTCTTAGTCTGAGTAGAACAATCATGCTTAAATAAATTATGACTGGTAGGCCAGAATTTTATGTTTCTAGCACAAATTTAGTACTCTCAAGTACAAAGTAAAGTTTAATGACGGGAAACCCTGATATATCATCTGTGTTTTGTTTTTTGTCATTTGGTTGCTGTCTCATTGATGTATAGCAGACTTCTCTTTTTATTCATAGGTAAGCCTAAAAAGAAAGTTGTTGTGTTTTAATGTTACTGCTAGACGTACTTGATTACCTCCCAGATAAAATCTTTGACTGAGGGTTAATAAGTTCACCTGTCAATATAAATATACAATAACTTATAAATTCTATATTTTTAAGTAAAAACAAAGACATTCAAATTTATTTATCTTTTATTTTCATCATTTCATGTGATAACGATTCAACCTTCGTCAGAAGATCTGAACACAAGTACTACCACATATATATATCATAATATATATAATATTTATATAAGTCGATATCGACCTATCACAGGCAATTCACCCCTCCTGAACCTCAGCACCACACCCTATGAGGTAAAAATGATTATGATTTGGTAAGGATTTGAGTGTAATGTCTCCATATAACATGACAGAATTTGAGGCCCAGGAGGGGTTGTCATAAAAAAAAATAAAAAACTGATACTGGCAGTGTCACCTGTTGCACCAAATATAATGTCATGATTTTACAGGTAAATGAGGTCACCAGGTGTATTTGTCTTAAATCATCTATTTATTACTGTCCAAAACTTTGCTATTGATGGATAAGGCTTGTAAATCACACATATTTAATTATTTTTAATAACAAATGTAAATGTATTCTGTTTCTTTCATTTTTAAGAAAATTCCTGATTTTTATCATTTAAAATGGAAAAAATGCAAGAAACTATATATCATCCTATGAAAGTCTGTTTTGTAGATTTAAATGCATACCTTCAATTTTTAAATCATTCATTCATTTGAAATTCTGGAAAACAGATGGAAAAATTATCCCTGATTAAAGGGATGTATGTAGTGTGGGTGAACACTAAACACACAGAAAATTTAATTGTAATATTTGTCATTTTCTTCTATTTTGCATGTTGAACAAAAAGCTTGCAACCCAAATTAAGATTTGGTGGTTAAATTCATTCTGGAACTCTATTTACCCAAAGTTAGAGTAAAAAAATACTATTTCTTAATTTTCCTCTCATTAATGAATTTTAATAGTTTAAGAATAGTAATATTTGTCATTATTTACTTTAAAAAAGAGAATTATTCACCTGTTTTGCTAACTTCCACTAACAGCACCAAAACACCATTTGCACACACTTATACAAAACCCATGTACACTATCACACCACTCATACATATCCAAACTTATGATAACAATACATTTCAGTACAAATAAATATGTTTAAAGCTTTTGCACCATGGTAACTTATTGTAGCACTAAACATAAGTACATAGTATGATACTGACCAATGTCATAGCACTTAATTGTATGTAAAAGTTTGACCAATATCTTAGCACTTAATTTATATGTAAAAGTTTGACCAGATCATATAGCACTTAATTTATAAGAAAACTTAGTTAAGTCACCAAAATGGATTTAGGATGCACACTGTGCTTTGAAAATGAATAGCAATTCAGTAATCTGAGTCAAACATTCAACCATTTTTTTATTTTAATTTGTAATATGTGATACAAATACTTTTGTATTGCCTCCCTCCCCCCGAAAATGTCTATAAATCAAATTTTACATCATCATTAAAATATTTGTTAACACAGTAAGGAGTTTACTTTAGCCATAGTTATCTTAAATTTCACTAATTAAAGCTTTTAGAGTTCTAATAATTTTTAGAAATTGAAAGTTCATATAGTGTGCATTTCAAAATATATTTTTCCGAGTTAGTAAGTGAAGGATTTAGAGAAGGATTTCATATATCTACCCTGATGGGGACTAACAATAGTGCCTGAGTTACAAATTATTTCATCTTTGGCTTTCTAACAACATGAACAAAAAAACAAAACAATGCCATGTGGAAATTATGTCATCCTTATAATTAATATTTTCTATCAATTATTTAACTGTTAATTTTGAGTAAACATTTTAAAGTAATGGACTGAATTGTTTTTTGTAAAAATATTTTTTTTTTTTTAAATACATTCATTTTAAAAACTTGTCTTCAATATCTGCTAAAGCGAATTTCTGCTCACCAACAAATTTCAATACGATTGCTACATTTGAATAGAAAATTATCTCCCCTTTAATCCTAAAGTGGAATAGGCGTCCACAGCCTTTAATTATAAAATCGAATAAGCCTTCATAGCCTTTAATATATAAGTTCAAAATAAACAAAGACTGAATATACATTGGCTTTTTGAAAAAATATAAAATATATGACAAATTTTCACATGGCATTAAATGAGCTTTGGACAACTTTGGAAATTGTTTTGACCATCATCTACAACAACAGAATATGATATGTACAATGGAAGAACATCAGGCTTTCATGGACTAACCCATCTAAAGATAAAACTTCAAAGTTCTACAAATAATGTACCCTGAGCTCATCTACAGCTTGAGGTATGGAAATAATGCTGAATAATTTCTAATACTAACGCTGTTCTTCTCCATTCAAATGATATACAATGATATAACAATAAAATGTTACGAGATTTAATCTCATTAATGTAAATGATGGTAAACATTCAACAATCAACAGATATTCAACAATTATTTTACATCATTAACATATTTACAAATTATAATAATTAGCTAATTACAATATCTTACAAAACAAGAAATCTGTACATCAGTAACATAAAAACAATGCTTAACATTTAAATAAACAAGAGTTACTTCCCCTTGTTCAATACAAATAAATACTAAATCACAACTCGGCCCTGAAGAGGATGAAGAATAAGTCCCGTGAGAGAATACCCGTAGTCAGTCGTCCCATCTTCTGATTGATACAAACATTGTTCCTGAGTGATAACTGGCCTTTAGCCGCCATTTACAAATGTTTTGTGTCATGGATGATCAAACACTCACACACAGGCAGCCATATGCACAACCATAAAATACTGTATAAATAATAAATAGCACCATCACATTTCTAGAAGAATTTAAGTCTGAAATAAAAAGGAAAGATTTAGTTTTAGTATTACCTGTATATATTTACAATTGTTCATTACTAAAATGCAGTACTGAATACGGATTATTTAAAATAGTGTGTATACTTTATTTCTTTCAATCTTTTTTAAGTGTACAAAATGTGCTTTTCTTTGTTTAAAAGATTTTAATAAATCATTAATAAATCAAACCAAAATCAAAATATACTGGATGTCTGCAATTTGAGCCAATATAGCTGGAAGTGACTGAAATAGCTTAATTGGCTATACAAAAATTATCTCCCTTAGCAGATTTTTTTTAATGAAATTTCAGTTTCTCACTAATTATTTGTAAGTGCAAGCTAAAATTTTGCAGATGAAATATCAAAGAGTATAATATTGCAATATCTTATACATTAATTGTTAAAAATATTCATGAATAAAATAAAATTTATACATAAATATTCAGCCATGTTTCTTCATTGTCCATGTTTCTTCATTATGCCTGTACACTCATGGGACAAAAGCGAGTTCTCACTCAAAAAATGTCGTATCATTTCTAAAATCGATATTTTTCAAAAAATTATTACCAAATAAAAGTACGAGCGATTTTTATAAAACAGATACCAAAAGATGTAGAAATGTCTGAAGTTTTATTGTTTATTTGGTAATAATTTTCACGAGTTTCGTTTTCATTATCTGATTGGTTAAACACAAATGCAATTTTTTACAAATTTAATTTGGTTAGAATATGTAGCAAACTTTTCAAGAAATATTTTTCTTTGTGTTAATCTCGTCAAAAATTAAAATGAGCATGAATAATATAATGGCCAAATAAACAATAAAACTTTATACATTTCTTCATCTTATGGTATTTATTTCATATAAATCAGTTGTGTGGTTACTAGGTAATTTTTTTTTGAAAAATATTGATTTTAGTTGAATGATAGGACATTTTTTGGCTGGGAACTCACTTTTGTCTGTAAAGTTTAAAATGATATTTCTAGATTTATAATAGAATGCCTACCTGCTAGGAATTTGAACAAGAGTCTGAATCTGAACTGTCCAATTCTTTCCGCCGTTTACTTTTGTAAACATGATCATGATCTACACTTTGAACTGAACCTAAAGATGCAAAAAATAAATAAATTAGAACTACCACATAAAGTATGTAATAAAATGTCTACCTTGTTGTAAGAAATGGCTTTCAGATGAAATTGTATCATTTTGAATGGCTTTACTATGCCATATATATTTTTTCAATTCATTTGTTCTGTAATATATTTATTCGAAAGTGAATAAGCATGAAAGACAGTGGAACTTTGTTGACAAACACTACTTATCTCCCTTTGATAGTATTGTTTTATTTACCTGGAATAGGAGTATGAACTTCTACTTTAACTGTCGCATGAGCTGTTACCCTGGTAACATGTGTTGATTGAGGTGTTGATGATACAGAGGCTGTTGGTGTAGTCTGAAATTTAAAGAAATTATATTAATAAATTTTAAATATAAAACTAGGAGAATTATAACTTGTACAATTCATTGAAAAAATAGAGCTTTCACTATTTGTTTTCTCTGGATAATGTGGACTGAATATCAATAGAACGAATGCTCATTCATTAAAAGTAAATACCAACAATGTAACAAATCACCAAGTTTGTACTTAAGAGCAACACAACAGGTGCCATTAGTCGAGCAGAATCTGCTACCGATTGAGAGAAATATAGATTACCTCCATTTTCTGTTCAAACTTATCAGTTTTGAATGTTGTATTGGTATCTTCTGTCTTAATTGTCATGACCTTAAGGGGCCTTGTATTCAGTGCCATACTTATACTTACATGCCTACTACTGTTACTACTGCTGTGAGTCATAGGAACTGTTGTTGTTTCTACCACTACTTCAGGTTCAACAATTATCTCATGTGATGAATACTGTGTAGGTTCTTCTGATATTGTGGTCAGAGAAATATCAGATGGTATCCTTGGATACAGTCGCCTGCTAGGTCTACTCTTTCTGGACTTTTTGATTGGTTTAGGTGAAGGTTCTGGAGATGGCGTTGGTATACGATCGCCTTCATCTTTTGGTCGAACCTATAAACAAAAGATTATGTGTGATTAATGTCAAAAATATCAAAGTGAAGAATTGAACTTTTTCCAATAGCGAGAAAAGTTTCTATGATTATTTTTTTTTAATGTTTTCCTGTATATTCTCTACATTTACAAATGATTTATGACATGACTATGAAACAACATACATTTTTTTTTTATTTAAAGGATCTTTTCTAGATAATTTATCTAAAAGAAAAAAGAATGAAAAAACAAAAATTGCCCATAAATTAGAATATGCCAACAGACCTATCCAAATTATTTTTTGTCTAAGCTTATGTAATCATCACTTACAATTTTAAAAGTCAAAAGATATTTGTGCTTACCTCCCCTTTTGGTCCCAAAATAGACAGCAACACAGGAAGCAGCACCAGTCCATTCAAAAGACCAATTACAACAAGACCAGCCAAAACATTGAAGAAATATCTGAAATAAAAATAATATAGTATGAAAAGTTTTGAATAATTTCATGTTAAACTGAGTAAAGCAAATCCTGTAACAACAGAAATATCAACATTAACAACCAGCTGATATTCTAACATGTACTGCATTGATATGCATATAACGAAGTTATTTCTAAATCCTTCAAATTGAAATTGATTTTAATTACATGGTACATGTTTAGAAAAAAGAGTTTTAAAAATAAAACTAATAAATTTAGTTCAAAGCAGTTTGTTTTACAACAAACTAACATTTTAAATTCCTTCACATGTGTACACACTGACAATAAAAACATGACCTACTGCAAGAGAACTGGATCTGATCTTTTGTGTTTTTTTCCATTTGATTTTATGTTTCCATTTGCTAAGCCAAGGTCACCAGTATAGAGTAACAGTGTACTAAGGGTTAATGTAGCGAGAACACATCAAATCTACATACAAATGTTTACAATAAACACTGGAGGCATATTCACTCAATGAAAGAGAAATTTATTACCAGCAACTAAATCATATGTTTGACAACCCCAAATTCTTATTAAATAGAAAATTAACCCATATAGTGCCTCTATTCCATCAGAATTTGAAGGCAACATTTTTAAGACATTAAAAAGTGTGTTAAGAGGTAGTTTTGACATTGATAGAGACCATGAAGGTATCTAGTATAAACAGACCACACAGTTTTCTACACAGTACAATATTAAATGCCATCCAAATCGCATCATATCATGGCACATTGCCAAACGCCCTCTATCTGATTGTTGATTAAACTGAATAATTCAACTACAGATTATGAAAATACTTATGATCAGTAGACCACCCTAGTCAATGCACTACTCAATCTAAATCACTGCAAATTACATTGCATAAATATTATCAGCTTTTACATTTTTCTTAATTTGAAGACATCTAGTGGAAACCATTTAAACAATTATGTCTATAAAAAAAAGGGGGAATGTTGTAGGATATAAATGGCAACGCTTGTTTTCATTATCTATAAGTATGACTTTTTTATGAAATAAAATTCTTTACTTATTTTTCTGCACCTGTCAGAATTTTTCGCATTTAATAAACATTATAAATCTTTATGTTGCTGTTTTTTTATTACCATATAGCAGTACTTTTATTCTGCCTTTTATTCCTTCAGAAAATAGATAAAGAAAAAAATCTTGCAAGTATTTAAAAACTGCAATTATAGACAGGTTAAACACTTGTGTGACATAATCATGATTTACATAAATAATTCAACTATTTGAACTTTTTATTTTCAGTTATAAAGCTATTTTGAAAACTAGATGTAACATCATGTTTTTTTCTGTGCAAGTTAAAAGCTTGTATATGGGTCAAGCCTGTCTCTGTCTGACAATGGGAGTAGTAGACTAAATGGCTTTTAATGCGACCATTGTAAAACAAGTGTTCTCCATAATTAATGTGAAGGATGAATATCCGGTGTGACCCTTCAGGCCACTGATCACCTGTGGACCAGTTGTCACAAAGTGACCACCTTGATTTTATGACCTTGCAGGTGAAAATGTTGAAGAGATAAAATATTAGTACTGTCATACTATGATTATCATATTTATAACGTGAACTTGTTAAGAGACCTTACATACATTCCAATGTCCAAATATATTAATGTAAGGCAAGTATGCCAGAGAAAATACTTCAGTTTCTCAATATATAACATCTATACTAGAAAGTTCACAATCCAAACTTATTAATGGGAATTGCATCAAATTAGATCTATTAGAAAGTTCAAAGAGAAATTGCAATAACAGCATCCATAATTCAAACTTTTCTAATTCTTAAAAAAATATGTTCCAAATAATTTCAATTATTGAATTTAGAGAAGTCTGCATTAGCTTAATTTATCTTTTATAATAAGACCTGCTTATATTATAAATCGACATGTACTGGTTAATTTTGATAAAATTAAAAGTTGATCATCTGTACTAAGAACTACTAAACCCGACCCTTAGCCAGAAACCTGGTTAATAATTGTAATCGGCAGTAATTGAGAAAACATTAATTTAATAAAAGTTTAGACCTCCAGGTATAGGCTTATGTTCAGCAGGTAGAAACAGGATAAGCCATCACATACTTTATCATCAAAACCGTACGTGCAACTTCTGCAGATGTTGAATAAACAAATTACTTTTTAGATTTGATGAAGCTACTTCCATCTGTTTAAATGCAATGTAAATTTCTGCTAATTTCATTTCCATTTTAACCTTTCCTAACAATTTGTGTTTGTGTGTGGTCTTATTCAGTCCATATCTTAACATGGTCCAGCTAAAAACATAACTTTTTTTTATATCTTCTTGATTTCCCCAATAAAAAATAAACAGTAATATTTGACTAGAAGGTAATATAAAACATTTGGTAGAAGTTTAAGTACACATAAAAATCTCAAAGTACTTACTTCAAAGGAAAAAGAAGGTTTTTTGGACAAAATAGTTTTCTTCATTGCCATCATTAAAAATAATTTTAATATTGAAAATTTATAGAAATTGACCTTGTTTTAAAGGTTCAGTTTAACTGAAAATCCACCTTTTCCAGAAGTTATAAAAAGCGATTCCCCTTTTTAGGCTTACCTTTTTTTTATTTAGGGTAGCACCACCATGAAAATTGAAGATAACTTAATATAGAACTTTTGTGAGAATACTATAGAAATCTGTTGATGAATACAGATGTATGTACATTGTACGTAATTATACTGGATTAATATTCCTCCATTCAACTTTTTTATGATTTTAATTCAATAAAAAATTAACAAGCTGAGTCATGACATATGGAGATAAGGTATTTCATACTATAGTGAAGAAAATATCAGGCGAACACTGAATTTAATATACACCATTCATGAAAGTTAACCAAATCGGGTGTTCCTATCAAATACTAGCGCCACTCAGCTTAGCATACTGACAACATATATTCATTCTTACTGTATTTCAATCAAATCTTAACTTTATTTAATAAAGTGACGAAAAAAGTATAAAATGAAAAGATGTAACATATGGATTAGGAAATTTTTGGCAGAGTTATCAGGTTAAATGGTTTAAAGTTTTAAAGCTCCAGAATACAGTCTATATGGTTGAGAAAGTTTGTAAAGAGGTTTTGGGTGGTCTATAAGTAATTACCACTGAGCAAAATAGCCAAGGACAAGTTTGATGTTACACGCTTGGCCGATTTTGTCACAATTGTCCCTTTGTTGAGCTATACTTCCTTCACAAATGATTAGTCCAATAGAGAAAATTTTAATTAATCACATAAGCCTTCAAACATCTTAATAAAGCTTGTATGATTTCCTAATATAAGAAACTTTAATACAAGGTGCATTACTTTTTCCTTTTCTCAGAGAGAGGGTTAAAACCGAATTCAAATAATAAGACCATATGAAAGGTGTCTTTGATCCATCAAATTACCTGTGATCTTTCAACAAAGGAAAAGGTAAAATTTATCCCATCATCAAAATTTTATTACACAAAAAAACCTTCTCAATTGAAATTTATTAGATTCCAATATAAAATGTCACAAAAAATCTGTTAATATGAACATGTAAAAATAAAAACTCTTTTTTGATATTAAGAATTAGGAGACCTCACATACAGACACTGACAATATTTGTCACATATTATGAATATAAAGTGCAACCTTACATATCCTACATTTATAGAAAAGACAGAAGTGCCTTTTCACCAGAATTGGTTGCCGTGTTCTTGTTTTTCTGATAATCAAATATTTTCAAAAATGAAAGTAAACTATCTTTTAGATTTGACAGCAGATCATCAAGGAACAAACTTTTATCTTACAATATATTAAAACAGATAAACAGTTTGAAAATGACAATGCAAATATGAAAAATCTGGTTTAAAAAGTTTTTTTCTTCACAAGATGGCAACCCAATGAAACAAACACAAAGAAGACATCTAGAGGTCAAAATTTTTAACAATAAACACATGTTTATACAATATGTTAAGCTCAAAGTGTTTTTGAGTCTAAAAATTGAATAAATTAAACAGGAATTAACCAAGATTTTTGCAAATGTTCAGTATTTGTCAGTAATGTTTTTAAGTTATCAATAAATCATTTTCATCAAAATATTAGACCATTACTCCCCATAAAACTAAAAGAAGTTTTGAAAATAGTCAGAACTTGATGTATGATCAATAATTAAGCTAAATCATATTTGACTTTTTATTTTCACTAATGCACTTTGATTTTAAGAAAAAATAACAAAATAGATCCAGTTTTCTTAATTCTTTTTCAAGATAGCAAAGACACAATATCAAAACTAACAAATGATTATCTAACAGCCTCAAGCGTACTCCTTCAAATCTTTTTTTGTAAATTAATTAACACTAATTAGAAACTGCCTAACCTTCCTGTACTGTGAATAAATTTGATATTTTATGTATCAGTTTCCATGGTTATGAGTAACTTTGTATTTCATTGAGTTCATTAATTTGCAGAAAAGAGACATTTATAGAACACCCAAGTCAGTGAAAGTTTGATGAATGATTTCAAACCGCAAAACACAAATACCATTTATATCAGGTAAAATATGCTAAAACTTTTCCAACTATGTGATTATATGTTTTGTATATATCTAGAACATTCACATTTTCATCAATTTTTACCATTGAAGCAGCACAAATATCTTTATCAAAGTAAAAATTGTAACACCATCATTTTACATTTGATTCTGCACCACTTAATTTTTCTTTTTGTGTCATTCCATTTTGAACAAAAATATCACAAGAAACAAACTTTCAAATCTTATTCCAATTATTTCAGCATTTCAATCCGTTTCTTTATGGCTGACCTGTTTGTATATTTGGATGATTCATTCAAATAGTTAAAACAGGGTATTCTTTTCTAAAAACTAAATTAGATAAATGAAAATGAAAACTTACTTTACAATGAATTCAAATTCTGCTCCAACAAGCATAATAATTCCCATGAAAGTAGATATAGCTCCATGTATAACTGGAGCAAGTGTGTGTTCTAAAGACATTCCCATTCGCTTGTCCCGAGATCCAATAGCAGTTAAAAATCCCTGAAAAAACACAAAATATATTATTACAGGTTTGAAAATATTTCATTCAGTACACAAAATTCAATATTTTGATACAAAAACAGATAGATGTGTTTTAAAATTCAAAGATTCTCTTCTCATACTTTGATATTTCTACTTTAATTTGATTTTCTGTTTGAAATTATGATTATATATGGAAGTAACATCGAAATTATGATTATATATGGAAGTAACATCTAAATTATGATTATATATGGAAGTAACATCTAACTATAAAGGTAATTTAAAGTGATGTACAGAGAGTTCAACTTACCACAGAAATATGTACTGTAAACTCCACTCCGATTCCAGCAGCAATGATTAGAATAACAGCAGGAACAGCACTGAGTTTTATATCACATAATCCCATTAATCCAAATAATTCCACAATAATTACTGTCAGGACCACAACCTGTATACAACCAACAATAACAAATTATTCAAATTTTGTCAATTCAACAAATTTGTGATTAAACTTCATTACTTTATTTCAGAATGACCATTTCAATCTTGTCCAAAGCATTTAATTCAGCCCTCCCCCCCCCCCCCCCAAGCAAAAACTCCTTCCTTAAAACTCTTTTTTTTTCTAAACATACAATAATTTTCCTCCAAAATCACAATGTTTGAATAAATAAAATAATGTTTCCCTTAAAAAAAAATATTCAACTAAATAAATAAATAAATAACATAGAATTGTACTCACAATAATACTGGCCAGCCATGGGTTCATGAGAACAACGGTGAGTACGATGAATGTAACCACTAGGATACACAGTATAGCAAGAGAGAGGTACAGACGAAGTTTGATATACTGCTCCCAGAATGTGAATGGTATTCCATTAGGATAGTTAGGTAATCCACGATCTGTATAAGTATCACATATTTCTCTCATTTCTTTAATTGTCTCCAGAATCGCTTCTGTTGTTGACAAGTTGCTCAAATAAAATGGAATCTGGGCATAAATCAATGGCTGAGCTTTTGGTACTGAAACAATAAAGAATAGAGTGTGAGGTTCTGTTATCTTCATAAAAATCTGTAAAATTTGATAATCTTAAATTTAAAAATCCTCCTTTAACAGTCCACTTTTTTTTAATTTATATTCAAATGCAGAATGCTTGTCAAAAATAAACAAAAATTCAACAATAAATTGTTAGTGTATATTCCAACCATTGTTATCAAAAAAGTTTATACAAAAACAGTAACTCACTTTTATGATCATATATATCATAAGAATCATGGACCCACTGGGACGGTATCGGGTGGAAGTCAGCCATGGATGCAGCATATGTCATAGCATCATTAGATACCCAAGCTGTCAGATAATTATAGAATGCTTCAGTGTTGATCACACCATCATCATTCACAAGTTTGTTCTGGAACACCTACAGTCATAATATATTTGTATTATTAAATAACTCTAACAGATATAAAAAAAAGAAGATGTGGTATGATTGCCAATGAGATAACTCTTCACAAGAGACCAAATGACACAGAAATTAAAAACTATAGGTTACCTTACAGCCTTCGACAATGAGTCAGTTACATTTTTTTCAATATCAACTGTAGAAACTGCTCCACATTTCAAACTTTCTCAATAACTTATACTATTTTAATATGTAATAATACTCAAAAATAAAAGATTTTAAGATTTGTCTTTACTTTAAAGTTTGTATTCTGATAAATATTAAAGTAAACCAAATATAATGTTAAGTTACCTTTGTTTTATCTGTAGGATTATCTAGATCTCCTGTCTGTAACATCAGTTTGTAACCCAGTATAGCTATGTCTGAGGCATTGTAGTACCAACCATCCTCATGTATCCTTCTCTCAGACACCTCTCGCTCAAACACTACCTGAATATCTGGAAATAGATAGATATGTATTGATTGATTGGACTAACATTTTTCAATATTCAACATTTTTGGAAGAATAATAGCTTTCAATTCATAATTTGAATGTAAACAACTGTTAAAACAATTCATCACTTTAAATATATATATTTCACAACAATTCACACTGAAATAAATGATTAACCCAGTGATAATGTGATGATATACATACCTCTAAGCCAGTCTCTGAACATATCAAGCCAGAAATCAGGCATTGAGTTGTCTTTTTTCTTGATAATATTACCAACTGTTTGGAAAGCTCGATGGTAATCTCTCAGTAGATGTTGGTTGTTTGGATAATCAAAACCATCCTGAAACAAATCATTAACAAGGTTTAAATTGGGAGTAGATTGATATTGTCATTTGACAAGATATCTAAATGTCTTCTTCAAATTAACGTAACAGAAGCACAAATGTTTTCATTCTTTAAGAAGCATAAAAACAATGATGAAATAAAAGTAAATGTTAGATATTTTGCAATTTTCAAAGCTTAAATGTTCAAGTTTAAATCTTTCAAAATACTATTCGTCAGTATTATACTGTCATTTAAAAAGGAATAAAAACCATACTAACCTTTGTTACCATATAAACATTGTAGAAACCAAAGTATTTAGACTGTGCTTTTAGAAATTTGTATTCATTTGTATCTTTTGGTACAACATCTGTAAGGTCCAGTCCATCCTTAACTTGTGCTGTTCCATAAATTCCAATGAATAAAAGTACCAAGAATCCAACAATTGTGAAAACCTTAAAAAAAGGAATTTCTATACATTTTTTGTCCCATATCTTTTAAAAATAACCATAAAAGTCTGCAGACAGTTGTCATAAAAAAGTATTAAAACTTTTACGTTTTGAAAAAAGCCTGGATATTTCAAAGGACTGCTTTTATACATCCACTTAAAAACTATCTAAGGATAATCACAAGTTCATTTAGCAGACATAAACATAAATTAAAAGATAAAATCATGCATCAATGAATTTCACAATGAAAGTTTAATGTAAACATTTTCTAGGGTCTTCATGTTTTTACAGATTTTATGTTTCTTCAAAGAAAATGTAATACCTGCACATTTGGAGTATAGATTTACAGAAAGCACAATACCAGCACATTTAGATTTACAAAGCCACATGTTGCAAGTGGATTGGATTTCGAAGAAAATCTAATTGCCAAGAAACAATCAAGGAAAAACTTTATATTTATACACAAAGTACTGATTTTTGTGGTTCATGAAGTTCCTATAATAGATTAGAAATGAAGGAATATTTTCTCACTCTCCATATTTATAAATTTATACAGTTTTTTGTAAGTTGCAATTATTACGCTCTAACTTAAACTGCCTGACTTTTTATATTAACACTGACCTTGACCCATTTCTTCTGTAAAAAAGGAATATAATGTTGTTTTGCCAGTGAGGTAAAGGTTGCTGTCAGACATTTCTTCTGAGCCATGGCAAATGTTTGATGGCATGAGATCCCCTCTTCTGGAGTAAGACATTGTCTAGATGATGAACTTGTAGTATCTATAATTATATTATATATTCATGGTTAAGATTGAAATTAAACAGAACACCTCTACATTTTTACATGTAATTATTGTATTTATGTATATTTCATTAATTTAGATCAAAAGTGCATATTGTAATAGTGTACTTCTATGTGAAAAATTAAAATAACCATAATCATAAATTGTTAATAAAACAATGTTGGTATAAATGAATCATTTCTTCTGTCATGTTAATTATATCTTGTTTGTAAGGTGCACTTTTATAACCTGACAAGTTCCAGCTGACAGTTGTACTATTACACATTACTAGACTACACCAGTAAAGATCTCACATTTACAGGTATGCATTGATTACTAGTAAGACTGGTATGTTATAATAAGAAGACCGAAAGTAAAAAGGCCAACATTTAAACATACCTGTAGCAAGTTGTCCTCTTGGTACAAAGACCCTTCATTAGAAGTACACATTGATTACTAGTTAGACTGGTATGTTATAATAAGAAGACCGAAAGTAAAAAGGCCAACATTTAAACATACCTGTAGCAAGTTGTCCTCTTGGTACAAAGACCCCTTCATTAGAAGTACATATTGATTACTAGTTAGACTGGTATTTTATAATAAGGAGACCAAGGATAACAGTAAATAGGCCAACATTTAAACATACCTGTAGCAAGTTGTCCTCTTTGTACAAATACCCCTTCATTTGGGGTACATATACTAGATAGACAGGTATTTTATAATAAGGAGACCAAGAATGACAGTAAATAGGCCAACATTTAAACATACCTGTAGCAAGTTGTCCTCTTGGTACAAAGACCCCTTCATTAAAAGTACATATTGATTACTAGTAAGACTGTAATGTGACTAAAAGGAGACCAAGGATGACAGTAAATAGGCCAACATTCAAACATACCTGTAGTTAGCTGTCCTCTAGGTACAAATACCCCTTCATTAGGGGCTAGACTCGTGACTGTATGTACACCATCAGGAGCAGTCTGGGTAACGGTGTTGTGAAGTGCTGATGAAGCATAACTAGGAGGAGGACTAGGACTGTACTGGGGTGGACTATAACTTGGTGGTGGACTCTGGTCCCGGGACTGGAAGTCATGCTGGGGTTGTAACTGCATCACAAGGTTTCTAGTGTCAGCAAAACTAAAATAAAAGTTTAAATTCAACAATTTGCATTTCATTTAAGTTTTTGATTAATTAATCAAAGTGAAATGTAACTGATGTTGTTTGATGAACCACAACAAAATTACTTACACATTTTAGCATATATCTTTGTGTTACATTTGCAATACTGTTACATCATTTTAAATCGGTGTTAAAATTTAAGAAGGATTTTAGAATGGTTAAATCAGTGAAAATCTTTTGGTCTCCTGGCTTTTTTTCCTGTACACACAGATTATAAATACTAAACTGACCTTTGAAAGCAACAGAAGATGTCTATTCTTTTGTCATCTTTTCTTTGGAGATCCATACTACATATAGCAGGGTAGACTAGAACTATTGAGGCTAAATTAAACAGGATCAAAATAGCTGCCTGAAATACAAATATTATTATAGGAAAATATTAATTTAATTTTTTTTTATAAGATAATATAAAAGTGATGGAAATCCTCATTATGTTTTGTTGGTTAAAAGAACATCAAAGCAGATTAACATACAGACATGTTGTTCATTAATAAATCCAATGTTTTGGTGGGTTCAAAAATTATCCAGACACTGAAATAGAGTAGGAGTGATGGAATAAAATCAAATCAACTTCAAATATTTTGTTATCAGAAGTCTAATTTTTTTATCTGTTTTAATCACTAAAACTAAGAGAGTATTTTCAATCACACATTTCTTGATAGAAAAATAAAGATTCTATAATATAATGATATATTTCACCTACCTGTAAAGAGAATGCCCTCAAGGCAGGAATCGGTATGATAGCTGCTGTAAAGAAAGCCAGCATATTGTTGACGGAGGTCAATAAAATTGTCACACCAGTTCTTTTTAAACATTCCCCTGTTTGCTCCTACAAATAGAAATAGTTAAATGAAGCAAACTACATTTTCATACTGAAACAAACCAATTCAAAGTAAAAATAATATTTCTTAAAATGCATTGTAAGGATAACTTTGAAATGAATTTTAAAGAACCACAATAAAGAATCAATAAGATAAACACTTCATACCCGTAGCCAGGGGGGTTCGGACGCCAGGGGGATTCGGATGAACCCCCCCTTGAAATCAAATAAGTACTGTTAAAGTCAACATTTTGTTCAAATTGTGACTGTTAAAGTCGAGTTCATGAGTCCAACGAACCCCTCCTTGGAAATTCCTGGCTACGGGCCTGCACTTGGTGTTAACACTCAACCATTCAACCACTAGTAATCACGCTACACATATCTCATACTTACACTTATAACACTCAACCACTCAACCACTAGTAATCACGCTACACATATCTCATACTTACACTTATAACACTCAACCACTCAACCACTAGTAATCACGCTACACATATCTCATACTTACACTTATAACACTCAACCACTCAACCACTAGTAATCACGCTACACATATCTCATACTTACACTTATAACACTCAACCACTCAACCACCAGTAATCACGCTACACATATCTCATACTTACACTTATAACACTCAACCATTCAACCACTAGTAATCACGCTACACATATCTCATACTTACACTTATAACACTCAACCATTCAACCACTAGTAATCACGCTACACATATCTCATACTTACACTTAATGGAATATTTTTCTTTTCTGAGTTTTCAGAATATGTATGAGCAATGAGGAACATATCATCCACTCCTAATCCTAAAGCTAGAAATGGTATGATCTGTGTAGTGGCTGCATTGAATGGTATCCCTAGAACACAGCAGATGCCAAGCCCAGCCGCTACAGATAAAGCAATCAACAGTACCCCTGCAATCCCTATACCACTCTGTGATTGTACAGCATTGTTCCACTTCAACAATGATACACATGCATATATAATCTGTAATATAAAACATGTTGCTGGTCAGGATATAATTAATATGTTTATAGGAAACAGACACCATACATGTCTAACAGAAATTTTAACATCCATACAGAATACATGTTTTCTTTCAATGTGTTAGGTCAAAAAAAAAATATATGCCTGTTTAAGGTTACATCATCAAAACAAATAGGGTAGGTAGGTCAGTATTTCCATTTTATTATTTTTTCCATTTTATTTTTTGCGCCATGATTTTAAGTTGTGCGGTTCGTCTGGCCGTGGTCAGAGATGTCTATGGGCAGAGTTTATCGTATTTTTAATGATTGGATTATTTCCCTTTGTTATTGATTGGAAAAAAATGGCGGTAAAATGTTTATTTCAGCACACGAGTCGTGAATTTCCTCAAAACTGCTATCATATTCATGATTATGAACATTGGGATGTAACAGGCAACACTATCTTCACTTTTAACAAAAGTTCATTTTATTTTTCACTTTACAAAGGAAATAAAATGGCTTAGGGTCGGCGCTCAAAATAGGGTTGGTCAGGTAACCGTAAACAGACATATATTTTTTTTGGCCTTATGAAAAGTAATGTTGATAAAATGGAATGGAACTCTAGAAATGTTACTCTCATGGAACCAATATTTACACATTTGTTTTCCTCTGATAAAATCAGAAATGATTGACTTATACTGTTTATGAATACATTTCCTATTTGGTATGATTTATTGATTAGTATTTATGCATTTTCCTGTGTATATGACTAGCTTACCATAAGTATGTAACCAAATGCCACTCTGACCACATTAATACAAGAAACTTACCATAAGTATGTAACCAAATGCCACTCTGACAACACTAATACCAGAAACTTACCATAAGTATGTAACCAAATGCCACTCTGACAACACTAATACCAGAAAACTCTGTCATCATGTCAAGTAATGAGGTAGTAGCAAAGGCATGCACAGAATCAGAAGTGTTCTGGGCACCGGTCATTCCAGATACAACCTAAAACAAAACAAATTATACAATGTTAAGTTTTATTTTAAATTTTGATGAAACTGCATAATGTGAAAAATGATAGTACTAAAAGTCATCTACAACATTTAAACTCATTGAAAAACTCATTGTATACACACAAATCAACATTTCCCATTAAGGAAGTAATGAAAGAGGAGGAATTTGTGAAACCTAATGACAAATACATAAAGTATATTTTTGTCTTCATTCAAAATTATTACAGAAGACCAAAACTTTATCAATCCTTTAAAACAATATCGACATTTAATTTTTTCAAATTATTATTTTGTTATTTAGTGGTAAACATGGCTGATTCAAGGAGTGGTACATACTTCTATGAACTTTCTTTGCCAAGTTTCCAAGACCTGCTTGGCTTTAGCTTGGCTCCATTCAATGCTGTGTACTTTGTAGTCGTCCTGCCAGAACTCGTACAGAGATTTCTCTGCCATTAACTGCACAACTGACTGCATTGCTTCAGCTCTGTAACATAAATAAAATTGACAATGGAAATAGGGGATATGTCGGAGAGACAACAACCCGACCAAAGAGCAGATAACAGACAAAGGCCATATAAAGTACATATTGAAATTTGACTTAGACAACAGAGCACTGCACTGCAACACAGCATAAAGTACATATCAAAATATTTATAGTTCCTCATCCAAAGAAATTATCATCAGTCAGAAGACCACCAAGTCAACATGCTTTGGTCTCATATTTTGACCTACTTTGAATTACCATGTGTATGAGATTTATTTTTTAAGTAATAAATCCATGACGGGTGTATAAATGGATTATAAAACTGAATACTTTTATTTTGTGTTCATCTTTTTTATCTTTTACTCACATATAATATATGTAATACTTTCTATTCAAGTAGGATTTTTTTCAATTCATAATACTGATGAAAAGTATTTTGATAAAAAGTAATAAACTGAGAGTGGGTCAATGTAAAATAATTCAGGGTATACTATAGAATGATTTGTAAAGAGAGTTGGCAAGAGTCGATTGTACTGATTACCCAATAGAGAAAACTCATCCTTTATAGAAACTGTCACCTATACAATGTGACTCGCTACAGACCATCAACCTACTGACAAACATAATCACTTAAATCATTTTCAACTTTCTGACCTGATATATAAATTTATTTTAAAAAAATTTCTTTTCAACCAAAAAATTGCACAGTGAAATATTTACATATATTTTCAGTGTAAGGGCAGAGAGACCATCAATCTAGATTGTTGATGTAAACAATGCACACTAAAATGAAACAGATATTTTCATTACATGGGTTTTCTTTTTAAAACACTTACAATTTTTGGCAAGGATATTCACTGTTTTTGTAACAACATTAGTTACATTTTTTTGCCAAAATCTATAAAACTTTTGACCTCATTTATCTATCTTGACCTACCTGACAATATGGCCAGTTTTATTTTTCTTTGCCCCTCCAACTATTAAATCTTCATGCCATTGCATTAAATTTTCAGCAAATCCATTGCATCCATTTGTTAATTCAGCTCCAATGTCTGGGATCTAAAATAACATTCTTTACATTTCAATCATACCATATTTCAGTTTTATCATTAAATTGTACCACTAGGATAATTTTATTTGAGAAAAAATACATTAAGAGACCACATGAGGATTTTCTTTTCCATTTTTCATGGTATGACATTAAAAATTAAACTTACTAAATGCACTATCAATTACCTTAGTTCATTCAAGAAACTTAGCGTGACTTGCAATTTGAAAAATATTAAAAATTATAGTTCTATTTAAAAAGTTGATATTGAGCTTATTAAAATTGACACCAAAATAAAAATCTTTTTATAAGATTATGATTTGTCTTTCATAAAATGAGAGCTTTTCATCTAAGATTTGTTCTTTCTTTGTTCACATATCTATTGTATAGTAATTTTGATGAGTAAATTTTTTGGGTGTAAGTTTCGTGATTTAACTAGGAGATAAAACATAGTGGTAGGTTTGACCATCTTAATTACACCCAGGGTAACATAATACCAGAGTCAATAACTTCTAAACATTCCAACCTTATACAATTGTTCGCCCTTTAAAAAACATGGTGGGTGTTGAATGTACATAAAAAAGTCACAATGATCATCTATAAACCAAGGGTCGGTTCAATGTTCAAAGACTTTAACCATAAAAACGTGGAAATTAAAGCCCTATTGTAAAGTAGTCTCGATTGTCTAATTAACTGGAGATCCTTTACAAAGCACAAGTCCTTATTAAAGACAGAATTCAACATTGTCTAAAATATCTTTTTGATAAATGTTTTCCTTTGCACTGCCTGTTCATCATATTACAAAGTAAAACGTCTGGTATACCTGTTCTATTCAATTCTAAATATGTCACAAGGTCATAGAGGTCATTGCATTAACTACTATCGGTTACTTTATAGTCAGTAATACTAACAAATACACATGAATGGAAATCCTCTTAGAGAATTCACTGCATAAACAAACTCTTCCATGTCATTATATGTCTTGGTAAATCTAGTGTGAGGGTGGTATATATCTACATATGTCATGTTTGAATACATGCATTTTGTCAGACCTATTTGTGCTTGAAGGGACACAGAACATTCCTCTACTGTAATATTTGATGAATATATTCTTAAGTATAAGTGGTTGTTCTAGAATAACTGACCTTGATCAATCTTAACTGATAACTTGAACTAGATGTGAAATAATTTGCCTTTTTTCTAATTAACTAAATAAAAAGTGTATTTACCAAGCCAGAGTGTTTGTTGGGTGCTGAATCTGGGCACTGGGTTTCTGTTGGATCTAAACATGGTCTCTCCTGGTATCCTGTGGTAATACCAGCCTGTAATAAATATTAAACCTTTTTGTTAAATCTGAAAAAATGTATGTAACTTAATTCTGAAACAAAACTATTTCACTAATAAACAGTGTTTGAGGTGTATTGTATTTTAAATATCCCAAAGGGTTACTGATAAAAAATATTGCAAATAAGATGAACTACATTAAAGATTATCTCTAACTGAAGAACTGTTGAAGATTAAACTTTTTTTGTTCATAATTTTATCTTATCTATTCTGTCATTTTTTTTTACCTTGCAGAATGTTGATTAGGGCATGCATGTTGCTTGTACTACTATTAAAATAATGAAATCTTTGAAGTGCAAATGTATGAAAAAGTGACATTAAGGTGACCACAATATACAGTATGCAATTCTATGTGTGTGGTTGATTGATAAGTTTTCACAAGCGATTTGTCATAGCTTCCACATTATGTAACAAACTGACTTTAAATGTTGGTAATTTGTTACCCCACAGTAACATAGTACAAAAACATATCAATAATAAAATTTATTAATAAAATGCACGAATTGAGACTCTTTATTCAGATCAAACATATTAAAGAGGTAAATGACAGCATGAACGAAGATATGAGGATGTCAATATCTAATTAGCATAATATATATTAAAGTTTGTACTTGTTGTTACCTCTTTCATTATTTCCTTCATCAATTCAACCTTTGGAATCCTTTCTGCATAATTGTTCTCTATGTATTCTATAAGACTCTGAGGGTCTAAACTCTTCCATTTTAGAGGCGGAATAGGTCTGAAAAAAATATCAAGAGAAATGTATTAACTTGTAGTATAAACTCTTCCATTTTTTAGGTGAAATAGGTCGAAAAAAATATCAAGGGAAATCTATTAAGAATCATCCATTTTAGAGGTGGAATTCCGAATAGGTCTGAAAAAAATATCAAAAGAAATCTATTAACAATTAGTGTATAAAAAGAGTCTAAATTCTTCCATTTTAGAGATGGAATAGGTCTGAAAAAATTATCAAGAGAAATCTATTAACAATTAGTGCATAAAACCAACTTCATATGTTTTCTCCCGAATAACTGCAAAATAATCTGCAAGTAAGCTGTGTATTTGGCAAGTTTTGAAACTGGGAATTTAAATGCTATAAACAAAATTTCCTCAAATGATTTCTGGTAGAATACATCACGTAATATTTAAGCACTGCAAAAATGAGAAAATTGAATAATTTCAGCAGCAAGCCAAAAATTAACACAAGTGTTTTCCTAAAACTGATTATTTGGAGGTTAGTGGTTAACTGCCATACTTAAATCATATTTTCTTGTTTCAGGGAAATTAAATATATATTACAAATATTTACAGAAAAAGAAACTGTATTTTCTACAGTTATGATAACATGCTTTATACTGAGTTACCATTCAGAATTTCTTTTGGGAAATATATTGATGAAGAACGAATGATGTCTTTTGATTTTTGCCTTTTTGACTCGTATATCCCTTTCTCAATTGAGATTTTCTCACATTTATTCTAATGACAGTGCTATATCTTTCCAATACTTTTTTTTCCTAATTAAAATTATGTCCAAACAACTTAGCACATTGATCATTAAGTCTACTGATAATGGGAGGTAGAATTTTTTTGATGAAATGCATCTCTTAAATTTTCCTGATCACCAAATGTTTGAATTTGATACATGATGATGTCACAATGGATTTCCTATTATGGTTGAGCTATAATATTCAGTTTACATCATAATAGTAGTATATAACATCTGAAATAATATTTTTGTTAAATCCCTTTTGGATATTTTAGTAATCAGATAAGATATAAATTTATTTATTCAAGTTTGAAATACAAAAAAAAAAATGATTTAAATACAGATATAAGCCCTCCCATGGATTTAAATTTATGGAAAGATTTAGATATTAGTGAAATGCAATGTAAATATTAAAGTTTGCAATTATTAAAATAATGAAGTCCTTGGGTGAATCTTTGGTAGGGTAAGAAAGGCAATTTTTACAAGAGACAGAAATTCTAACAGATTAATGGCTAAATAATACTGAAATATTCTATCTTAATTTTGTATTTCTAATGTGATTGAAGGAAATCTGCTTCTTTTGTCTGACTATTTTTTTAACAAAAATATTTTACATAAAATTTTAACTAAAGTAAAATCTCAGCTATCTTGTTTAGAGCTTAGAAAAGAACTTCAAAGAAGACTAAAACAGTAAAAAATGAATTCATTCTGCCATAAAGAAATAAATCTTTATTGATAAAAGTCAAAGAAATATGTGTCATAATCAGGTATTTTATTTTGAGCACAACAATAAATCACCTTCATTGGAAAAACAACAACAAATGTTTTAAGTCTGACCAAAATCACAGGTGTATATTAGACCACCCACTTTGTGTTATCAGTTATGCCTACAGCATAATACAAGATATTTCCTTCCAAAATTTTCCTAGTTTACCATGTTTCATTCATTACCTACAGTTAAATCTCTATCCCCAGAACTTTAATGATTCTATAGAGATATAATCAAAGAACATCAAGGGAGGAAGGAAATTTACAACTGACTTCTAAAGTAAACACAAGCAGGTTGTTGTTTGTCAAAATCTAATTTAACTTTCATAATTAACTGCCTTTGTCCACATTTATCTTCTTTAAACAGATTGAAAAAAAAATCATAGTTTAAATAACTTATATTGTTTCATCAATGAAGAATTTGACTTAAAAGAGGGACAAGAGATACCAAAGGAACAATCAAACTCATAAATCTAAAATAAACTGACAACGCCATGGCTAATGTGCCCAATATATACAAGCAACTTGTAAAAAAATTATAAAATTCTTTCATCTTACGAAGAAAGGATGGGTCTATTTTTCTCTCTCTCTCTAATTTTAATATCAGAATATTTCAATTCTATGTAAAAACTTTTATGGTGAATCCTCATCATCTTTGTCCATTAAATACCACAAAATTACTTTTCTTAGAACAATTTGTATTCAATAACTTGTGTACCACTAAAATATAGATGTTTCTAGTGTAGAAATTTGTCTTATTCATTAGTTTGTTATGTATTTTTGTTCATGAGGTTCATTTTCAAAATTTAATATCCAAGACCTAATTAACCTTAACCTATCTGTTTTTAAATGTGTTTCTTGTCGAAAGTATAAACTTATAATCAACTGGACACGTTCTATGGGTAAAAAAACTGCATATTATAGAATGTAAACCTTTCTGAATCTTACAAGAATATAATGGAAAACTACTTTACTGTCATAATACACTACATATACTGCAAGTTTAATCATTTCTTTGGAAACTTGCCCTACCTGAAGTTCAATTAAAAATTCCACAAACATTTTATTTCTACCTACTAAATTAATGCTATAAAGCCTTCAATTGTTGATCACACATTTTGGAAGGCCTGTACCCCCAGATGACCACCCAGGATGGTAAATATCCTGCCAGGAATTCAGGACAGAGGAGTACCAATGTCAGAATAATTCGACAGATGCCAGGAGGGATAATTAACCAAGCTTTCCTTAATGTTACATAAGGTTAACAAGCTCGCATATGTAACACAGTTTTCATCAGCAAGTGCTTTGTAAAATCATCACTCTGTAGAAGAGAATTGTTTCACAAAATATTCACAATTCACATTTGTAAACAATTGTGCAGGTGCTCCTTGAGAGAGAAAGAGACAGAGTAGTTCTTTATCAATAATAGGGGTGCCAAAATATATTTCAACTGATACCTAAGCTCCAACAACTGCTCAAAATGAGATTTTACTCAACACTTGTTGAGAACTGTTGTATTTATTTGTCAACAAGTTTTCTTTTACTTTGTCATATTTGTCTATTACAATAAAAGATTTTGCAGATTTAAAAAAGGAAATATACAGGGAACTTTATTAACTTGTACTAACAATAAAACCTTGAAGTTAAACAAACTCAAAATCCATCTGGCTATTTTGAGCTTTGAAACAAGCCTGAAATTTGAGATGCAGGTGAACACCGACTTTATAGGTATACTTACAATGTAGTCCAGACTGAATTATGGGGACCAAGAACTTTAGCACCATCCCAGAAACAATCCAGAGGTGTTATAATCACACAAGGTGTTATCTTTTGGATGATCTGAAGAAGATAAAAATAAATATAAAAAATAAACAGGACATGAAATATGAAAAAAGTCCTTTTTGCATATATATTTGTTCTCATTTAAAAAAGAGTGTGGAAAATGTAAAAGTAGTTACACCCTAGTGTTATAGACAAAATACACATCACTTAGAAAACTCAAATCTATATTGACCCTTCACAAAGCTTTAAACAATATACAGTAGTTATCTTCTTTAGAATTAACAACCTCATTTCAGGATTGGAAAATTTTGTACTTGACCATCCATACATATAGTCGTGCAAGTTTTGATAAATCAGGTGCTTTCTAGTTTGAGGGACTGAAATGAAAGCTTCTAATATATATTAGGTCAGTATTTATTTATTCCTTTGGTTGTTTAAAAAAACAAACTTAATCCCCTACAAAATCAGAGCAGTTTCACATAAAAAAGTGAATATAAGCTAGAAAATTCTAAATTAAGGGAGACAACTCATGAAATGAAAAGTATAATACTTACTCCATCAATAAATGGGTCATCAAAAATAGGGAATTCAGCTAAATAACATATATCATTAAATTTCCATGTCCTGAAAAAGAAATTTTGTTTTTTTATTATTCAAAATAATATAAAATGGTGCTCTATTTTTATTTTCTGAACTCACTATATGAAATTCCTAGTCTTTGCCTTGTAATGAAAACTATCATTATTTTAACAGCAGTGGATAGATTATACAATCCTCCAATTAGACTGTTTGTTCTTGAAATGTTTTACAAAAATAAACATATGAATTAAATTATTTTTTCTCTCAATATAAAGACATGTATTTGAGGTTGTGTGGCTATGGTACTTACGTTTCAAACAGGTCTACTTCTATCTCTGTAACTCTGAGTAACGTTTCTAAATGTAACAATAAAGATTTTTGTGTTAATATATTCGATCCTTCTTTTGGTGTTTGAATAACAAGTTCACTGGTGGTACCACTACCAACACCTACTGTGGCCTTTGTATACGCTAATTCTTCCTCTAATCTGCCACCAGCTGTAAAATAACATAGTTTGGTCAAAATTTTATATCATATAAATATCATATCAGCACTGATATATATAATGACAGACCCTTGTAACATATTGATTTCAAAATTTACTTATAATCCACATGCACACTAAAAATATGAGAATAAATTGTGGAATCTAGAGTGCATGCATGTTACAGTATACCAGGGGAAAGTCTCTCCCTTGACAATGTATTTCTTTATACTCCTCACATGCCAAATCTAAACATTCTGACTTCAAAGATGGCCAAAAGGTCATGATCACTGATATTAAAGCAGTTTTGACAGTAGATCTAAAATAATCATGACATATTCATTTTCATTGTTTCAAAATGATTTCTCTTCCTGACACAAAAAACTGACTCAATTATAGGGCATGGAATAAATAACATGGTTATAAAACAAAGTTTTGAGAGCAATACTTGTAAATAGAAACAAAACATTCTGAGATATCCCCCTCTACCTGGCGATCAGGAGTCAGATCAATTTAATACTGATTCTATACTCACATAAACTCCTTTTTATTAGCAGGCATTCCAAAGGGAAAACAATGATTATTATATATAATTATAAGATTACCATGAAGTTGTTTTTGTACAGTAAATGATCAAATTTTGCCTGTTTTTCTACAATCTGTTTGTTAACTGGTTATGATTTCACAGGAGATTTGCACTTTATTTGTATTTAGTATTTCAAATACTAATCACAGAGAGAAATTATTTTAAAAATTGTGAAGGTCATTGAATTTTGAAATATTTACTTTATAGCACAGAACCAATATTTAGTTAAGAAGGAGTAACAATAGCGGAAATATTATGACAATGACCCCGATAAAGTTTTGGATGACTGCCTTTAATATGATTGGATGACAGAACTAGCTGTGTGTGGCCCAGTGTTTGATGTAGACTAAAATGTCATATGTTTTTGTATGTACCTTGTACATAGTAAGTGCATTTTACACAAATCCCTTTTTACAACAGAAAAACAAATAGAAGTAAACCTTGGTATGTTGTATCTAGTCCAATTATAAACTTTCTTCTCCTTCACTCAGCTCATTAAATAACTTCTTATAAATTTCACATTTAAATTTTTTGACTATTCTTAAATTTTTTAATCACTCTGATTTTCCAGTCAAACTAACTTAAAAAAAATAGTCCGCAAAAAAGTTGTTTAATCAGTGGCTCTTAGTGCAACCATTTTAAATTATTATTTGTTTTTACCCTCTTAACCTATTTATTGTATAACTTGCCCTCTTTCAACTTTCATACAAACAATAAACTTTGTTTTTTTGGAACAAGTGATGTATGAAAACCTTCAAAAAATTTAATTAAATATTTTAACAGCAATGTTTAAATTGACATTGTCATGCAAGAAAGCTAAGAATTATTCAAAAATACCATTTCTCAAGGAAAATTTCATTCATTGACCTCTACCGAAGTACAACCATTTACTATGACTAATTGATAGATCAATCCACATGCAAAATACATTTTATTCAAATGTGAATTTTAAAGTTCTGACAAAGAGAGTTGACAGACTTTATTGAATGGAGAAGAAAAGTTCACCGGAATGTTTGGCAGTAATTGGAGATTTGGCATGCAACACATTGATTCTGTTTAGTCAGGCAGTAAGATCTCACATCATGTTTCTGTGTACATGCTACCGTGAGGGTTGTACCCAATACAATGCTTAACACTTGTGTATTTTCTTCTTATTTTGTGGGTTTGCTATTGTAATTTTTTTCTTTAAACGCACACCGACTCTCAAAATCAGCAAAATCAGGATGCAAAAGGTTTGATAATTTCCCAAAATTTCTGTTTTAAAACAAACAACTCATTTTGATCTATATATATATATATATAATAATTTTACTTAAAATTGAGAATGGAAAATGGGAATATGTCAAAGAGACAACAACCCGACCATAGAGCAGACAACAGCCAAAGGCCACCAATGGGTCTTCAATGCAGCAAGAAACTCCCACACCCTTGCTAAAGAGCTTTATATAATCATTTTGTATTTCTTATTTTAGCAAGTTTTTACGAAGTGTTGCCGTTGTCATGTTTCATTTTGAAGTGTCAAGATTCATGTATGATACTCTTTTTTTCCTTTTTGCTATCATTTGACTAATGCCTAAGTCTCACCTATATCTACACCACAACATCATTCATACAAGTCTCTCAAAAGCTAAAGCAATCAGCTTGCCAGCTTATACTCCCAAGGTATAAAAACCAACGTTTACAAAAGTATAAAGTTTAAGTTTCTAATCAATGATAAGACCTACTTCTACCACAAACTTAAAGAGAAGATGAAAATTCTTTACCAAAAAAAAGGGGGAATTTCATCCATGCATGCTATGTATCCAAAGAGAACTTGCAACATTTCACAACAAGACTTGATAGGGATGAATCAAAATCCACCACATTTTAAAACTTTTTACATGTTTTGTGTAATTATACCTGATTTCATTCTAATAGCAATAAATAACATTTATTACCCATTAATTATATTCCATCTTACTAGTCAGGCACAGAATCAATGGTATAATGGTTAAAAAAGATCATGGCCTTTGGCCAAAAATTGAAGAGCAAAAAAATTCCTTAGCATACCACCATTCCTACTAAATGTATTGCACAAAAGTATTATCTGCAAATCTCAACAAGACAAAAGTAAGATATGAAATTACATAGGAACACCAACACAAGGGATATACAAGTTAACTGTAAATGTCTAATTGTTATCTAAATAACTAAACAATATTCATTCCTACACGGGTGGTCTGTGGTGTAAAATAAAAACAAATTGGTAAGATTTTAAACTGGAGAACATTAACTGAGTATATATGGTGTTTGAATTGTTTGGATGGTTTTACTCTAGTGATTTTTTGGGGTCCTTTTTAGTCTTATAGCTTGCTGTTCGGTGTGAGCCAAGGCTCTGTATTTAAGACTGTACTTTGACCAACAGTATATTGGTTTACTTTTATAAAATGTGACTTGGATGGAGAGTTGTGTCATTGGCTCTCATACCTCATCTTCTTATATCTATTGTCATCATGGCTAATGTGAAACTTCTGTCATACAACCAAGACAGGACAAAGGATGAGATCAGTTATACCTGTTCCACTGGTCACCATGTACTGACATGCTCCACTGGTCACCGTGTAATGATTCAGGGAAAATTTACAATATTTTCAATCAAATGAGAAGATATTTATTTGAGCTTCAGGTTTAAGAATTTTTTACTGATTTATTTTGTCTTTTCCTTTTTGGTTAAAATTTTTAGAAAGTTTTAAGCAATAGCTGTTACATATATTATATATAACATTTTTTAAATATTCTCAAGTTATAAAATTAAAGATTCATGAAAATAAAGCTAACAATAACAATAAAAATATTCTACATTTCAAAAGCATCATTCTGATATTTGATTGAGGAAGGAAAACAGAAGATAACTATTTTAACATACCTATCTGTATCAAAATAATAAGACCGAGATCATCATGTATCCCCCCTCCAGGGTATATAAATTAATGCCTAAATCACATGCATTTGACAGTCCATTATACGCAATTCTCCTCCACAAAATATTAGCTTCAGATTGACTATTATCATATGTAGGATTATCCTTAAGATATGGACATGCAGCAATTTAAATATGTTAAATTAATTCATGAGAGAGTGACACTTCAAAATATACAAAACAGATATCTTATTTAAAATTTCCATGTTTCCAAAAAATGATCTTTCTTTTCTTTTGAAATGATTTTCAAGGACTATGAGAAAAGTTGAAAAAAGACCAAGAATCATCGGAATTTAAGATGACCTCATTTCCTAAAAGAATGCATTGAAATATGAAAATGTACACAAAGGGATAAACATTTTTTTTTACAAAATCTTCCAAATAATTGTTGTCAGTACATTACTTAGACTGAGGATAATGTCCTATGAAATTATCATCTATAAAAAATTAAAACCTACAACAAACTTATCTATGTGGAAACTTAATGGCTAAAATAGATGTAGAACCTCTAAGTCAACGACACATGTCATGGAAGAGAAATCTAAGGACCAAATAATGTGGACAGTTCACCATAAACAACCTTGTGGCTTTCTTTTCTTTCTTTGGGAGTTGTGTTTTTTGTGTTTGTTTATGAACAGAACACTAAAAGGTACACATTTACTACCTAAGGCCATTTATGTTCAAATTTCACCTTGCTTTCAATCTAAAATTGTGAAACTTGTAATACTATGCTTTGTAGGAACACTCCATTTAATGAAAAATCTCCTAATATTCATAAGAAGTGACTAAATGCTTAAACAAAGCTAAAACAAAAAAAAGAGAAAAAAATAAGTTCTTTCAAAAACATCAAAATTATCTCCCTTTAGTATACCATACATTGTATTTATGACAGATTAACCTATTTCTAATTTACCTAGTATTGTAAACATCATTCTGTGTGTTAAGCATAAACTCTACTAAATTCCTACAGAATTTAATGAAAATTGCACAGCACTTTTACTACTTAACAAAATTATCCCATTATAACTCAAGCAACGGGATATGCAGATTAAAAGAAAGTTAGAAATAAATGCAAATTCTTTACAATTTCATTAATTATTAACATTGTCCAGAATTTAAATGATCTGTGGACATGTTGTAAAATTTTAATGGTAGAAGGTCATACACATAATAGTTATCTAGTAGTGTGTAAGGAGAGTTACCTCCTAATGATTATAACAAATCCATCATATATTTTCATAGTACATTTTTTGTGAACTCAGTGTATATCTGTCTTAATGAAAAGAATGTATATACCAGAATTGAAATGTTTTTCTGTCATTTCTTAACAGAATAATCTGTAGAAACCACATTGTTGGCAATCACTTTAAACTAATGATAAAAAATTTCACAGAAAGTAATATTAACCTTAAAGTTTGTGTTTATCATTAGAAGAAGCCCAAATAATTATCTACATAAGCAAATCAGGATCATGTGTAGATGTATAACGGACAGAATCATCTAAAAGCAGGATTACAGGGGGGATATAGGAATTTTTGAAAGGGGGAGGGGTGTAATTCCTGATAATTGAAGATATTAAACATTTGTGAACATTTAATAAAAAAAAAAATTATAGATAAAATGAAAAAAAAAAAACTTGGGGAACGGGGGAGTACATCCTCTATACCCCTTGGATTCCTCCATGGGATTATATGTATAAAATGTCTAATGGACAAAACCTTTAGAAAGACCTAGAAAAAAGGGATAATATATCTGTAACAATTTGAAGAAAACCAATTCATTAACATTTGTTGCATAGGAATTCATTCATTTTCCTGGTTTACTTCAGACTTTCACTCAATTTAGTGGGCATGACACGAATTTATTTCATACACACTAATATACAAAAATGAAAATCATTCAAAACAAGAAGAAAACAAATCTTTTGTCTATCTCATTTCTTGTCAACATTTCTTGCAAATAAATTGTACTGAACAAAATAAAACACCCTTTTTGCCAATCAAGATGAATCTTCTGTAAACAGCAATTTTTATGTAAACAGGGACATTTTTTACTAAAATAAAATTTATATAAAATAAACTGTGTATTTAAGACACCTTTATTATGTGTAATTACGGGAAATCTTTTCCCTCCATGAGTCCATAAGCCTATTCAACATGACACAAATAATATCTCCTCTTTCATTTAAAGTTAAGATTTCATCCCTTGGAAAGAAAATTGGTATTCATTATCAAAAGTTGGTCACACTATCAATGACCTAGGTAGAATACAAAGTATTTGATTCATTCAGCCATAAAAAACCTCCATCATGTGAAATACTAGCACACAAATTAAAATTGTCAAATTATCAGTGGAATCCAGGTCAAACAACATTCACTATTTATATCACTTCAGATGATCTTAAAACCTTCTTTCACTTTTTTATCTGATCTTGACAGGGGAGATAGAAAAAACAAATCTGGAAATGCAAAACCACAACAGAAACTCTTTTATTCATACATTTAAAATTTTTGGCTCAAAGATGTCCCCAATTTCTGGTTGATCTCCATTTTAATTGATTGATCGTTGGTGGATTAATGTCTAGAAGCAAATATTTCATGTCTTTTCAATATGAGATTTACAATTTACATATACATATAACAAAAAGCTACAATGAAGTACAAAAACACTTCAATATAAACCTAATAAGGATTCATGCTAAATTAATCCGCCCAAATTATTAGCAAAATAAAAAAAGTTAATTAAATAAATGAAACCTGGAGTAAATTAAAATAATTAATATACCTTTGATAAAATGTAACATTCAAACCATACAATTCTTACCTACTCCTCTATGAGCCAACGTAATAAAATATATGCTTTAATTCAGAAATTTTATTGCAGATGATACATTATGTAAGAAATTCTGAAGTTATTTCTGATTTCTGGTGTAAAATTCATTTGTAGATGATAACACAAAAATATTTGTATTCCAACTGAAGCAGAATTTATATCTCACACATGCCCAAGCCATCAAAACTTTAATCAAAAAGATTGCAAGAACAGACTTTGTGTATAACACTAAATAATGCACTGGATATGTTGTTTACAAAGTATACTACTATATAATTATTATATGCTTTTGGCTTTATGATTTTATTATTAACTAGAAAGATGTGTTCAACATAAAACAGTTGTAAAATATTACTATCAGCAAAAAATCTTTCTTTGCATGCTGTTAAATGTTTTACAACAAAACCAGTTTTAGACTGAAAAGGTAATGACAGTCCTTCTTCCCTATTGAATAAAACACACAAAAATAAAACTACCTTTTAGATTCTCTTAAAATGTTCTTAACCATGTGTGATAGACCACCAGGAATTTAATATACTGAATGACATTAAAGTTTCTTTCCAACTGCATTTGTTTAAAACTTTTCTAAAACAGCCAGTTGTTTTCTCAGCATACCACTATCTCGGACTTTATTAAGTAAAGTACGTATGACCCTAAAGGTGACGTAAATATATCATTCAGATTTTTCTTTATATTTCCAGATATTACTTTAAAATTGCTCAATCAAGAAAAAAAAATTGTAAGAATATAAAGTTTAAAGCATACAAAAATTAGATGTACAGTTTTCCCATGAAAAATTGCTTTGGTTAGAGGTTTGCCTTAAGAACCCGTATGCAGAAGACCTCCCAAGAAAACGGTAATCTCGTTACCAAAATATCTGATTAAGATGAACTGATAATGCACTATTGTTATTTTTGTAATTAATATTTGACTTTTTTGTTACCAAATCTTGTTGAAAAAGGAGTGCCAATCTGATATTACACAAATGCTCCAAAGTCAGTTTAGAGAATATTGATAATTTGCAAGGTAGATGTAATCACGTCCTTTGTTTATCGATTTTATCACAACCAATCTAATGACTTTAATGAGCGGGAATAATCAAACTTATGACCAGTGAGTGTGCGATTGTTCGACTATAACCGTCAACAATCTCTGATGATTTCAGCGTTCCTAATATAACAGACGAGACCACACACAGTCAAGATCAAATTTCTAGGTCACAAAACAAGATGGCGGCTTACTTGCTTTTATCAATTCAAGCGCTGTTTGTGAATGAATATACTGCCTCACATTATACCTAACGAATGTATAAAGATGAAAATACACATTTAACACGATTACTTACCTTCTACCCAAAGAGCTTCAACATCAGTTTCAAATTTGACCAGTTTGAATCCGATGCAACACAACGACAACAATAGTAATCCCATAAACAAAACTTTCCCACAATGTAATTGTATGAAACAACCAATACTGAACATATAATTTTGCAGATGCCATCGTACCCACAACGCACATTTATTCCCATCTGCTTTACCCTGCAAATACAAAAAGAAAATGTAGACGTACACTTTATTGATGGTCAAATTATAACTATTGGGAAAACAAAAACATATTGAAAGTGGATGAAGATAAGCATTTTTCTGTCATACAAATATGGACCATACATGCATATGAGATAACAGTTAAAATTCTGGAACTTAGACTTATTTGCCATCAAAAAAATATGCTAAAAAGTATGGATAAATCTAACTTCATTATTATGTGATGTTGTAATAGATGACATTACCCTAAGGCTAAAACACACATCAATTCACAATGTTTTAATATACATGGAATTTCTTCTAACAAATGTAATTTTTCTCCACTAATGAACTACACAACATGTTATGTTATTACAGAAAAAGAACTCACAGAGAGTTGTGATAGAAATGAGGTCATGGAGATGCCTCGCTTCACATACCTTTTTGACTTGTTTATACGCTATCCTGGCATCCACAAAACTAGTCCTCGTTAACAAATCCTCATCAATTTGTGAATTAGTGCCCCTCCTTCGAATACTCATGATTTCCCGTTTTTGAAGGGGGAATTCACAAAATAAACTATGTCATTTGAATGCTATTCGAACCCACGTGGAATGTTGTTCGGTTTATACACTATTAATTAACATCGATGTTATTATCACACAGTTTGAAATGCATGTAAGTACATCTTTATATCAGAAAATTTCTTCATAATTCTGAAGTCCTCATAGAAGATAAAATCCAAACAAAACACTGTAAGCTCCATACATCCGATATCATTCTTTGCGAACTTCAAGACTCCCGATTTTGCGTTAAGCTCCGCCTCCTCGTAATGACTGACAAGATGATATCGTGTTTGTCTGTTATCGGATTGGCCAGATTTAAATAGGATTGCTCAAGTAACAGCAGCTTACATTAGTTGCTAAGCAACAGTTCACCACAGTGCGCGGACCACACAAGATGCGAGAACTACCACAGCGTTAAATAAACGGCATATTTTCTGAAGGAATCCCGTACTTAATTGCTGTGTAAGACCGACTACAAATGTCACAAGCCAGTGAGTTTGTCACACAAAGAGAAACTTGTAGTTTAATGAACTAAATCTTTGCTTACTGAATTATCGTGATTATCAAGCCCACCGGATATATAAAGCAAATAGATTTCTTATGAAAAGGCAGAATTTTTATTTTTAATTTTACAAATCATATCAACTATTGTGTAATTGTCTAATGTGTTACAGTTGATCTTCTAGTTCAATATTACGAATTAATTCAGAGACCTTCTATATTACATTAAAACTAATGTAATTAAAATGACAGATGCTAATAAATTACACGTCGTATTGCCGTACAACCTGGGCGGGCTGTCACGCTGACGTATCTTTAAATACCTCGTGAAAACAACAAACCCTTAGTTTTTGTAGAGATTGATTATAAAAGACCGTATAAAACTGAAGTGGTCTTGTACGAAAATCTCCAAATGTAAATACGTGAATTATTTTATTTGCTATTAAAATATTTGCTCTTTATGGACATGGGAATTGTAAGAAAATTAAGGTAAAGCACAAGTGAAAACAAAAAAGATAACCAAAATCAACTGAAGCAAGGTAGAAATGTTCAACACTTTCTAACTGATTTTTGCTTCTGTAAAAGAGAGTGGATAACTAAATAATAATTCAACACTACTGAAATCAAGGTACAAGTTTTAAGCATGTAAAATGTTATATGATTTAGGGAGATGCAACATGAACGTAAGAGAGACAACAACCCAAAATCTCAGTCTAATGAGAAAAAAAGATAAGTAAATTGTATCGAGGCTTCCGAAAATTCAATTTCTCTTAAGTTTTAAAATGAATCAAAGATTAAAAAATTTTTGCCGGTTTGCCATTTTGCCAGGAATGATTCTTAAGTTGTTCTTTTAAATATATGAAAACAATATTACATAAAATGTAAAAAGAACAAAAGTAAAATGACAAGGTTGCTATATTTTTGTGACTTATTTTTTCCTGAAAAAATTACTGGAATAATGAGAAAAATCACTCGGACGATTCCGTAAAATCAGGTGCACACCTTCAACATATGTGCCATCTTCCTGTAAAGATGCAAGGATTTGGATTGAAAACTATAGTTGATAACACACAAAACTTATTCCTTTTTCATAATTTTTTCTAAAAAAGTCTGGATGATGAGTAAAATAATACTCAAACAATTCCATTATTGCAGGTGTACAACTTCCAACACATATGAACGTCCGGAGATGTTTCAGTGAACTGGGCTGAAAACTGTAGCAGCGGGTGATTACACAAAAAATATACCCTCTTTTATTAATATTGCTGAAAAAAGCTGGTCAAATGAGATAATTTACTCAAACAATTCTATAATATCAGATGAACCCTGCAAAATATAAATAATCTCCCTGTGAAGTTTTAGAAATTTGAATTGGACACTAGCGGTATACTACTGTTGCCTTTATATAGGAGTTTATTACACTAAACTTGAACCGTCTTCTGTAATTTTTACAGAAAAAGTCAAAGTTCCCAATGTGTAAAAACGAGATACAACATTACTCAAACAATATATTAGAGTAATATAATAGCAGGTGCACATTTAAGAATATATAGGTTGATTGCTGTAGGATTTGATTTCACAAATTGGATACATACTTTCCACAGACCACGAAAAATCACCATACCTAAAGCCGGTTTTGAACCGTCCAAACCGACAAAGATTTTTCTGTAGTGAAAGATGACCACTTTCCATGAAGTTGATTTAATCAAACATTGTTACCATTGTCCTTAGTGTTTTTCTAAAACTTTGAAAGATAATGGATTCAAGTCGTATCCAATTTCCGAAGGTTGGATAAAAAGCTCAAATGAATGCACATTGCAGGTGCACATATTCAGTATGTTAGGAATCTCTTGTTGCAGTTTCAGAGAGCTGGGATGAAAACAGTTAAAGAATTGATTACACACAACGGGTACCATATTTTGTTAACTTTACAGAAACAAAATAAGTTTCAAAGTCTAGAAAAAGTGTATAGCAACAAATAGATCAGTCTCTGAAATGATTATGTTGTAGGGTTTCATTAGCAAAAAATTGTACACCATAGCAGTTTGCGGTAAAGAAAAGTGTCATGCATTCAACAAACCAGAAGGCAACTTAAAAGGAATCGTCGATGGTAATGGTCTATGTAGGTTATCCAAGTAGATCGTGCTGTAATTGCATAGAGTAAAGACAAATAAATAGAAATGAGACAAGACAGCAATCCATTACCACAAGTTGAAAAACGTACGATTTTCGACGATAAACATGTACCAAAGCCGTATTGAACCCGGTTAACTTCCATTGATATAACAACTTATTGGTGATATCGAATTATCTGCAATAAAGTAGTATGCACTTTTTATTTATTAACTAGTTGTGAAATTAAGCATTGAAAGAGTGTTTTTGTCGTAGGAAGGTGGACCATTTAGTGTCACAACGATTCAACGTTCAACATATTGATAGAATATATACATTTCTTAACATTTAACCATGATAATTTTCACTAAATCTGCAACTACTGATACCAATATTGTAACGCAACACATTTTCTCCGAAATAAATAAATTTCAATTTTGTTATTGAACTCGTGTCTCCATCTCTAAAATACTCGACCAAGGCTACGACATAATTTTGTTAAGCAAGGTGCAGATCCATTCACATTCGCTTGAAAAGTTTTGGCCAAGTCAAAAAGAAATAATAAAATTGAGAATGGAAATGGGGAATGTGTCAAAGAGACATCAACCCGATCAAATAAAAAACAACAGCAGAGGGTCACCAACAGGTCTTCAATGTAGCGAGAAATTCCCGCACCGGAGGCGTCCTTCAGCTGTTAATCAACAAATATATACTAGTCCAGTGATAATGAACGCCATACTAAGTCTCTTATCGATACAACTTTAAATTGAGGAAGGTGTTGTCAAACAAAGGAAACTGTAAGTATGCCAAGAGAGAGACAAAATTTTTTTCAATAACAACCAATCGACTGGTCATGGCTTCCTAGAAATTGTCAATGAGATACTTCAACTTCAACTTCACCACTTGACTTGGGACCATCGGTTAACAGCAATCCTCCATCAAACAAATCATATTAAGAAATGAAAGCTCTGGAATATCGTTTCAACAGGGAGATAATTATCCTATTGCAGGCATGCAATATAGAAACGGAAAGTTCAAAATTAAAAAGCTGATAATAAAAAAAAAATGGAAAAAGATGACATGTGAAAATGTCCAATGAACTGATTATTACTAAACACTGAACATATATGGGACCAAGGTCTTACTACATATAGAGAAAGTTCCGTTGGTCAATGAACCAAGGGAAAAAAGCCAAAACATTAATGAATCCTAGCTTTCGATAATTTTACAGCCAATCTTTTTCAGAAATGAAAAGTTCTCCTTATACTGAGTCAAGGACAAGGAACAGAGTTATGGAGACGAAACAAAAAACACTTGTTTGATTACAATATATGTATTGTCACAACAGTGTTCACTGTCAGACTCAACCTATATTTGGTAACGCAACTGTATAGTACTAGAACTGGATCCTCCTTCACTATACTGGACGCCAAAATTAAATGCATGTCCTTCATACAACGTCACATTTGTTGATCTGCCAATTGTTTCACAAAACCTCTTTCAAAACTATCAACATCAATTTACTTATCAATTAAAGACAGATTTTAAAATTACTATGAAACTACCATCTCCCTGGGAAGGTGTCAATCAGAAGCTGATACTAATTCCAAGATCTATAGGATATAAAAAAGATGTGGTATGATTGCCAATGAGACAACTCTCTACAAGAAACCAAAATGACACAGAAATTAACAACTATAGGTCACCGTATGGCCTTCAACAATGAGCAAAGTCCATACCGCATAGTCAGCTATAGGAGGCCCCGAAATGACAATGTAAAACAACTCAAACGAGAAAACTAACGGCCTTATTTATGTACCGGACTCCAAGGAGTACATTTGACTTCTGTACCCTGTACACTTTTGCCATACCAAACTTCAATATTGATAATAGAAGTTTAAGACAGTATGATAACCAACTGTGTTCGTTTTTTGCCCACTTGTGTAATTGATATGAAGCAGACTTTATACACGAGCTTCATAGAAAGAATAGAAAAAAGGAGCTAAGATTATTCCTTTACTTCACTTTTTGCATGATGTCTTCTAATTAAAAACTCAAAGTTTGATACCTATGTTGGATGCATCGATACATAAAAGGAAACATAATACAGTAATAAACCGCTGTTCAATACATAAATCGATCGATAGAAAGCAAATCCGGGTTTTAAACGAGGGAAATGCATCAACTATGAGAGGAAACAACGGAACAACAGAAGCACTTGAATGCGGTACCATCGAAATTGAAATAAAGAATACCATATAAACTCAGTCTGCCTCATATCTTTAATTACATTTAGAAATCTACAACGAGGTCAGTTGAGAACAAATCTTCAGGACAAAAGGGGGGATTTTAGCTTCCTAATGATTTTTTTCCCCAATACAGCAACATTTCATCAGCGCCTGTATAACTCCGAGCTTTGTTATTCAAGAACTTGCATCTCCGAACATAATACTATACTTGTGCCGACTGCTTATAAAGAAATTATTTAATCATCGGTGTGTAGTGCCAACGTTGAAGACGTCCCTTCGAAATTTAAACCGACGCCTTTTCGACTAATTGACCATTTTGGATTATCTATCCAAGGATATGTAAGGATTTGATTCCGACCTTTCCGTTTTGCATTTCCTCGGAGTCCGGTATTTTTGTTATTTTTACCTTTTTCTAATAATATATTAATACGAACAATCTAAGACATCCCCAAATTCGACATACTTAAGTATCATCGCTGTACCGATAATGAGCATATCGAGAGTTGTCACTCGTGATACGGATCTTCCTTCCATGAGATCTCAAATTTTTTTTCGCGGGATTCGTGGTGCTCAGTCTTTAATTTTTATGTAGTGTCGTGATTACTTTCGTCTGCATTCTTTTTGTGTTGGAGTTGTCAGTATCCCCTTTCGTCGCATCTAATAATGGCAACAGTAGTATACCGCTGTTCGAAACTCATAAATCGATAGAAAAAAAAACAAATTCGGGTTACAAACTAAAAATGAGGGAAACGCATTAAATATAAGAGGAGAACAACGACACAACATTAAAATGTAACACACACAGAAACGAACTAACATTAGACCAAATCCGATAAGAATAACAAATATAACATCAAAACTAAATACATGAATTTGTGATAGAAAAGTACCGTGACACGTCTTATAGCAATGAGAAATCACATTTAAATATCAGAGGAAACAAACGACACAATTGAAACACAACGTTAAAATGTAACACACACAGAAACGAACTATAATATAACAATGGCCATATTCCTGACTTGACAGTTCTTGTCCATTCGTTTTTGATGCGTTTTGTATTTTAATTTTGCCATGTCATTATGGACTTTCCAATTGATTTTCCTCTAAGTTCAGTATTTTTGTAATTTAACTTTTTGGTACAGTATATTAAAAAGAAAAAAATGTCGGGTTGAACCTGGTTTTGTGGCATGCCAAACCTCCCACTTTAATGGCAATGCTAAATATAACATTAAAATGACAACATACATTACATGACTACAATACAAATAAATAGGAAAATATATTGGACAAAGAAACAAACGAATAATAGCTAACAGAAGGCAACAGGTTTAAACTTTAATACGCCAGAAGTGCGCCTCGTCCTCACAAGACCAACCAGTGACGCCCAGATATAAAAAGTTTGAAAGCCAAAACAAGCACAAAGTTGAACAGCACCGAGGACCAAAACTTAAAATTCAAAAAGGCCGCGCCCAATACGGCCAGGGTTTTCTGCTTGGGACAAGAACATCCTTATTATTAAGAATAATATATACTTTTGCAAACAGTAAATTTTATAAAATGACTATAAGATAGATATACATGATAAAACTGTATTAACTAACTACAGAAAAAAACCCGGTTACATTACATAAACCAACACAAAAAAATACACACACGAGTTAGCTAAAGCCTCAACGCAAAAAGTAACGCCACATTTGAAATTATAAAAAAAGCACAAAAAATGACGTCACATTTGAAATTCTAAAACAGCACATAAAATAACATCACATTTGAATGACTTACTTTTTTTTAAAAATAAGATAGTATAAGAATAAAGTGAGGCGAATATACTAACTTGACTTAATCCTCTTCGTTCCTTGTGCAACATAGGGCTGCTACAGTCGCTTTTCACCTTACTCTATTTTGGGCTATCCTTTTTGCTTCGCTCCAGGTATATCCAATTTCCTCGAGCTCCTTGTGCCTCGATCTTCCCCAGCTGTGAAATGGTCTTCCCGGTCTCCAATGTTCCTTAGGTTCCATTCTAATACCTGTCTAGTGATGGTACCTACAAGTTTCCGCATAGTGTGCCCAATCCATTGCCAAGTTCTCCGCTTTAGCTGTTTAGTTGCTGGTTCCTGGCCACTAAAATTTTCAAATTTGGCGCAGGCATTTGTTGATAAAAATCTGGATTTGATGTTGTACCCCTGCTGTAAGTGTCCAGGTCTCTTCACCATAAAAGGGACTGCTTTACTGATTACAGAAACTATTACAGTCGAATGATTAAACTTGACAGTAAAAAAAACCTGACAATGCACTAACAAAAATAAATGACCCAAAGACAAACAACAGTATGTAAAACACATTATAGAAAACTAAAACTGAGTAACACGAATCCTACCCAAAACCAGTGGTGATCCCAGGTGCTCTTGAGATCCTACACCTGTGGCACCAGTCTAAAATGTACATCGACACCATAACAGATATTACGAATAGTGATGCTTCGGTCTTAGTTGTTGAACTTGTTTGCAAAACTCCTTTTTTTCCATCATGTGTTACATATTTGTTTTACATTTGTCATTTCAGGGCCTTTCATGGCTGACTTTACAGGTATGGACTTTGCTCATTGTTGAAGGCTGCACAGTAACTTATAGTTGTTAATTTCTGTGCCATTTAGTCTTGTAAAGAGTTTTCTCATTGGCAATCATACCACATCTTTTTTTTTTTTTTTTTAAATTAGACACTTCAGTAGCAAATAAACTCATCATAGATAACAGGATACAATTTCGTATTTAGGCCAGACGCACCTTTCGTCCACAAAAGACTCATCAGTGATGCTCGAATCTTAAAAAGTTAAAAAGGCCAAATAAAGTACGAAGTTGAAGAGCACTGAGAACCAAAGTTCCTAAAAGTTTTGCCAAATACAGCTATATAATCTATCCTGATGTAGAAAAGCCTTAGTATTTCAAAAATTCAAAAGTTTTGTTAACAGTTTAATTATAAATATAACCATATCAATGATAACTTATGTCAGCACAAAAGATGATACCCTCGGGGAATTAAAACTCCACCAGCAGTTGCTTCGAACAAGTTGTTGTAAATAAATGATTAGATGGCTTAAGCTTTCTAATAAAATAAATTGCAAATCTGATGTCCCAACTGTAGCAAATGCCTTTAAATGTGAATGTACCAGACAATATAAAGATTAATTCATTTAGAATATATAATAAAGGTCAAGACAACGCCGAGGAATGGCACAGACAGCCCCTTCATACAGAAGCACTAATAACCATAGTATCAATAAAATTTGTATCAACCGTTGTAAAATCAACAAATATTGCTTAGTCAGGGTTAAATTTACCACGAACATATATGTCTCTCCACAAGTGTCATTCGCAAAGAACACTATGATTTTGTCATAAGAAACGTTGTTCAAATATTATCCTTGTAACAAGTCACAGGCAAACAGCAATCCTCTTTCAAAGAATTCATGATATGAAACAAAGAACCTGGAATATCGTGTCACCTGGAAGATATATACTCCATATTCAGATTTTTTTTTAACGAAAACAAAAATGTTTATTAAAGCAATTCCCAATATATATTTACATACGTAGCACATGCTGCATACTTTTGTATACCATATCAAATACTGCTGAGAAATCGAATGTTCAAACTAGAAATAGTTTAGCTCTAACTGTAAATTTCTAGATACAAGTAAACATTGATGGAAACCTATAACTGTATATATGCTGTATACTTAACATTAAGTTAAATGGGACAACAGCGCACAACATGATATCACAAGTTACACAGTATATAATCGTTATGTCAGTAAATTTGAAGCCCCATATTTAATTACTGGCCACGTTTATGTCGTATTATGTCCAGAGCATATTGTGTAACGATTGATTGTTGGTTGCTTTACTCAAAAAGGCTATATCGCGGCGATATATTGTGTAACGAAGCTTACTCATTGGTTATCTAGTATGGATAATTAAAACGTAGTTGTAAGCCTGGACATCACAATTCCAACACAACATACAATTATTAAAGGGAGAAAGGGAGTATCTAAGACCTGTTTTTGTCTACAAGCATGAAACATTTAAAATATGTATGTTTACTGGGCAACAGTAGTATTTTATTTCAGGACCAATCAATTTTGTTTATTTTAAATAAACTACGCCCACTGACCGTGTAATTAAAATAAATTACACACACTGACTGTAAAATTTAAATAAACTACACCCACTGACCGTGTATTTATAATGATTACACCCATTTACTGTATTTAAAATAAACTACGCCTACTGACAGTGTATTTACAATAAACTATATACATAGATACACCCACTGACCGTGTATTTATAATGATTACACCCACTCACTGTATTTAAAATAAACTACGCCCACTGACCGTGTATTTACAATAAACTATATACATAGATACGCCCATTGGTCGTGTATTTACAATAAACTATATATATATATATATATATATAATTTAAAAGTAAAAAACACAAAAAAATCACATCATAAATCGAACATTGTTTCTGTTAGCGCTTTCACCGCATCTCCAGCGGTTCATCAGACAGAATTGTTATCGTTAATAGTAACGACTTGTGACGTTACGTTATAGTAACGACTTGTGACGTTACGTTATAGTAACGTCATGCGGTAGTTGTATATATCTTACGGAATTTTATTAACGGACCGAATTTCACTTCCTATTTAGTGTGGGCTTATAAAGTTCAATAAAATATTGTTCCTTGGCTTCACGCGGAATTTTATCTTCGGTCCACATCTTAAAAAAGGGATATATTTTAAATTTTCCCTTTCCACATCGGTCAAAGTGTTCAGAACAGGGAGAATTTCGAATTGACGGGTCTTTTATCTGCTGTTTATGAACTCTCACTCTATCAATTAGTCTATTTGTTTGACCTATGTAGTTTTTATTACAAGTGGGACAGGTTGCACAATAAATGACATTTTCCGATTTGCAGTTCATGCTTTTATTCGGTTTATAAGCCCACACTAAATAGGAAGTGAAATTCGGTCCGTTAATAAAATTCCGTAAGATATATACAACTACCGCATGACGTTACTATAACGTAACGTCACAAGTCGTTACTATAACGTAACGTCACAAGTCGTTACTATTAACGATAACAATTCTGTCTGATGAACCGCTGGAGATGCGGTGAAAGCGCTAACAGAAACAATGTTCGATTTATGATGTGATTTTTTTGTGTTTTTTACTTTTAAATTATATTTTCTGTACCAAGGACTTTTTATTTATCAAAATATATATATATATATATATATATATATATATATATATATATATATATATATCAGTCTAAAGATTTGCACAACGGTACTGATATAAGATGTTATAATACGAAAATGTTGTTATTAAATCGTGTTGACAAATATTCCGGCTCAACAAATGGCCTTCTTCAAGTGTCACAAGTTTTAACAATACAGTATTGTTAAAACTTGTGACACTCGAAGAAGGCCATTTGTTAAGCCGAAATATTTGTCAACACGATTTAATAACAACATTTTCGTATTATAACATCTTATATCAGTACCGTTGTGCAAATCTTTAGACTGATATAATTGTTTTCCTTATCTGCATAGTATCGCCTATTCTAGACGATCCGGTACATAGTAAATTTGCTGGTTGGTCGTTTTTATAGACGTTTATATATATATATATATATATATATATATATATATATATATATATATATATATATATATATATATATATATATATATATATATATATAAATATAATTTAAAAGTAAAAAACACAAAAAATCACATCATAAATCGAACATTGTTTCTGTTAGCGCTTTCACCGCACCGGTTACATTGGCGCCCAACTAAAAAACCCACGGTAGTTAGAGAGGAATTCTAGCTAGGGTATGTTTGTGTGAGAGTCATAATGGTATGATGACTCTTGAGGTGGGGGAAGTGTGGCGGGATTGCTTCCCTTAGCAAAACTTAATTAGTAGATACTTAGTCAGCCGTAAGCGGTTGAGCTAAGGAAGTACTTATTTAGCTCAGTCGGTTAGCGCGCTGCCTTGTAACACAAAGGTCCCGGGTTCGAGTCCCGGTGGAGACAAGCAATTTTGTAATGAAATTCGTGCTCTCCGATTGTAAAATGCATATCTAAATTAAAGAGTTTGTACAATTATATTATTGCTAGGTTCCAGCCTGCACCAGAGTAATACAATGCTGCGGTGTTAAGGAGTGGTCATACAGATTGAACGCAATCATACATGATAATTCATCAAACAACATATCTACATATTTTAGTGGAACTGTCGTGCACGATACCATAACTGTCATAACGATACCATAACCGTCATAACGATATAAAGGGAAGTAATCTGGATATACAATACAAACTACTGAAGCTGCTGGACTATTTATTTGGACTTTAATATTTATAATAATTTGATGTATTTTTCTTCTTAATTGTTTATTTTTTTTGTTTGTTTATTAAATAATTTATTTATTCTAATCGTTGATTCTTTGATCAATATTGTAAAATAGCACTGAAAGACTTCTCCATCCGTCCGTCCGTCCGTCCGGGCACAGTAATCAAACCGAATAAAAGCATGAACTGCAAATCGGAAAATGTCATTTATTGTGCAACCTGTCCCACTTGTAATAAAAACTACATAGGTCAAACAAATAGACTAATTGATAGAGTGAGAGTTCATAAACAGCAGATAAAAGACCCGTCAATTCGAAATTCCCCCTGTTCTGAACACTTTGACCGATGTGGAAAGGGAAAATTTAAAATATATCCCTTTTTTAAGATGTGGACCGAAGATAAAATTCCGCGTGAAGCCAAGGAACAATATTTTATTGAACTTTATAAGCCCACACTAAATAGGAAGTGAAATTCGGTCCGTTAATAAAATTCCGTAAGATATATACAACTACCGCATGACGTTACTATAACGTAACGTCACAAGTCGTTACTATAACGTAACGTCACAAGTCGTTACTATTAACGATAACAATTCTGTCTGATGAACCGCTGGAGATGCGGTGAAAGCGCTAACAGAAACAATGTTCGATTTATGATGTGATTTTTTGTGTTTTTTACTTTTAAATTATATTTTCTGTACCAAGGACTTTTTATTTATCAAAATATATATATATAGCTACATGTAGGGCCACTGACCGTGTATTTAAAATAAACTAATCCCACCGACCGTGTATTTACAATAAATACGCCCACGTGACCTTATTTAAATATACACGGTTCCCAATTGCTTACTATTGCAAAATGATATTTCTAGAAATGAATAGGGAGAAAGATAATTAGCAATATTTGGATGTAACATGGGTGTCCATGGATCCATTCAGTTTCAGTCTTTTAGTATGATTTGTATCAACGAACTTAAGGACCAAACCCCATCGCAGAGTGTACCCCCGTATTCTTTATCACGTTTTGGCCATCGTGTGGCACAATCATAGGTAGAATTGGTTATCATTTAAAGTTCTAAATGGTTGATTTAGGATCAAATTTGTGAGAAAAAAAACCAACACTTGATTTATAGTGAAATGAACGTTATATTGGTCGACATGAATCTCCGTTGTCAAACTTGTTCAACTACATCTTAGACAAAATGATAAATTTTGACCATTACCATGCCCTGTTTGGACGAATCAATAAAAATGAACTAGGTGCTTTCGGGGGACAAGTGTTCACACTTTTCTCTGATATAGTTTTAATAATGTCATGCACACTTCCTAAAAAAATATGCTAATAATTTGGGTGCAGCATGGCAAGGTTGTGATAGGTGACTTGCATTTAAATAGACCAACATTATTAGGGTTATAGTAGCTTGTGATATTTACCAGAAATTACGATGATCTGAATTGTAAATCGATAAATGTCGTCTACGGATTAGAGTGCAACCTTTGCGGATTGGTATACGTTGGTGAAATGAAAGGAAGGCTAAACAAACGTATGTGCGGTCATAGATCAGACATTAACCTCAATGCTAACGACATTCTATACCAGCATTTCAATCAGCCCGATCATTCCATCGTTTCTATGACAGTTCGCATTATCGAAAAGATATACCATAGCTCTAACAATCCTAATCTTTCAACGACTCTCCGTAGACAAAAAGAAGACTACTGGATTAGACAATTGGGAACTGCAACACCGCATGGCTGCAATGACAAAATTGATGGTATAGATATTCTATCTAATCCTTCGTGTAACTCGGTGAATGTGATGAATATTTTCAACTCGACTCCTCGACGTAGACGCAGTCATGGTCATCGTCATTATACATCACCTTCTCTGCATGATGTCTCTATTAATGACTTGCTGCCATTCATACAAAAGCCGTTAGGTATTCATCACATTCGCACGAAACTTTATTCATTACCCCTTTCAAAACTTCATTCTCTGTTCAATTTATGTTTGGAATCCACTGTTACAAACCCTCATTCAAACCAATACAAACTTCAAGCTATAATTTCGGATATTGCAAGTCACAGACTTTTCAAGCCAGTTCACATTGGAAAAGATGAAAAAGAGAAAAGATCTTTTCTAAATCTTTTCTTTGCCAACAAAGGTCTCGATGGCGTCAACCTAGGCAATATCCTTCATCATAAATTAGTTCAATCGAAAATACCTCCTTATTTCAAAGACCAGTCTGTACCAATAATTTCTTATACCTATACCAAACCTATTGCAACTAAAATTTTCAATTACAAACGCGTTTTGCAGAATCTCGATATTGACGACTTCAAGTCTAAACCTCCTGATTGCACTTGTGCTAGTTCCCATTTCACATATAATCCTGCTGGCCACGTTATTACCGGTGACCTTAACATTGTTAATAACACTTCTCTACGAAATGTGTTATAGAAAGGTCCGAAATATCGTGAGCCTAAATCCATCAATTGGAAATACAACTTTAAAATTTTGATGGATTCAGTCGAGGATTATGCCAGGCAATGGGCTAAACGTGAAAAGGAAGACGTAGACACTCTATCCGAATGGATTAAGGCAGTGAGGTCGTTAATACAAATCAGAATTAAGAAACTGAATGGGTCCATCAATGCCCATGCTACGTCAATCTTTAAAGACCCAAATGTTGCTAAACACTTATCCGACCTCCATGATAAATATGTTGTTGTCCCCGCAGACAAAGCCCCAAATAACATCGTATTTGTCTGTAAAAGTCACTACATTAATTGCTTGATAAACGAATTAGGTATAGACAATTCACTTGGAAACTCAACATATACCCTCACGACACTTATCAAAGAGGAAATTCTGGATAATCATAGGTCTGTTATTTGTTCCTTTGGTATATCAACCAAAGATGAAGAACTGGATCTTCCATCACTGTATTGGATACCTAAACTACATAAGTGTCCTTACAAACAACGGTATATTGCTGGGTCTTCCAAGTGCTCCACGAAACCTCTTTCTAAATTATTAACATCTATTTTATCAGCAATCAAAGACGGGCTTCAAAGTTATTGTGAAACTGCCTATTCTAGAGGTGGCGTGAATCAGATGTGGATACTTAAAAATTCCAAAGATCTTTTAGAGTACATACAATCTAACTCTCTTTCATCTTGTAACAGTATTAAAACATTTGACTTTTCTACTCTTTACACAAGTATTCCACATTCCAAACTAAAAGACAAATTGAAAGAGTTGGTATTACTTTGCTTCATAAAAAATAATGGCCAACGTAGATACAAGTATCTTGTCTTAGGGAGGGATAAATCATACTTTGTAAAGAATCACTCTGATTCAAACAAAAAAATCTCTGAAACCGATATTATCAAGATGCTTGATTTCTTGATTGACAACATATTTGTAACGTTCGGAGGACGTGCTTTTCAACAGACTGTCGGCATCCCAATGGGAACAAATTGTGCCCCTCTACTTGCCGACTTGTTTCTTTATTATTATGAGGCTGACTTCATGCAGGAACTTCTTAGGAAGAAAGATAAGAAGTTAGCAATATCCTTTAACTCTACTTTCCGCTATATAGATGACGTTCTTTCACTAGACAATTCAAAATTTGGTGACTATGTGGAACGCATCTATCCCATCGAATTGGAGATAACGGATACTGCAGATACAGTTAAGTCGGCTTCATATCTTGACTTACATCTAGAAATTGACAATGAGGGTCGGTTGAAAACAAAACTTTACGACAAAAGAGATGATTTCAGCTTTCCAATTGTGAACTTTCTATTTCTAAGTAGCAACATTCCAGCAGCACCTGCATACGGGGTATATATCTCCCAATTGATACGATATTCCCGTGCTTGCATTTCCTACCATGATTTTCTTGATAGAGGGTTACTGCTCACAAGGAAGCTATTAAACCAAGAGTTCCAAATGGTGAAGTTGAAATCATCCCTTCGTAAATTTTACGGACGCCATTACGAGTTGGTTGACCGTTATGGAATAATCGTTTCACAAATGATATCGGATATGTTCCTTACGTCGTAACTACAATCCCCTTCCCTTTCATGAATGAATGTGACCTACCGAATTAAGACTATTTACCGGATTTGTAATCACATCAGCAACACGACGGGTGCCACATGTGGAGCAGGATCTGCTTACCCTTCCGGAGCACCTGAGATCACCCCTAGTTTTTGGTGGGGTTCGTGTTGTTTATTCTTTAGTTTTCTGTGTTGTGTCATGTGTACTATTGTTTTTCTGTTTGTCTTTTTCATTTTTAGCCATGGCGTTGTCAGTTTGTTTTAGATTTATGAGTTTGACTGTCCCTTTGGTATCTTTCGTCCCTCTTTTGTGAAATATGAACATTATTGGCAAATTATCCTCATGTCTTTTCCAAAAGGAATCATTATATCATTTAAGATGACCCGACTACAAGTACCAAGGAATATAATGAATAAGATGCCTATGTTCACATAACACAAAAAAACAAAAATTCATATATATTGAAACGTATTCCTTACTCTTCTAATTTACAATTAAGTCTCACAGATTTGAATATATAATTGCAATAAAATAAAATATCTTGTTTTTCTCTCAATCGATTTATGAATTTCTATGGTTGCCTTTATTTCAGACAAAGTTTTCCATATTCGACGTTTCAATTGATCCTCATAGTACTGATGCAAATGCTCTGTTTATACATGCATAACTGTTTTGTTGGAAATTTAGAGATCCATATGATAGAATATTTCTTTCATGTCGAAATTTATGAGCTCGAAATATGCTCAAGTATAGGCAGAAGAGATCCAGATTCACTAATGGTTATTTCAAATATTTTCAATGATAATCATAATCAGTATGGGCGCCTTCAAGAGAGAAAAAACCCTATGTTTGATATAGTACCTTCCTGTAGTGTAGAATAGAGGTAGCTAAATTATAATTCTGGTACCTTTGATAACTATTTACACCACTGGGTCGATGTCACTGCTGGTGGACGTTTCGTCCCCGAGGGTATCACCAGCCCAGTAGTCAACATTTCGGTGTTGACATGAATATCAATAATGTGGTCATTTTTATAAATTTCCTGTTAACAAAACTTTGAATTTTTCGAAAAACTAAGGATTTTCTTATCCCAAGCATAGATTACCTTAGCCGTATTTGGCACAACGTTTTGGAATTTCGGATCCTCAATGCTCTTCAACTTTGTAATTGTTTGGCTTTATAAATATTTTGATATGAGCGTCACTGATGAGTCTTATGTAGACGAAACGCGCGTCTGGCGTACTAAATTATAATCCTGGTACCCTTGATAACTACTTACTAACTTTTAAACAACAACCTTGAGTACTTAATTTATCATTTTTTTTTCTGTAGTCCCTTTGCTAATATGGCGAAATAACAATATATCTAGTACAAACAATCGACAAGTCGTGAGTTTAAAAAGACTGAAAAGCGAAGAAATTTCGAGAAAATTAGGGAAGGTCTTTTCAATTTTTTTGTTTTATTAATACATTTAAACTCAGATTGTCTCCGTGTTATTTGCAAACTGTTGACACAGAGTTATGTCTCGCCTGTTGATGACATTGTAAAAGTCTGGACCCTATACCAGTGTTAAATCATCAACATTGTTTAGAACGTAGAATCGAGGATTCTCGTTTTATTCGGTAGTCCTAAATGAAATCTTTGGTAAGTAGGGAAGCCGTATGTTTTTTGTAACAGAGTACATGAAACAAAAACACAAATCCCATCAAAATACTAGCAATTATTTCTATAAACGGGTTCCTGATAAAAATGTTGAACATAGATGAAATTCGAAAATACAGTGCAGGTAACCGCCGTTCAGAGACGAATAGCACTGCCTAACAACAACAGTTTACGGCGTATCAAAATCAAATAATTTCGGATAAAATGTCGCCCATGTAGTTCAGCGCAAATTATACCTTTCAAAATATTCCACTTTATATAAAATTTGGAGAAAATCTCGTAAATAAGACGTTTTATCAGTGGTATCCTCTAGTTTGAATTTAATGTTCAAGGTGTTTATAATCATCTGTCCGTTTAGTAAGATAGCCTCTGACATCTGAACAGTAAATATCGTAAAACAAAAGGGGATATTTGGAATATGAATCTGACCCTAAGTATATTAAAACATCTCCAAATTGTTTGATATTCTAACCTCAAAGAATTAGAAGAATTCAATTAAATATTTCCAAGTCATCCAATCGACTTTTTGTATCCGTTAAAAGTAGCTATTCTTTTAATAAATAATCTGAGATTTTTTCGCGATTAATATTTTTTTTTCATTAATAAACTAATATTTCATCTTTTACTAGCTTTATGTCTGATAAGTAAATAGTTATCAAAAGTACCAGGATTATAATTTTATACGCCAGACGCGCGTTTCGTCTTAATAAGACTCATCAGTGACGCTCAGATCAAAATAGTTAGAAAGCCAAACAAATACAAAGTTGAAGAGCATTGGGGACCCAAAATTCCAAAAAGTTGTGCCAAATACAGCTAAGGTAATCTACTCCTGAAAAAAGTATAACGTCCAATGCTGAATAGTTTTATAAACTCATCATAGCTGCCATTGCCAGTATTATCAGTTTGCTCCAGGCACGTGAAAAGAGTTTTAACATTCAGTTTGAATAATTCTTAGTTGTCCAAGAGGAAGGTTCACTATTCCCTGTAGCAGTTTTATAATCCATAATGAATGTTTTTCAAATCTATAATGAAATCCGGCACTTCAAAATTCATCAAGAAAATTGTGTCAAGTCAGTGGAATCGGAAATAGGGCTACAGTACGTTTAAATTCTAGGAATTACGTTTTTAATGGATCTTAATGGAATAATCCTTTAAAAGTAAAAACCTTCTTTTAATTCTATAGTTTACACTTTAAAGATAGCTAAAACAGTATCTCACCCCTTTTAGAAAATATAACATCCTAAAATAATTGACTTCATTCAATTTAAACCATTTATTTGGTCTTTTCCTTGTCCAGATTAGAATATGTTATGTAATTCAACAAATAACATGTTTTCATTTATCTGGGATGATAAATCATTTAAGGTTAAACAAGCTCTATTACCTATAGATTATTGTACATGATTGGATAAAAATGTATCTAAAACTAAAAATAAAATGGGTAAGAATAGAAAAACAAATGATATGGGGGGTATCCAGCCACGAGACAAAATCAGTACATGCACAACATCAGATCGATTTCTATTTTTCCCTTAAAGGAAGAGAGAAAACATTAAAAATGGAGGGTTCAAGTACTTTTACATCAAAATGAGGTAACAATATGAATAGATAAGATACGATTTGGTTTCAATTTCGACCCTTTTTTTTAAACTGTCTCCGATTTTCAGAATTAAACGTTGATAATTAATTACATGTATGTAATTTGATAAAAAGTGATGCATCTTGGTAAAAAAAAATATACCTCTTCCAAGAGAACATTATACAGCCATCAAATGAATTAATTATAGTTTATTTCACTACCATTGAAAACTAATGTATTTTCATTTGGAATATCTGAATGCATCAACTAGAATTGTGTAAAAAATAAGATAATTTTGCTTAAAATACTATATTTATAGAACCAAGTTTACAGGAAAAGATAACCTTTAATAGCTGTTTTTGGCAACCCCTTCTTGGAATTTGGTCCTTAATGCTCTTAAACTTGGCATTTTATTTGGTCATTTAAATTTTCGAGTCAAGCTTCAATGGAGAGTAAACATGCATCTGGCATACAAAATTTTAATCTGGGTATCTATGAAGAATTTCTTTGCCTGTGTACTTTCAACAGATTTTGGTACATTTACTAAATAATGGCGAGTTTGAATCTAGATTACATTTTATAGTGGATGACTTATAGTTCACAAATTTCACACATTGGATTGAGAAAATAAAAATATATTATGTCTATAGTTATTGGGCTTTATTTTGGTTCATTCGGTATAAAATACTGGTCTTCAGATTGAATCAATTGTTTTAATTGAAAACCTACTTCCCATGGATTTAGTAATTTAGTATTCCATACATAAGTCATTTTGCCGTCTGGACATATCTAGGATATATTTGTACAACACATGAAAATATTGCCACATATATCGTTTATACAATACCAGTATTAAAGCAATTGTGAAGACAGAACTGCATGCAAAGAAATTTGATATAAAATTGTGTAAAAAAAAAGAACAATGAATATGCAGAACATGATATCTTACCTTGTTTTTTTCATCTGTATATTTCAATGTTTTCTGTAGTTAATCAACACATTTTAGATTCTTGGTTGTATTATTAAACTCAATTCAGGAATTGAAGCAGTTATCAATTCCTTTGATACTGTTTCAAATATTCATAGAACAATTCTCTATTTTTGATTGACATTCAGAAGATATAACAATACTACTCCAGCTTGGGAATTTTCATAATAATGGGAGGATTCACAGGCAAAAAAGATATTGCATTCATCCTTTGTAAAAGTATAGTGAAATGTAAATTCTCTCATTATAACATTATAACAAGTGAAAATAATAATTTGGTCACATTTCTATTTTCATAAACAGAATGCATGATTTCCCCTTTTTTATTAGAACTTGAATATGCAGATTTACTGTGGAAATGAGAGTGGTTACAAGAAAACCAAATGCAATCATGTAATTTGTTTCTTCAAAAAGCTTTCATTTCAATTTTAGAATAAACTTGGACGGAGAACAAAATACAAATTTAAAACCATTGTTGACTGTTCAAGTGTTAATTTCTATTTGTCTAACTATAATAAAGAAAATTGTCAAGGTGTTTTGATTGTAGGATTCTTTTATGTGTGTTTGATGCAGACTGAAAGTATAGACACATATATAAGAACTCAATTGTGTCAAGAGTAATATATATTCATAGAAAGAATACACATTTAAGACACGTCCATCTATTTAATATATTACATAAAATCCCACTCAGCCCAACTAGCTCTGCAAGAAACACCAAAACACCAGAGATTAGTTTTAACTTCCTCTGCAATTTATTCACAATGAAACTAAATAAGGACAAATTCCCATCATGAAAAAATGAAAAATCTCAGAAGCAACTTTATACTTACAATATTCATAAAGAACCATAAAAATGACTGTTAGTATTAGTTCTAATCGAAATAAACTCATCATTGATACCAGGATTGAAATTTTATATTTACACCAGACGCGCTTTCGTCTACAAAAGACTCGTCAGTGACGCTTGAATCAAACAATGTTAAAAAGGCTGAATAAAGTCAGAGTTTAAGAGAATTGAGGACCAAAAATTCCTAAAAGTTTTGCCAAATACAGCTACGGTAATCTATTCCTGAGGTAGAATAGTCTTAGTATCAAATAACACCACTTTACAAATGTTATCAAAGGGGAGTAACTCTAACATGATATTCTGAAACTCCAAATTAAGCAGGTCAATAATGACAATAAGCCACAGGTGGATTTATTGTAATACATAATACATACTCAACTATACTGTTTTCAAGTGTTAAAATCACATTTTTTAGACAGTGTCTCTTAACTGATTAGTGGCAAAAAAAATTGGGAACAAAAAACCCACAACAGATGCTGAAAGGATGTTAAGGACCATAAAAATAAATTCAACCTATACAAATATTTAACTTAGGCCAACATATTCATAAATATAGATGTGTTTTCATTAGTTTCATGACTGTTTAGTTTTTTCCAGCGAAAAACTCAAGACTATTAAATCCAAATAATTTATGAAATGAACAACTGAGCTACCTACTTTAATGGGTGCATGATATCCCCTAGTCATGATTTTTAAGCCTCCTTCATGTCAAAACTTCTTATGACAAACAAACTCCTACAGTACTTGGAAAGATAAGTTTTATGATACAATGTACAATTTGGTAGGATTTTTTTTAATAAATAGCAAAGCAGACAGCAAAACACTTCAAGAAAAGTCACAGTAATACAGATTTATATGGATGCTAAACTGTATTCTGATAACAGTCTGCATTCCTAACATACAGGTAAGTATAGGCATATACAGTCGACAGAAAATATATAGACAAATCACACTTACATAACAAAATGATGACCAATATGTATTATGAAATAGTAGTATGATCAACCCCTCCACATGAAATAAATGATGTAAATGATGTTTTGTTTTTGAAAAGGACTCTGGTATTAAGCAAGAATTACAAATAATCATTCCCTAGTCCTTCAACTGTCAAAATCTGTTATACGCATTTTTTGTTCTTACAATAACAAAGCATAAAACTATTTGGCCCAGTTACATATTATATCTACTGACTAATCAAACAGATGACTAGGTCATTGTACAATTTAAAACTTCATGGAAGATTTTGAATGTACACTTTGGACCAGAATACAACTCTGATCATAAAGTCTAGGACTTTACTTTTTCAATACTTTTCAACATAAACTATGAAAAATGTGATGTTATATTTTTTATTTAGAAAAAACCTCTTCTGGTGACGACAATTGACACAGTTCTTGACCTTGCTTCAGATATGTCAAATATATAAGATAACTGACATGTACTTGCCTTTCTATATTTCACATAAATATTCAGACATAAATATATTTTCACATTGAATTTGTTCATGAAAAAACGACAAATGCACATTACAAATATTATGTTCTGCACCAATTCTTTTGTTTTTATGATCCCATTCATAACTTTCATGCAACCTGACATTCACTTTGACCAGTTCTCAGTATATAACTAAAGCATATATTAACTTTTAAATTTACAAAAACTTAAAACAGAAAACAACTAAAAATATTGTGCATTCTTAGCAGGATAAATGTTTGATGACGACATGTTTCTCCACAGAATGAATGATAAATGGTTTCTATTGTTTTATCACCAAAATATTAACAACTTTGAGAATAAATTATGTAACATGAAATGTCTAACAACGTTTAACTGTATAGGTCATCGTCACCATCATCCTGGAAGTTACCTCCCCCTGATCCACCTTGGTTTGGCTGACTTGATCCTCCACTTCCAGGGAAGCTGTAAGATAAATTGTACTCTTTAATTATTCATTGAAAATCTAAAACAGCATCCATAAAGGCAGGTCCTGATAAGTCATTTAAAGAGACTTGTTGTAAGCTTCCTCCTTTTTTCCACAAAATGTTCTACCAGTAAAATATAATTTTGTTTTATACACACAACTTTTTTTCTATGGACAATTTTACAACAGTTTCTAACAAACACACATAAATCTGTATATCTTAGACAAAATTGGTAATTTTTCATTGTAATTTTTCTCATTTTGACACTTTTGAAATGTAAAACCTATCTAACAATCAATATACCTCTACAGCTCTCTTTTAATCATACCTTCAAGAATAAATAATAGCAATAATACATTGTTCTTATGATTTATAGCTATCATTTATATAGCGTATTCTGGTAAATGATACCTAAATAGGTCTGTCGAACCTTAATTAACCCTACCTGAAATTGCCACCGAATCCTCGACTCTGTTGAAGTGTCTGGGCAAACATTTCATATTTTCTGATATCATTATCACTAACAGATCTTCTTGCAAATTTCATGGCCTCTTCAAAATGAGCTCTTGTGATTTCTGGAACTGGATCATAATCTTCTGTTTCCTAGAAAGGAAGATTTATTCAAAATAAATAAGTTTTATAAATATGCTCATTTAATATTTAGAAATAAGTTTGACAGAAAAAAAAATATTACACCAACTTTCAGCTAGGCACACTATTCAATGAGATAACAAACAGTATAACTTGCTATGCAGTACGTGTTTGTTCAATCTTGAAAGCTGAACAATGACGTTTAGTTTTTATCTTCTACATCATTTTGTCTCTGGTGGAGGGTTGTCTGATAAGCAATCATACCACATATTATTAATATAATATTCAATTTTATTGGCTTCACTTCTTTTCACTTATTTCACATTTCGTTATTTACCACTTAAAAATAATTCCAAGAGCAGTCGAGCTGAAATGCTGCCCTTATCTATTATCACTAACTTACCATATCTGCATCAGGATTAGCTTGTCTCTCTCTCTCGTTTCTGATTTCAGCTTCAATAGCCTGTCTGATGGCTAATTTACATGCTCTCTGACAAATTTCTGTTAAATCAGCACCACTGAAACCTTCTGTTACCTTTGCTAAGTAGTCTAAATCAATATCCTGAAAAAAATCACCATATATAAGCAAAAGGATTTAAAGTCTCTTAATTTTATACAAATCAACAACCATCAAGACATATCGTACCAGTAAAAATCAAAGCCTTAAAGGCTGTAAAAGCAATTGCTGTCATGTTAATGTTTGGGGACTTTTATTTTTCATCCACATATATATAATAATTAAACCTGACATGAGTGTTGTCTAGTTAGAAGTAAGAAGGTTTTAACTTTATATAAATAAAAGACTTTAGCAGAAAGTCATTTTTAATATGTTTTATATTTCACAAGGAGACAACACGTTTACCAGGCTAAAGTTGGGGTCAAATATACATGTGCTGAAACATATAACTCAAAAAGATATCATCATGGATTATCCCCTGGTAGTGTTTGTAACTGGGCAATAATTTCCTTTATTGATTTAATTTTAACAATTTTCATTATCAATTTATATTTAACCATTAACACAAATGATTAAGTTAAAACATTTCAACTTTCCAGACGCAAATGTTAAAAAACGGGAAAGAAATAAAATATCTTACAAGACATAAACATGTAAAGAATAAATATATATTTCAGCTTAATAAAAATATTTTCATAATGGTACTTTGTCATCATTTTTAAAACTAAGTTCCAAACATTATTGCTCAGTTGATATACATGTATGTCCTTCTGATGCGGTACGAGCACAGGCACTTGTTTCTATCCAAAATAGTTTTATATGGATAGCCGACCTTCCTATGGATAGAAACAAGTGCATGTGGGTACGAGATAACTATAATTCTCATGCAATCCCGAAAAGGGGGGGGGGGGGGGGGTGTCATCACAGACAAACATGACATTAAATCGTTATCACTGATGTATTGTTTAGGGCCAGTTGAAGGACGCCTCCGGGTGCGGGAATTTTTCGCTGCATTGAAGACCTGTTGGTGACCTTCTGCTGTTGTATGTTTTTCTATGGTCGGGTTGTTGTCTCTTTGACACATTCCCCATTTCCATTCTCAATTTTATTATACAAACAAGAACAAACAGCTCTACGTTGCTTTGACATTTATCAATTTTCAGGAAACATTGCGAAAAATGATCTTCAATATTTCGAAAACATGTGAAATAAAATTGCTAACACGGGTCAACAAACGTAGTAGACTTGTTCACTGAAAAGACGAGGATAATGGTTTCATCTGACATTTGTTATGCATTCCCAGTTTTGATCATGATATTTAAAAAGACGTACTTTTTTTCAATCTATGTAACTAGAAAATTCCAAATTGAAATATCTCTTCATCTGGACCGACTTGGCATCTACTACGTTTGGACGGGTCCATTTCATTAGTAAGGTGATCGATAAATATTACGGAGTTTGACAGAAAAGGAAAACGAACTTATTGTTATTTGTTTTCAACAAGGGTTTCGTTCCGCTAAATTAGAATCATATTCAAAACAGTGTAGCTGTGGCCATTGATTGACGACCTTAATTTATCCCATTGACTGGGGCAGATTAGGTGAACGTCTGTCTGTAACGACCGCTGCTCACTATGTACTTGTTAAAGACACTTAAACTGTGGGGTCACAAAAGGTTCTCAACACCTAAATAAAGTAATTAGAAAAACTAATCAGGAATAACACGATGTTTTGATTTGTATCAATAATATAAATCAAAACAAAGTTATTCCTGAATAATTTTTCGAATTATTTTAATATTAAAGGCGTTAAGAACCTTTGGTGACCTACAGCTTAAATTCTATAATAAGTAATTAGTGAGCAGTGGTCGTTACAAACGTTCACATAATCTGCCCCAGTCAATGGGATAATTTAAGGTTGTCAATCAATGGCCACAGCTACACTGTTTTGAATATGATTCTATTTGCGCAAACAAAGTTTGTCTATTTTTAGATTACAGGTAATCATTTGACACTACGCATTAACCTGTGTAGTGATTTTGATTTTACGATAAATGTATGAATGAACGATAATTTTATGAATGAACAAGAGCACCTGACCTCTTAAAGAAACACAAATTAAACATATAAAACCGTATTTAATAGGAGATAATTCAGTTAAATTTTCAATACTAAATCAACAACTGAAATGAATCCATATTTTGTTGAAACATCGTACGAACGGCGGAAAACGGAATCGCAGTTATAAAAATGTACTTTTTTTCACTCGGACTTCTATGTTATTTGATAGTCAAACGGTTGACCCTTTAAATACAAAAATACATCTACAAGAACATATTCTGAAACTTCTTAAATCCACTAACGTTTTTTTAAAGTTTCAAGCTATGTATTGCATTAGAAAACATACATAGGTGTTAAAGAATGACAGACCAGGAGCCTGTTTAACAAAATACTATGGCTTGATATGGGCGGAGTCTCTGATCTGGGTCACAAAGATGGCCATACGCGATAGCATAAAAGCAATTGCTTTAAAAATCAAGGGATCATTGATTTGCATACTTTTTACATTAAAATTTATTCAAACTACATTTTTGATTGACAACTAATTTAGCTTTTCAATTATATAAATGTTATTGCTTGGAACATTAAACAATAATAAATAATCAAAGAAGAGTGATAGTATGAACTGTAAGTATTCTAACAGCACAACTACTGACTATATAGCCTATGTATTAACTTTATGTATTTACCCTAGAAATTGGTGACTTTCTCAAGTTTGCTTTAAGAATCTGAATTCTCGACTTAAGATCTGGTAAGGGAATATAGATCAGCTGATCAAGACGTCCAGGTCGGAGTATGGCAGGATCTATGATGTCTGGTCTGAAGAAACAAAAATCCATAAATGTGAGAATTTTTTTTTTAGGTAAATAATTTTTGAGGTATTTATCTATGATTTTATTTTTCTCATCTAATTTCATAAACACATCAGCTTTATATAATATCTATTTTTTCTTATTGTTGCCATCAAATGAAATTGGATAATAAATGCCATTTTTCAATAATAACTACATTATATATCTTTATATTAGGTATTGGTCTAATCAACTGCATGTTTAAAGGTTAAAAAGAGAGTAAAAAGAAGAGGTAAAACAAAACAAAATCCAATTAATAGTTCTAGTTTGTGAAACACTCTTACAATATATGAGCTGTATTATAATACACATGATCTTTTCCAAAATGACAGACAGATGATGAACTAATTTAGACTTTTCTTTATCAGAGACCCATATGCTAGCAAAATGAGTCAAAAAGGAAGTGCCAAACCCAACAATAGTCAGCTCCATTTATGAATTAATCAAAACTAAGCCCAACTTAAAACAACATGTGGTTTTTGTTCATTAAGTCTATTTACCTGTTAGTTGCACCAATAATAAAGACATTTTTCTTTGCACTCATACCATCCATTTCTGTCAAAAGCTGATTGATAACTCTGTCTGCAGCTCCACCTATAATCAACGGGGAAAAAATAAATCAACATTCTTCAAATCCATAATTCAGTTGTAGCACCTGATCAGTGTTAAAGATAATCTCATTTATATTTGGTTACTATATTTTTCAAAAGCAGGCAAAATAGGCTTCATATTAATATGCAGTAACATGAATACTATGAATTTTCAGTAAACATGCTATGTATTAGTGTTAAGAAAGTAAATATTTGTGGTTAAACATTTGAAATATATGTTATGAAAAAGCAGTATCAAAGTCAGTAAATAATTTGTTTGAATGAATTATTCTTTTATAGAAAACTAGTGAAGATGGTGTCAAGTCCAAACATACATAGGCACAACTAGGACTGTTTTTATTTAAGTAAATGACCTATAAAAGGGTTAAATGCGAGGATTGATTTTTATTTGACATTTTTTTCTTTTTGTTTTATAAACCCGAGTTTCCACTGAAATATAGGTTAAACATCCCTCTGTTCATTTTCAAGATTTTTTTCTGTTGGAGGATTCTACTTTACCTAGTTTTGGTGAATAGGACTATCACATCAATTTATGTTATATCATGGAAAACCAACAGTCAGGGTTCTTGTTCTTATGAAAGGGGATGTTTAAGCTTGATAGTTTAATAAAAGTTGAACATATGATTCATAAAAGGGCATACAAAAAAACAAAATAAATGTTTTGGTATGGCCTTATGTAAATAATGTCTTTAGTAATGAACATAACATTTGTAGTACAATAACATACACAAATAATATTTCTTGATCTAAAATTCCACTGTGATTATAACAGAGTAGGGGAGATAACTGCTGGTGCCAGGGGAGACAATTCAGTGCTGCTTTACAGGCACTTACCTCCATCACCACTGTTTCCACCTCGAGCCTTAGCTATGGAGTCTAATTCATCAAAGAACAAAACACAAGGAGCCGCTGATCTTGCCTGAATTCCAATCAAATTATAACATTATACCCTCCGTTAGTCAGTTTTGATCCAAGATTAATATACAGTAAGAGGATAATGACTGTATCAGAACTGGTCTTTTGATTTTCTTTAAATTTGACAAAAACTGCAATACCTTTATAGAATGAATAAATATGCAAATGGCAATTTTTAAACTGTCAAAGGGGTTAATTCCATGAGGAAACCCCATCCCCCCAAAAAAATTTAGAAATATGTGGATAAAACCCAAAACTTTCTAAAGAATTGGTCTGAATTTGCGTTCGCAGAACCTTTTAGATTGATTAAATCATAAAATATTGGCAACAACTGACAATGTAGTAATTATAACAGTCATCATCCTCTGGCAAGCAACTTGACATACAGGATGCATCGAAGCAAGGACATACAGCAGGGCTAATACAGCCAAGCTACATACCTCCATCTCCTGCATTGCCTCCTCGAGATTTAGCTATGGAGTCTAACTCATCAAAGAACAGGACACATGGTGCTGCCTGTCGAGCCTGACATGTGGTAATTAAACAAGGCATTTATTAAACACTCAATAATAAAATGTATCATTGTATGTTTTATTACTAGTTTATGCAAACCCTCAGTGACATACTCTTACATATTGTTGCTGAAAGTGACACATATATCTAAACAGCATGTCATAATATGTGTGTCGAGATTGACAACCTATTTATTGAAGCTTGTGTTATTTTTCTTTCTCATGACATGAAATACATACAGTCCTGGTACAAATCATTTCTACCGTACACTTTTTTTGTAGTATGAGTAATTAAATTATATAGAAACATATTGTAAGCATCACAAGGTTTCATCAATCAGTAGCTGTATATCCAAGTGTATCCCAAATATTAATACTGCCTATTCAATAGTACTTCTAGTGTGTGTATAGTAAACAATGCAGACACATATTGAAGCATAAATGTTGTAATTGTCTGTAATAGTTTTATTACAAGTTTAATTATTTCATGTCTTCTTACCTTATCAAATATTTCTCTGACATTAGCTTCAGATTCTCCAAACCACATGGTTAATAATTCTGGTCCTTTGATAGAGATGAAGTTAGCCTGACATTCATTAGCGATAGCTTTGGCTAGTAAAGTTTTACCACAACCTGGAGGGCCATAAAACAATACTCCTTTTGATGGGGTCATACCAAACTTCAAAAACTTTTCTGGATGTTCAACTGGATACTATAAATATAATTCAATTGATAAATGTTACAATGATATTAATTTAGGACAAAGATTAATATCTAGGAACTTGCTCTTTGTATTACAAACATGAAAATGAGGACATTTGACAGATAAAAAATATCCGGGCCATAATAAATAATAGGTTTGTTTGCCCAAACGCTACCTACCCAGAAAAAAGCTGCCTACTCAAATTCTTTTATTGTCCTGATTTGAAGAAGTTTTTTTTTAATCAAATAGGCATGAAGACTAATAAACATCTGATACTTCAATTTCTTTTTTGGAAAAAAAAAATGCCCACCTACCTACCCACTGTCTCAACCTGTACAAAGCCAAATCACATCTACCTTTCCATGACTTCGATGATCATATAATATTTTTTAGCAAAAAGGTTCTAAGATTTAATTCATCATAAATCACAGTTTTCATTGATTTCTAAAAACTATATTTCATAAAATCTGACATGGCTTGATTTTCTTGTTCTGTTAACAGAAATTTGCAATGTTTTCCATACAATATTTTTAAGCTGGAAGGCAAAAAATACCTTCGGACAGGAGATTGATTACATTTATAACATACCTGTACAAGTTCCTGTAATTCTTTCTTGACGTTTTCTAGACCACCAACATCCTCCCAGCTAACATTTGGTACTTCAACTGATGTTTCTCTTAGAGCACTTGGATTACTCTTGCTAAGAGCCCACTGAAGAAATAGAAAATTTTATATATGTTTAAGAACGGTATATAACCAACAACTTATTTTATTCATTAATCATATTCTAAAAAGTGTCAACAATTGTAAGTAGCAGGAAACATACAGAATAGACAGATGAATTAAAAATAAAATATTCCCTCATTTTCAAGTTTCAGTTTTTTTTTATTTTTATTGTATTTTTTCCTTAAAAAAATAGTACAAAATAAATTAATTTAACAGCAAAAGTTTACGAATAAAAATTAGACTTTAAAAGTATAGTTACCCTGAAATCATCCATTGTTACAGCCAATGCATCCAATACTTCAGCATCAATAGATTCGTCCTCCAGATCAATAAGATCCATCTTTTCTCTAATTTGTTGTAGAGCAGCTTCTGAACATAAGGCAGCTAAATCAGCTCCTACATGTCCATGTGTTTCTGATGCTACCTGTTCTAAATCTACATCATCAGCTAATTTCATGTTCTTTGTATGAATTCTAAGAATTTCTAATCTTCCGGTGGCATCAGGTATTCCAATATCTACTTCTCTATCAAAACGACCTACAAGGAAATTTGTTTTTGGGATGAGATGAAATGGTTTCTGTTATGTCATTTAATATACATATTGTCAATAAATCTGCAAAAATTAACAGTATATTTTTTTTGTCTGTAAATGTTTAATTCAATGAAAGTCAATGTTTCATTCCCTTTTTAACATTGAATCCTTCTCCTTAACAAATTTTAAACTACTAGTCAACTTAATGTTTGAATATATGTATCATCTTACCAAATCTTCTAAGTGCACCATCAATACTGTTGGGTCTGTTGGTTGCTGCCATTACGATCACATGGGCTCTTTGCTTCAAACCGTCCATAAGGGTCAACAACTGGGACACTATTCTTCTCTCAACTTCACCATGTGTCTAACAATGAAATAAATGATATTCATGTTAATATACTATGATTTAATTGATTGATTGATTGATGACAGCTAAATGTTCAAAAGGCAAAATATGATGCATACTCGAGAAAGGAGTACTGTGGATTAATCTATTTCCTAGGTATCAATTTTTGTGGATTAAGGAAAACTTGCATTTTTGTGGATATTTAATTTCTTTGATTTTCTAATCTCTGCTTACAAAGCATATAGAAAATTTGTTAATCGTTGAACATTCACCAGTACCCAGTTAACCACCGAAAATTGGGATCCAATGAATAATAAGTAAATCATAGTATATCCTGCATTGCACTCGAAGACTAATCCACTTGAGTCAATATTATAAGAATAAGAAACGGTACCCAAGAAAACATGTCATCCTACTATTCTGAACCAGAACATGAATTTATTATGCAGCAAAACCCAATTTGAAGTGTTTGGTTATACTCGGGTGGGGATCAAACCCAACTAGTGTGTGCACACTTCTGTTAAACACCTGTCAAAGTTTAATTCCTAGTGGTTTCTGATTACAGAAGACTAATAAAATAGATCAAGAATGATTTTCCTTGCAAAGCAGATGCCTAAATGTATCAAAAGCTAGATTGAATTAACCCAACAAAAATTAATACAAACATACCTTTTCTCTTTTTGGTGCAATAGCATCTAATTCATCAATGAAGATAATAGCTGGAGAATTCTTCTCGGCTTCTTCAAAGGCTTTCCTCAAGTTACTCTCAGATTCACCAGCCAATTTACTCATGATTTCAGGACCTTAAAAGTATTTTATATTCAAACATATAATCATCCACATACTATTTACATCTCTGCTTTCACTAGACAGGGGTAAAAGCCTGTTTATACATTGTTATCTTGTTATGCATATATTTCATATTTTAATTTCAATTTTATATATGATATCTTTATTTAATGTTTTCTTTCAATAAGTAATGCATATCTACAAAAAAAAAATTTTGTATCTCATTTTGTTAGTTACTTAGGAAACTGTATAGATGTGTATAGTTTTTTCTTTTTACATCACAGACTAGATTCATAGCTCTTGACTTCAATACTTGAAACAATAAATGAACCAGATGCTCCGCAGGGCGTAGCTTTATACGACCGCAGAGGTTGAACCCTGAACGGTTAGGGCAAGTATGGACACAACATTCAAGCTGGATTCAGCTCTAAATTTGGATTGTGATTAAATAGTTGACACAGCATAGGTTTCTGACACAGAATGAATGTGTTCTAATGAACTTAAAATTTTTGTTTCTCTTAGAGCAATTCACTATGCTGTTGAATATTAATCCTCTCAAAAAAATGTTTGAAGAAATTTTCTTTTTTATTTATGAAATTTCAAATGAGAAAAATTGAACCCAATTTTTTTAATCACATCCCCCTTTCCCTTATTCCAAAACTAATCTCAATTAAAATTTCTAATGGAGTTTGCAACAATAACTACTCATTTAAATACATCATAAAATATTAAGATGTAAAAAAACTGCTTGTTATCACTGAATGGTAAAGATTATTTTAATTTATCAGTTGGTAGTAAAAAGTGAATATACATTGTATATTGTATATAACAAAGATTTAAGTTGATTCTGGACAAAGAAAGATAACTCCAATTAAAAAAAAATCTTGCTATTGCACAATATTTTGCAATTAGATATTTCTTGCTTACTATTCTGGACAAAGAAAGATAACTCTAATTTTTTTTTTTGTTGATATTTCACAATATTGTGCAATTAGATATTTCTTGCCATTGCGCAATACTGTGCAATTGAAAAGACTTGCTATTGCACAATACTTAATATAATAATTTTAGATCCTGATTTGGACCAACTTGAAAACTGGGCCCATAATAAAAAATCTAAGTACATTTTTGAATTCAGCATATCAAAGAACTTCAAGATTTCAATTTTTGTTAAAATCAGACTAAGTTTAATTTTGGACCCTTTGGACTTTAGTGTAGACCAATTTGAAAACAGGACCAAAAATGAAGAATCTACATACACAGTTAGATTTGTTATATCAAAGAACCCCATTTATTCAATTTTTGATGAAATCAAACAAAGTTTAATTTTGGACCCCGATTTGGACCAACTTGAAAACTGGGCCAATAATCAAGAATCTAAGTACATTTTTAGATTCAGCATATCAAAGAACCTAACTGATTCATTTTTTGTCAAAATCAAACTAAGTTTAATTTTGGACCCTTTGGACCTTAATGTAGACCAATTTGAAAACGGGACCAAAAGTTAAGAATCTACATCATAGTCATGACAGTTAGATTCAGCATATCAAAGAACCCCAATTATTCAATTTTGATGAAATCATTCAAAAGTTTAATTTTGGACCCTTTGGGCCCCTTATTATGTTGGGACCAAAACTCCCAAAATCAAACCCAACCTTTCTTTTATGGTCATAAACCTTGTGTTTAAATTTCATAGATTTCTATTTACTTATACTAACGTTATGGTGCGAAAACCAAGAAAAATGCTTATTTGGGTCCCTTTTTGGCCCCTAATTCCTAAACTGTTGGGACCTAAACTCCCAAAATCAATACCAACCTTCCTTTTGTAGTCATTAACATTGTGTTTAAATTTCATTGATTTCTATTTACTTAAACTAATGTTATTGTGCGAAAACCAAGAATAATGCTTATTTGGGCCCTTTTTTGGCCCCTAATTCCTAAACTGTTGAGACCAAAACTCCCAAAATCAATCCCAACCGTTCTTTTGTGGTCATAAACCTTGTGTCAAAATTTCATAGATTTCTATTAACTTCAACTAAAGTTATAGTGCGAAAACCAAGAAAATGCTTATTTGGGCCCTTTTTGGCCCCTAATTCCTAAAATGTTGGGACCAAAACTCCCAAAATCAATACCAACCTTCCTTTTGTGGTCCTAAACCCTGTGTTAAAATTTCATAGATTTCCATTCACTTTTACAAAAGTTAGAGTGCGAAAACTAAAAGTATTCGGACGCCGGACGACGACGACGACGACGACGCCAACGTGATAGCAATATACGACGAAAATTTTTTCAAAATTTGCGGTCGTATAAAAATCAATAGTCTTGTCAAGATAAAAGTAAGATGTGGCCTATGAGACAACTATCCAACAGAGACCAACTGAGGTCAATGTTACCAACTTAACATTGTATTTAATACCTACCATTGATAAGGAAAAAGAAAGCTCCAGTCTCATTAGCAACAGCTCTGGCTATCAAAGTTTTACCAGTTCCAGGAGGACCATACAACAAAATTCCACGTGGTGGCTAAAATACAAAAACATTTTTGAACTTCATATTGCAATAGTCTTATAAACATAATAAAAATGTGTTATAAACCCCCTGTATAATTTTCAAAAGCGATAGCAACGAATCTTTTACATTCAATTTGAATTATTTTTTATCTTTTTAAACCTTACAACTAGGTTGATATGTTGATTTTCTGTCTCCTTCAACAACAATCTTGCTTAAAATGGTGATCTTTGTGATTTTGCTTAGTTTCTTCTAAACCTATTCTTGCATCATATTCAGATTTTATCTAAAATTAAATTTTACTGAACGTTTTGCTGTGTTTGTTTATTCCACATTGGCTAGAGTTAATAGGGGAGGGTCGAGATGTTTAACCCCTATTTTTTTGCACATGTCCTAGTCAGGCAACTCTAGCCGTTGATAGTCTTGTGTTGTGTTTTTTTAATTTAAGTTCATTTGTATGTATTGGAGTTTCAAATGGAGTCCTCTTGCTGAACTAGTATACATTATTGTTTGGGGATAGCTGAATCCATATGTATTTGGATATATTATAGACTAAAGAATTAAATGTGAACCAACCTTAACACCAATAGCTTTAAACAATTGTGGATGTCTTAGAGGTAGTTCTACCATTTCTTTAATCTGTGCCAATTGTTTTCTAACTCCACCAATGTCATCATAGCCAACCTCATTCAGGGCCTCCTCTTCTTCCTATACAAATATTGCATCTATTTTACATGTTCTTTTGAAACATTTTTAACAAATAAAAAACTTGGTATAAAAAGTTACAGTATCCTTACTGATTTTTAAAACATTCTCACCCCCCTTGTCAAACATTGTCAAATATGTTTCTTGATTTATTTCAATCATATCTATCTTCTAAAATCAAAGCATTTAGTAGCTCTAAGAGAACTGATAGCTTGTTTTTTCTTGTCATCACTTTTCTTTTCCAAATAAATATCCTGATGAAAAAAAGGCTAAAATGTAATGCATGTCCAACTTCCCTTTTCCCCAACCAATAACTGAATGCACAGTTGATATTAACAAACTAACCTCTCTTTTGACTGGATCCCCTTCACAGTGTATAACAGTATCTGGTGCTACAATACAGTATGGACTTGGATCTGTTTCTATCACTTTGAACTCTACAGCACGCATACCACCTCGTACTATGAAAATATCTCCTTTCTTAATGGGTCTGTAGGCTTCCAAAAAATATGGCTTAAGAAATACTTCAAAGATGTTTCTGAAATAAAAGAATTTCACAATGAACTACAGTTTTATAACAGAGATTGTAGATACACTTGAATCGAAATATGACAACCCAATATTATCATTCAGATTTTTAGCATTAAAGGTTTGATACCTGCACAAGTTAAGATAAAAGAAAAATAACTTTTAATTCAACTTCTGATGAGCTAACCAGTTCAATTAAGACTCATGAATGTTGTAGCCAGACTGAATATAAACCATGCCATCATTTTCTAACTCTATGGATTGATTTTATGACTGGAAACAAACTGAATTCTGTTTCTACTGTTAGTTGATATAGAGTACTCCATGCAGTATGTGTAAACATCACCCAGTAAATATCAATCCACATCAACACAGATGTTTACAAAGCATGCTCAAATTGTTTGATTAAAATAAGCGTATTGAAGACCTGTTGGTGACCCTCTGCTGTTGTTTTTTATTTGGTCGGGTTGTTGTCTCTTTGACACATTCCCCATTTCCATTCTCAATTTTATGTGTTGCTCGTTTCTGAATCCTTATATTGTATATGTTTATAAAATATACTTGTATTATTCATAATAAAAATATTGTTTACACCAAATTGTTAGGTCATAACTGTTTTTAAGAGTTTGAATGATGAATGTTACTGAACACTATAATCGTAACCTTGGCACACTTATATAATTGAAGTCAGTGATGACATTATCATACATTTTTTAAGTGTAGTGGACTTATAGTAAGTAGCTTCAAAGTACTATTCTTTCATGGGGAATAATTTTTACAGCGATTATGCAATACTTAATGAATGTCAGAAATATGTGCAAACTCAAAATCTGCAAGGCTGTTTCTCTCTATTACATCTGATCTTGGAGCCATTGACCCTTGATAAGATTGCAGCTGAGAAACACCTTCTTGTTTAAAAATTATTGATAAAAGATATTTACATAGCCTGCTTTGCAAAATCTTGCTTAAGAAAACTTAAGATGAACCTTTAATAGTTTTTTTATATATATGTATCCTTTATCTAAAATAAATAAACCTTTTCTATACACTGTACCTACTTGTCATTATTGTCAGTTTGCTGCATCTACTACCTTTGGTATCCTCTTTTTGTATTTTTTAATGAAAGTGAAAGGATCTTTCAAGCTAATAACATATACACATGAAAAATTTGTTCCAGTGTAGTATAGATTTGTGTTTAATATACATTTGTAACATCAAGCAGTTTTCTTCAAGTAAAATATATTTCAAATGGATTTCCAAAGAACTATTTTCAGCAGCATGTGAGCAGAGTGAAGCATAAAATACATGTATTATGATTTTTGAATGAAATGACACTACTAAGAAATTTTTTATTAACCATCTTTTTGAAGGATCAGTAGCAATGATTGTATACATGGATAACATATTGAAGGAGACTCTGGGTTAAAACAGCTGATACAATGCATGTTTCTTACTCTATTGAGCCGGTGTTAGTCCTGTTTTGAATAATCAACAATAATAATTATAAACATTGTCTAACACAAGACAAAATTTAAATGCTCATTAAATGAAATTGTATGTTGCAATATTAAGTCATTATTGTTAAAACTGAAATGATAAATGATCAAAGATTTACTGAAAAAATACAAGGTAGTTAACCCAGTAATCATACCATGGTTTAAATGACTGAAGCGACAAGAATGTTCATGTTAAGGTAACTTAACTCAGTTTTTAAACATAAATGACACTTTAACATGTTTAAACCAAAACTTTTTCTAATATCCTACATATAATATGTTTTATGAATGCATCACATTTACAATCTGTTTTATGCCATAAAAATGAATAAAACTTTACGATTTTGAATTGTGAAACATGTGCATATACAGCACTTGAAAATTCCACAAACAGATTGAAACTCTGAAGATTAAGTGGCTCAGAATTTTCAGTTTGTCAGATATGTTACTGAATACAAACAATTGGATTTTTTTAAAGCCTCCCTATTATTGGAGACAAACATGTTAAACACTACGTACCCTGCTAAACCTTCGATTGTGTCATCAATTGGTAAAACATGAATCCTCTTTCCATACTTCACATCTGGACAAGCTTGTATACTGAAAATATAATATAAACATTTCAAATTGAACCAGATGCTCCGCAGGGCGTAGCTTTATACGACCGCAGAGGTTGAACCCTGAACGGTTGGGGCAAGTATGGACACAACATTCAAGCTGGATTCAGCTCTAAATTTGGATTGTGATTAAATAGTTGACACAGCATAGGTTTCTGACACAGAATGAATGTGTTCTAATGAACTTAATTTTTTTGTTTTCTCTTAGAGCAATTCACTATGCTGTTGAATATTAATCCTCTCAAAACAAGAATGTGTCCTCAGTACACGAATGCCCCACTCGCACTATCATTTTCCATGTTCAGTGGACCGTGAAATTGGGGTAAAAACTCTAATTTGGCATTAAAATTAGAAAGATCATATCATAGGGGACATGTGTACTAAGTTTGAAGTCGATTGGACTTAAACTTCATCAAAAACTACCTTGACCAAAAACTTTAACCTGAAGCGGGACAGACGGACGGACGAACGGACGGACTAACGAACGGACAGACGGACGGACGGACGCACAGACCAGAAAACATAATGCCCCTCTACTATTGTAGGTGGGGCATAAAAATGTTTGAAGAAATTTTCTTTTTTATTTATGAAATTTCAAATGAGAAAAATTGAACCCAATTTTTTTAATCACATCCCCCTTTCCCTTATTCCAAAACTAATCTCAATTAAAATTTCTAATGGAGTTTGCAACAATAACTACTCATTTAAATACATCATAAAATATTAAGATGTAAAAAAAACTGCTTGTTATCACTGAATGTTATTTATTATAATTTATCAGTTGGTAGTAAAAAGTGAATATACATTGTATATTGTATATAACAAAGATTTAAGTTGATTCTGGACAAAGAAAGATAACTCCAATTAAAAAAAAATCTTGCTATTGCACAATATTTTGCAATTAGATATTTCTTGCTTACTATTCTGGACAAAGAAAGATAACTCTCAGTGTTCTCCCCAGGCCCTTAAAGGACCACGGGCCCGCGATGTATAATTTTGTACCGCGGTGGTATCGTTCTTGCCGCGATGTATAATTTTTCTCCGTGGTGCTAAAGTTTTTGGCAAAAAAATCGTAAATCGGTAAAGATTGAGACGACTTGTTTAACTTTCCATTAGGTTTAAAATTTTACATGAAAATTGACCAGTTCTAACCAGTTTAATCCAGATCTGACAGGTAGATTGTTTACACCAGTGATCGATTTACCTTTTGAGGTTAACCTTGATGATTGGATTTAATCGATGTACCTGATTCTTTTGTGTTTTAATTAATTAAGAGATTATAATTTTAATAACAGACTTGTGAGGGACAAGCAGACATTTGTTAATGAACTCTATTACGCCAGTCTTGAGTCAAAATAATTTGCCTGTTGGAAATTAATTGTGGAATTACTTCCCCTGATTTTGCGTATCACAAATAAATGCTGCTCTTATATAATTTCTCATTGAAAATAAAAATAAATTACAAATTGAATGCAACATTATATTAGAATGTTACATTAAAGATAAAAACTTTTTTAGAACATACCAACAAAAATGTTTTGAAAATTATTTTTGAGAATCATACTTTTATTGATGCACAGACATATTATATTAAATTAGTAGATTTTTCAAAAAATACTGTGCCAAGGCTGACAAGCCTACTGCCAAAATTATATCAATTGAAATGTAATATAATCCAAAACAGGACTATATCTCAATATGAACTAGTGGATAGATATATTTAAATAAGTACTCTACATGTCTGCAACAAAGTATTAACTATAAAAATAATTTGTTGTTGTTTAAAAGAATCAGGTCTAAAACGATGGAAAATAGTTTTTAATCTACTGAAGGTTCTGTATCAAAATTTAATCTTGTTCAAAGTTAATTGTTATGGTGAAATCTAACATGGGGAATGTGTAGTGTAACTACAAGTATCAGGACAAAATGGCTTAATCAAAATATAAGAAGTGACTTTAGTTTAAAGACTAATTGTGCTTTCTTTTATTTATTCTTCAAAGATATTAAAGTATACAAAATGTTTATTGATTTACTTTTTCTACCAATAATTTTCTGACCCAAAGTCCATACAACACAGTACCACAGTTAACAAAACAAAGGCAAAAAGGTAATGACAAAAACTAACAAGAAAAAAATAAGCGACGCAACGTGACACAAAATATTGTAAAAAATTATTTCGTCACGCGTTACCCTGGTGCTATCCAAAAATCCTGGGGAGAACACTGACTCTAATTAAAAAAAAATTTGCTATTTCACAATATTGTGCAATTAGATATTTCTTGCCATTGCGCAATACTGTGCAATTGAAAAGACTTGCTATTGCACAACACTTAATATAATAATTTTAGATCCTGATTTGGACCAACTTGAAAACTGGGCCCATAATAAAAAAATCTAAGTACATTTTTGGATTCAGCATATCAAAGAACCCCAAGATTTCAATTTTTGTTGAAATCAGACTAAGTTTAATTTTGGACCCTTTGGACTTTAGTGTAGACCAATTTGAAAACAGGACCAAAAATGAAGAATCTACATACACAGTTAGATTTGGTATATCAAAGAACCCCATTTATTCAATTTTTGATGAAATCAAACAAAGTTTAATTTTGGACCCTGATTTGGACCAACTTGAAAACTGGGCCAATAATCAAGAATCTAAGTACATTTTTAGATTCAGCATATCAAAGAACCTAACTGATTCATTTTTTGTCAAAATCAAACTAAGTTTAATTTTGGACCCTTTGGACCTTAATGTAGACCAATTTGAAAACGGGACCAAAAGTTAAGAATCTACATACACAGTCATGACAGTTAGATTAGGCATATCAAAGAACCCCAATTATTCAATTTTGATGAAATCAAACAAAGTTTAATTTTGGACCCTTTGGGCCCCTTATTCTGTTGGGACCAAAACTCCCAAAATCAATACCAACCTTCCTTTTATGGTCATAAACCTTGTGTTTAAATTTCATAGATTTCTATTTACTTATACTAACGTTATGGTGCGAAAACCAAGAAAAATGCTTATTTGGGTCCCTTTTTGGCCCCAAATTCCTAAACTGTTGGGACCTAAACTCCCAAAATCAATACCAACCTTCCTTTTGTAGTCATTAACATTGTGTTTAAATTTCATTGATTTCTATTTACTTAAACTAAAGTTATTGTGCGAAAACCAAGAATAATGCTTATTTGGGCCCTTTTTTGGCCCCTAATTCCTAAACTGTTGAAACCTAAACTCCCAAAATCAATCCCAACCGTTCTTTTGTGGTCATAAACCTTGTGTCAAAATTTCATAGATTTCTATTAACTTAAACTAAAGTTATAGTGCGAAAACCAAGAAAATGCTTATTTGGGCCCTTTTTGGCCCCTAATTCCTAAAATGTTGGGACCAAAACTCCCAAAATCAATACCAACCTTCCTTTTGTGGTCATAAACCTTGTGTTAAAATTTCATAGATTTCCATTCACTTTTACTAAAGTTAGAGTGCGAAAACTAAAAGTATTCGGACGCCGGACGACGACGACGCCGACGCCAACGTGATAGCAATATACGACGAAAATTTTTTCAAATTTTGCGGTCGTATAAAAACATATACATAACACATAGATCAAATAAATTTCAAATCAAAAGACGGTCTTTTATAATGTGACATTGCAGTGTACATGTATGTATACATGTATATATCAAATACATCATACATAAAACAAACAAACTAATGTCAAATATAGTGTGACATTTACTTGTCATCAAGGACATACAAAGAAGAAGGAAAATGTATATCAGTTAAATTCCCTTGTGTATTCATAGGCATGTTTTCAGAAAAACTCCCACCAAAATGGTCTAAAACATAATCATATTACTTTATTTTTGTACAACTGTTTCTAAAATTCTGTAACCTTTATATCTGACTACAAATGTAAGTCTCTATCCTTAGTGATAAACCAATATTCATATCAACTAACCTGACTATGTCTCCTATCCTCACTCGTAGATTGTTCCTTACACATCTGTTTATTCTGATTTTATCATCTGAGCATGTGTCATCAGACAAGACAATGCATACAGTTTCTCTTCGTCTTTTTCCTTTAAGGAGTACTGTGTCACCACGGAATAACTGCAACTCATCCATTTTTCCCTGTAATTAAAATCACAAGTTAATTTTCAAATCAAATAATTAGGAAACCAATATTGGGATGCATGTACAGACAAGGATGACATTTAATATAGTCTTCACGCTTTACCACAGGCCCAGCAGGCTAGGCTTGTAAAATTGCTTTCAGGTCTTTAAAAATTATCTCTACATGTTTTGTACATGCCAACATAATCTACATGTAATTAAAAATTCCAAAAGCTTTAGCTCAAGTTTATAACAGACCTCTTTGCTGCAGACAGGGCATACAGGCCATTCATTAGGAGGCGGTACCCGGTACTTTTACCTTCCTATGCTATTGACAAGTACCGCCTAAATGTAGGAATTTTTATATAAGATATTCATGGAATAAATTGAAAAGTACCACCTAGAAACATGGAAAGTACCAGTCAACATGAAAGATAATGAAACCCCTGGGCATAATAAAGGGGAAGACCCATACACCATGAGTATAAGGAACGTCTTAAAAACATTTACAAAGCTCTATCCCCTTCTCAAAAATCTGTTTTTAGACTGCAATATGAACATTAATCGAACTTTACAAAATGATATATTTTTTATTCTTACTCGCCCAATTTCAATTCAAATATTAGTGGTAACACAATGCCTAATCCAGATTTTGTACAAGAACTCCAAAATGTATGACTTTACTGGACCTGAAGGATAAGGCACACATGATGAACCTTCAAAATTCCAAATCACAAACTTTCACTCAAATTTGAGTTTTTAATTTATTGATAATGTAATAAAGTAAAAGATACTGTACCTGTGAAAGGGAGACAACTGAATTATCTTCATTGATAGCTTCTTCAACAAGGAGCCTGTTAGGTCTGTCTTTACGTTTAAGGATGGCAGTTTGCAAGTCTTCACTACAAATCAAAAATTATTTACATGTACACATTGTAGTTCATTTGAATTTAAAAATCTTTTTGGTACATATACATTTGTGTAAGATCTCACACTTTGTTTTTTAAAAGATTAAAACATGAAAGCATACATGTGACATGTACATTTTTATTTCAACATGTTTTTATCTCAATTTTGATGGGTTGCTGTCAGGTTGAAATTTAAACAATTGAACATCACCATTCATTTCATAGTTCAAAATTAAAACTTTTTATAATTGACCTTAGTTATCTGAATGTAAATAGTAATTATAAACTTTTGACATGTATAGCTTTACCTGTCCATTTTAGTGTTTCAGGTTCTGCTTAATTGTTTGAAATGGCAAAATTTAGCTTTGGTTATTTTTTATATAATACATAGTGATATTGCAGTTTTGAACCTGATATCATGAATGTAAATAATGAAATGAACTCAACCAATGTCAATGACACGTTACGCTTAGAGAATGGATAAACATAATGACTTAATTTCTATAAATAGAACTTATTTTCGGTTTATTTATTTCAAGGAAATTACAAAAATGTAAATGATAAAAATAACTTTGAATATCAATTTCAAATATATATGTTCTGACATGACTTTACACTGTAAATTTTTTCAAATATAAATTTCCGGGATAAAAAAATTATGATGATCAAATATTTTCGTCAAAAAATTATATAACAGTTACTTTTGGCTTAAAAAGCATAAACAATTCTTAATTAATTACTTTTCTTCCATTAGATTCAGATATCCAAAAATATTTCACAAGTTTTAGGATTTTTTCGTTTGAACAAAGACAATGACAAAGTGAATTTGAGCATCGAAGAAAAAAACTTCGAAAATCAAATCAGTTTTTGGAGTTTGACATAGCTCCTAGTCCTCTTAGTTTACAACCAACCCATAAGAAAATCACTAATTAAACTTACTTTGCTCCGTCAGCCATTATTTGTTTCTTTTCAATTCAAATTCTACCAAATTCTACAAGTGCGTGCGTGCCGGTTTCTTCTGCGTTAAAATGGCGACGTATGGAAAAAGTGTATAATATCCGGTTTAACACGGATCGATAATATTCCGTGTACTTATTCAAAGATTATCTCAATATCTGTGACATTGACTTTAGCGTATCAAATTGTCTATTTTTACGTAAGTCGTTTACAAAAAAATATCACAAAGTTAATTAATTGCTTCGCCGAGCACAGTGTGATACGACCGCAGAAGTCGAACCGTGAACAGTCAAGTTTGCCGGGACACATTGACAATATTCAAGCTTTGTTGTCTAAATTTGGATCATATAGAGTGGGTCTCATTGGGGTCTAAGCGTGTCGTGAAAACGGGAAATGAGGTCTAGCGGGACACGGGAAATGACAAAAACATGAGAATTGCTTACGTACAAAGCAATTCTGGGAAGTGTACTAATTTACAATCTGGTAATAAATTAAGAACTTACAGAAAATTTAAAAATATTTTTATGTTTGAACCATATTTAAAAATGAATTCAAAAAAGACAGGCAAATAATCACAAGATTTAGAACTAGCTGTCATGATCTTGAAATCGAAAGAGGGAGGTATATTGGAATTAAAGCTGAAGACAGAAAGTGTAAGCTATGTAAGAACGCAGTTGAAGACGAACTACATTTTCTTTTAAAATGTCCTGTTCTAAAAGGTATCTCAACATCTATCTAATTTAAATTCAAAATTCAAAAATTTTTCAAGATTATCTGATGAAATGAAATTTGTTTGGATTCTTTCATCTGAAGATTTGTTTGTTACTTCAAACTTATCTAATTTATTGCACTCCCTTTTTGAAGAACGAAAGAAAATTATAGAAAATATTGTTGTTCGAAAAAGAAAAAAAAAATAGAAGAAAAAAATATTTATAGATATATACATATATAGGAAATAAAATTGATCAGGAGTTGTCTCCCATAGACCTAGAACTATAAGGATTTATGTAATTTCTCCAGGTCACAGTGGCACCCATAACTATGTTTTGTCAATAACTTGATTTATATCAGGTTAATTAGTGTAAATGTGTATTCATGTGGTTTTGTTGTTTAAATGTACTTTAATCATTCTAATCATTTTCTGTGCTTTATTTTGTAATTCATTTGATTGTATAGCTCAAATTTTGGGCACCATGATTGGTTAATAAAATTATCTTATCTTATCTTATCTAGTGTAAGCGGGATACGGGAATCTGACAAAACAGTAAGCGGGATCCGGGATCGGAACCCCCCAATGAGACCCCCTATAGATTTCCAACACAAAATCAGGGGCGGATCCAGCCATTTTAAAAAGGGGAGTTCCCAACCCCGGACAAAAAAGGGGGGTCCAACTATATGTCCCCACTCATATGCATTGATCGTCCAAAAAAGGGGGGGGGTTCCAACCCCCGGAACCCTCCCCCTGGATCCGCCACTGAAAATAAATGTGGTCAAAAGATCTTAAAAATCGATTGGGTAATACTCTGCTATTGAAGATTTCTCCAGTTTGAAACTTTTGAATAAATTTGAAATTTTGAAAACTTGAGAGAGAAAAAATATGACCCCCCCTCTCCCCCCGGTTGAAAAATTGGAAAACAAATCACGCTACTGTTGACACTCCTTTTGAGTAAATGACCCCAAACTCAATCCCAACTTCTATTTGTGGTATGGAACCTTGTATTACAATTTCAAGTTGAGACATCCATACACTTAACACAAGTTTACTGTTATTGTCTGGAAACTAGAAAATGCTTGTTTTTGGTCCCTTTTTGGCCCTTTTTCCTGCTTGTTCTGGGCAATTAATTTACACCAAAACTCAATATCAGCCTTCCCTATGTGATATGAAACCTTGTGGTACTATTTAAGAGAGATCCATACACTTAAAAACAAGTTATTGTCCGCAAACTACAAAAATCACCGCCGCTTGTTTTTGGCCCCTTATTCCTTAACTGTTGGTAACATATACCTTAAAATCAATCCCAACCTTCCTTTTGTGGTATTGAACCTTCTTGTAAAGTTTCATAGATATCCAATAATTTAAACTTAAGTTATTGTCCGGAAACCGAATTTGTCTTCGGACGACAACAAATATACACTGATGACATGTAAGAGTTATCGGATCATTTTAGTGGATTATTAATTTTTTGGACTAAGCCAATCTGATAAAATCTGGAAAATATCCATTACAATATGGTAATTGTTACATATGTTTAAAGTCGGGGCCTTTTATAGCCCCCAATAAAGAGCACAGGTAAATAAAATAAAAACTTGATAAAAATCGTGTTTTCATGATCCTAGCTAGAAATGTTATTATAAGTTTTGAATACTTCTTTTTGCAACTTCATAGAGTCGTAAAAGCGTTCACCGTGCGCACATTTTTAGAATGCAGCTCTTCCGCGCTTCATACAAAATGTACTTCGGTCAACACTTTACACCCAAATAAAGTAACAAAAAGAAACATTCAAAATAGAAGAAGAAAAGCATAATGATATCTCTAATAAAAACAGAAATCCACAGATGAGTACCATCATACTAAAGACAGGATAAGACCATAACAAACTGAGGATATCGAGGTATTAAAAATTGGAAACAACGAAATACATTGTTCTGACAGTACATCTCATATAAGACTTACAGGATCGACAGTAGATGAAACCAGAATAAATGACTGCATCAGTTTAGCAAGGAGAACGCTATATTCTCTAATAAAGACAGAGGTGCATGACTCAAATGGTCTTGCATACGGCCTACAAATACTGCTAGAAAGGCTTAACACACTACATGTAAACTCGAAGTTAAATATGGTCACTTCTTAAAAGGACATCATGCGAATCGTTTTACCTACCTCTGTGAGCTCTTCTGCTAAATGCCGAAATTCACAAAAGACAACTTCGTTGTTTAAAGTATGATCTCAACAGTACGCCCTGTACGGTACAGAGGAAACTATTAGAGCACTAGCTATGCGTCAATATATAATATATCATATGTATGACAAACAAACAAACTTCTTTATTTTATCATCATAAATTCTAGAGATGTACTCTTTACAAAATACCCATATTTATCCCAAATATCCCGGGCGATAGTAATCTGCTTATTTGGTTCATGTCAAACGATAGCCTTCTTTTTAACTCTAAATTATGTGAATTGCTATCCTCATTTTACACATTGAGAAACTAAATATTTGCTTAACTGAAACTTATAAAACTTATTTATAGTCTTCACCAGTTCATTGTCACATTATACTTGAATTGTTTTCTTTCTTTCTGGGCAGTAAGAGTTATCCTTCGTTCCAAATATATACAATGTAGGCAACTGACTCTCTTCATAAAAACAAATAAAAATAAAAATATATTTGTATCTTTATTTGTACTGTATTTCATTTTTCATTTACATATTGTACTGTTAAATCAATAATCCTTAATCAGAACGAGAGTTGTATGTGTGAGTGTATGCGAGTGAAAGAGAAAGGCCTTTTATTTTTACTTTATGTGATTACATGCTTGTTATGAGCCCTATGATTAGGAAATAAAAATATCTTTATCTTTATCTATGTACCAGACCTACCTTTCTTTAATGGAATATTCAAAACTATGTATAACAAAACTTCTGTCTCGGACGTCCGAAAAGAAATTACAAACAGCCAAATTTTGACCTGAACCGATATTTACAAGCACATATATAGGTATATATTAAAACAGTATTTAAAATAGTCCCCCCCCCAAAAAAAAAAAAATCAATCAATATATGGATACTTTTTTTAACAAACGTCATTTTAATTTTGAAGTTGGTGTAAAACTATTTGCATAAAATTGAGAATGGAAATGGGGAATGTGTCAAAGAGACAACAACCAAACCATAGAGTAGACAACAGCCGAATTTCAATTATTCTCACCTTTAACTGTATAATATTGATATAAATATGCTCAAAATAACTTGTACTTGCTATTTACTATCAATTCCAAGTTTACTGTATGTGTGTTTGTTTTTTCTACATTGCTTATGAAGGTATAGGGGAGGGTTGGGATCTCAAAAAGATGTTTAACCCGCATTTTCATGCCTGTCCCAAAACCAGAAGCTTTTGGCCTTTAGTAGTCTTGTGTGATTTTTCAATTTTAGATAATTTTTATGTTTTTTATTTAGGGGCCAGCTGAAGCGGGCTATCGGATGCGGGATTTTCTCACAGCATTGAATACCTATTGGTTCCCTTCTATTCGTCTGTTGTCTGCTGTTTGGACGGATTGTTGTCTCTTTGGTACATTCTCCATTTAGATCTATTCTCAATTTTATCCACAGAGGTCATGGATTTTTTTTTATCCCTCCTCATTCTATTTATATAAATGTGCCTGTCTTCAGTCAGAAGCTTGCAGTTCAGTGGTTGTTGTTGGTTCACATCTGTCTTTTGTTTTCAATAAATTGTTTTGTTATGAATAAGGCCGTTAGTTTTCTCAATCGAACTATTTCATATTTTTCATGTCATGGCTCTTTATAGCCAACTGTTCGGCGTGGGGTTTTCTCATTAACGAAGGCCATAGAGTTGTCTATTATTGCTTACATCCATTTAATTTCGATTGTTATTTCCTTATTTTATAGATACCATCTTTCAGGGATTTCTATATGACTTTGACAAGGAGCACCCCGAACTCCACACGGGTCTCGGGGTCCCCATGGGATTTACAGGGGCTACAATATGACGGATAATCTTGTGGAACTTCGATATTCTCAAGTTATTTGGGCTGGTTTGAAGTGTTTACTATTATTTTATACGCTACTGACGTTATGGTATTGATTGCAGACTAAGTAGACCACTCATCTTTGGAGTCTTTCTCATTTGTCTTTAAAACTCTGCCGTCAGCAGAATGAGATGCCGAACTCTGCATGAACAATCCAGTTTGGATACCCCTGACTATCTGTGTTCTGGTTAGATGTGATTATATAAATATCTTTTTATTTAGTAAATGGCTTATTGATTTGATGCCATTAGCTATAGCTGTATGTTTTTAGGCATAGCCATTGTTGTGACAGGACTATCCATAAGTCAGTGGCGGATCTAGAAATTTACATAAGTAGGGACCCACTGACTGACCTAAGAGGGGGCCCGCTCCAGTCACGCTTCATTGATTCCCTATATAAGCAACCAATTTTTTCCGAAAGGGGGGGGGCGGGCCCCCTGTCCCCCCCCCTAAATCCGCCTCTGAAAGTAATTGTTTGAATAAGATTTTCATGAAAACATTGTTTCAGAAGGAAAGACATAACTTAATTCGTTTCCGTTTGAAATAAGGAAAACATTAATACATCATAGATTTCAAATTTTGTTTCTGTTTCCAGTATTTAATTACTGAAAGTTTCTGTGTCTTTGCCTGGAAAGTTGATTTTCGGTGACTGTCTCTTATGTATATATTATTATTGAAGGCAGATCACTAAAGATAACTAAAGAGTGTTCAATTAACCTTTTCAAGGCCACTTTTTGTGGATAGATGCAACTTGGGCAGTCTATATTTTCATTCTGAGCGAATAATCGTTAAACTACTTAAGTTCAATCATTAAAGATTGGCAAAAGGACGAAATACTATTTACATTATAGTCGCTTTTTTCACATTTATTCTTTGCATACGTTCATAGAAACAAATGCTTCTGTGTGATCGATATTTACATTTAGCACATATCAATCTGTGTAAAAAAGCACGATAAAAATGGTGCTAGTTGTTCTTAGCCTAAAACACAGACGTCATAATTATTTGGACGAGTCAAAAATCATAAATCATTTATGTATTTCTCAGTTATAATAATCATGTGGCAATCGTTTACATCTGTAATTAGATTAAAAAGGATTATCTAACTTGTGTTAATAAATATTTCAGCAAATAAAGATGGAAACATTCGTGCACATACCTTACAGACACCAGTGACCTCACTAATATAAAGGAAGATGAAAATTTAATACCCATTGTGAATTGGTGAAATTGAAACCCATTATTAAATTCGGTCCTTTCCAACGGCATGTCTGTGTAGACCTTTCTATACAAAAATAGACCACCATATGAAAAAGAATAATTGTCTCATTGTCAATCATACAACATCCACTGGGGTAAAGCTGATGACCGTAACTGCATTCACGGTCATCCCAAGATGTCGGATGAAAAATTAGGTCAGTATCTGTATTGTCTGTTACAGTGTTTCTATATCATTTTCTTTACAAAGGAGACATTGATACGATGTAAATTTATTAAAGATTCACATGGAAATCACAAATTACTTCCGAGAAATGAGCATGAAACTTAAAAAAATCGCTAAGATGACCGTAAATCACAATCGAGATGACCGTAACAGAATCAGCAATTCATAACAAGGGTGACCGTTATTGTCTAAAAGATGAACGTAATTTATAAAGGATGACCGTAATTTCTAAATGATGACCGTAACTTTTAATTAATTCTAAGAAATATCCGTATTTGTATAACTACTTTTTTTGTATCAAATGATTAATGGTGTTAATATAAAACGTATTTATATGAGAGTATTATCCTATAGGTAGGAGAAAATAAGACGTGCTTTAAATACAAAGTTCACCATATATATCTTTTTTTTACGGAAGAGGGTATAATTTTTAAAATGAACATGCAATAAGACATGCACATGAAAAAGTGGGGAAAACAATTCAAAACATGCAACAAAAGCGCGATTAAATGACACCTTACAAGTATAATAAAAAAAAAAGTGTGCTGCACAGCCTCCAACTAAAAGCCAAAAGATGTTTTGTTATTTCTGGAATTCCTTGTAAAGACATATAATAAATGCACGTTTTTAAAAATGCCAATGGATGTACACCCATTGATATTATATCGTCTTTGATTTGTCTTCTATTTTGTCCTGCAAGTAAAATAACAGAACCTGTTTTTAAAATACTACGACCAAACTAGTGAAGGCGAGCTCCAGCAAAATAGATCCTAAAATAGTCTTGTGCGTATAGCGTATCACAAGGGGCAGGGGTGGATTAAGCCATTTAAAAAAGGGGGTCCCAACCCAGGGTAAAGGGGTTCAAACTATGTGTCCCCATTCAAATGCACTGATCGGTAAATAAAAAGGGGGTTCCAGCCCCCATACCCCCGTAAAATCCACCACTGAGGGGAACCTTGTCAATTTGTATATACAGCAATGTTATTCATATATAAAGACAAACTAAGATTTTAATCTGCTTCCTCTGGAACCATACATGCACACAGGCTCGATTACCGGATATTCATATGTTTGATTATTGTTTTTTATGCTCCATTATGGGCATTATGTTTTCTGGTCTGTGCGTCCGTTCGTTTGTTCGTCCGTTCGTCTGCTCGTTCTTCCGTCTGTCCCACCTCAGGTTAAAGTTTTTGGTCGAGGAGGTTTTTGATGACGTTGAAGTCCAATCAACTTGAAACTTAATACACATGTTTTCTATGATATGATCTTTCTTATCATAATGCCAAATTACAGTTTTTCCCCCATTTTAACGGTCCACTGAACATAGAAAATTATAGTGTAGATGAGGCATGTACTAGAGACACCTCAGAGGGACACATTCTTGTTTCTTCAACTTTTCGTCGTATCTCTGTCAATTTGTATTAAAATTTTAAAGTCGTTATCAATAAATATTTCATTGTTTACGAGAAATTTGCAATTGACTATCATTGTCATGAACTCAAAATACGGCAAATAGTTAAAAATAAAATTGATGAAACATGTTTATATCCGCTATCTAAGCCCCTATTGAGACAAACACAACAAAAAGCTATGAATACAAATACGGATATTCTTAGAATTGAGGGTCATCATTTAAAAGTTACGATCATCCTTTATAAATTACAGTCATTCTTTACAAATTACGGTCATCTTTTACAAGTTACGGTCATCTGTTTACCAATCACGGTCATCCTTGTTTTATGTTACGGTCATCTTGAAAATATTTTGATAATGATTTACGGACATCTTAGCGATTTTTTCAAATTGAATTTCGCGTTTCCTGAACATTTTTCGGTAGTAATTTGTGATTTCTGTGTGAATCTTTTATAAATTTACATCGTATCAATGTATACTTTGTAAAGAAAATGATATAGAAACACTGTAACAGACAATACAGATACTGACCTAATTTTTCATCCGACATCTTGGGATGACCATGAATGCAGTTACGGTCATCAGCTTTACCCCAGTGTACATCTCCCAATTTTTATATCAACATTGAATTTCACATTACTCCATTGAAAGACATAATTTCATCCCTCAAAGGCATATACTATACAAAGCACAAAAATGTCGGCATTCGCCTCAAAAGCTAATCAAATTACCCAGTTTAGAATTATTCAGACGGAATATATTAGTTAAGTATGATATTGTTGTCAAGTCATTAAAGATTGCATATTTTGGTATTAATATTGATTCACTCATATGGTCTTTGTATTGGAAATAAATACATTTATTAAAAAATAAGTTGATGCCATGGCACGATACGAATAGTTATGTTTTTCTCGTATATTTTATGATGCTATGATAGAATGAAATTCAAAACAGTGTGGCTGTGGCCATTGGTTGACACATTAAATTCATCCATTGACTGGGACACTTTACATGAACGTTTGTCTGTAACGACCACTGTTCACGACGTACCTACGATAGACATTTAAACTGTGGGGTCACCAAAGGTTTCTTAACGCCTTTAATTATAAAATAATTCAAAAAACTAATCAGGAATAACCTTTATGTTTTGATTTATATAATTGATATAAATCAAAACATCGTGTTATTTCTGATTAGTTTTTCGAATTATTTTATTAAGGTGTTGAGAACCTTTGGTGACCCCATAGTTTCAGTGTCTTTAAAAAGTACATAGTGAGCAGTGGCCGTTACATACAAACGTTCACCTAAATTGTCCCAGTCAATGGATGAACTTAATGTGTCAATCAATGGCCACAGCCACAATACAAATAGTTTTGAATTTCATTCTAATACTAAACCACTAACAAGAGGTATAGGGCGAGATATTCATATGCATGATATTTCGATCAGTTTAATTGATATCTGGAGCTGGCATGTCAGTAACTGATAGTATTCCTTCGCTAATGTATGTATCATTCTCAATTTGCTTAGTTTCTTATAACAACGAACTCGGACATTGGCAAGAGGTATTAAGGGAGGGTTGAGATTTCACTAAACATGTTTAAGCCACCACATTTTTGTGCCTATCCAAACGGCCAGGAGCCTCTGGCCTTTGTAAGTCTTGAATGTGTTTATTTAAATTTTACTGAGTTCATTTAAATATTTTTTAGAGTTCAAGTGTAACGTCCGTTGTTTAAGGGGCCAACCGAAGCACGCCTCTAGATGCGGGATTTTCTGGCTCTGGTGTCTCTTTGACACATTCCCCAATTCAATTTTCAATTTGATTGATCTCCTAAAAAGATTCGTGAAAGATTTGTTCAAAGACACGTGTGGGATAGTCCGTCAATTAATCAAATATTGATTTACTGTATTAATCAATATGCAAAAACAGTGGAATAATAATATTTAGTTGAGTTTTTAATTCATCAATAATTAAACTCAATATTTGGTCCAATCGTTTACACGGATCGTATCTAATCTGACATGATTTATAAACAACTCCTACGAAAAAATAGGCCAGTGTGATGTCCGGGCTCCCGCTTGCTAAAAGTTTTCAGTCGAAATTCCAAAACCAAATTGTTGTTCATTTACTGAGTTTGGCCATAAACTGTGTCGGATTTATAACAATACTGAAACAAATACACTATTAAAGGAGAGCAATTTTGCCCACATGAATGCCTATGTATAACTCTCGATAAACTTGAATTATTGCCTAAACGCGTATAGATATAATCTAGGAGAAATGTACAGTTTTAATTATATAATCATAAAGTTAGTATATCTAAGCAGAGACATATATATTTATATTTTTCATTCAATGTGACAGATGCACCAAATAAATTTGCACTCAGATTGTTCAAATAACCGTATGATTAAATAGGAAATCATCTGTTTGATAAGATTGTGTGATAGTGCAGTGTACAGAGTCGAAAAGTTAAACTGACTGAGACCCGAATTTAATGATATCAAAAGCATTTTTCTTTATCTGAAACTGCATCCAAAACCGGAATGTCTACACTCCAAACATAGTTGATTCATTTATTTAAAGTATAGTTGACCTATCTAAAACATTATACCTGAATTTCAAATCAATTCATCATAAAATTAATCATCAACGGTATCAGATTTATATCGAGCAAAATATATCTCGCGTGAATGCCTTAAAGGGGCACTAGCTACGAGATATATAAAAAATCTAAAGTATGATTTTTTTTTGTTCAATCATTAATGAAAGTGATATAGTGAAATTATTATTTGCTTTTATCCGCTAAAATGGTTCAAGTTTGTCAAATAAAGCAAATAAACATTGATAATGAATTATTCACTTGCAAGTGAAAAATTCGACCTCATTAAATCCGTATTCATGTGAACTCCAAATCCCCGTAGAAAGAGGATAGAATACGAATGCATTGCCTGAGTACGGTTATTTAAAGAAAAAGAATGTCAACACTGAAAGTAAAACAAAGGTAAATAATTTGATCGATCCACAAAAATCTTTCTTATAAAGGTAAAATCGACGATAAACATAAATTTATAATTTATAAAACAAAATTTAACAGAGGCTATAAAAATCTAGCTGCTTAATCTATTTATATCTATGTTTATGTTTACATTGCTTATATGGCCATAGAAGGTCAACTCAATAGTTAATTAGATGGCGTCTTGGCTAAAATACTTACGAAACGAAGCTATATCTTAATATTGAGACCATGTCCTGTAAATTGTTTATTTTATACTTTTGATAGTTTGGGAAAATGTTTTACATTGTTATAAACAATATATATATTAGAATTTGACTCAAATCAGTGAACATGAATTTGTCAGCAGGTGCCCTATTGTGCCTTTCATATGGAGAACACACAGGCACTTCGTTTTGATTTTAATTTTTTTTTAATATGGGGCCTCACATTTTTTTAACATCCGGATTATTCATTGCCTGTCCGGGATTTTTATCCTTTAAGCCGTTCGGAATAATTTTCGGAACTCCTTCATATTCATCGTATTACCTGGAAGAAAAATGGCAGGAATAAGAGGTTCGAAACAAAATCCCTTTGCGTCCCTTAAATAATACTTCCAAGTAAAAACAATGACATATTTAAAAGAAGAATGTAATGACATTCAAGTTTACATAATTTAATTTAGTATCTTAAGTACCAGCGGATCAGGGTGCTATGACAATGAGTCATTTTCTATAGCACAGCCACAGGATAAATGAATATAACGTGACGGTACCCAAATTGCACCTATTTTGACAGTTTTTTCACCTACGTATGTTTATGATCAAGAAATAAATGTCATTAATGTGTCTATGTTGTAGCCTTATCCTTCTTTATTGTAAAGGTACCCCAATTTAATTTTAAATCCCATTTTGAGTCATAAAAAAAAAGGTTTGAATCAACCTCCAAACTGTCCATGATTCTGTAATGAGGAGTACCCAAATTGCATCCATGTTTAAATTCACATCGTCAAAAGTCTAATATCCGAGCTTTTGTTTAATTTCTTCAAATATTTTGAACAATTGGATATTAGTTTATGCTTACTCTTCATATTTTACGAAATGGATACTTATAATATATTGTATTTGCTTATTTAAAAGAGATGACGTTTTGATGACGTCGCATGATGACGTTTTCGTACATTTTGTTTTTTCAGTAAAGTGTCCATCTGTTGATAAATACTGTGAACGTTTTGCGTATATTTAAATATGTTTACCTATGTTGAAAGACGTGCATAGCATCAAATCATAAAAATACAAATTGTTAAGTTTCTAGGAAATCTTGTAAGATTTACGTGGCTATTTTTTCTAAATAGGTGCAATTTGGGTACTCGGTGCAATTTGGGTACCCTTACGTTATATATATAATAAATACACTTTATCACAGACATGGTATTATTTGTTAAAGATTATATGTAAAGTTATCATGGTTAGAAACAAAACTACCCAACATTAACTTTACCATAAATTGTGTCAAAATAAATACTCATGTATTAAGGTTCATCATAACAAACGGACGAATATATTTACAACTAGGGATGGTCGGATAACTGGAACCACACATATATTTTTAGTTGGTCTAATAGAAAAATAAGAAAATGTAGAATGATTGCCAATGTGACAACAATGCACCAAAGTTTTAATAAACAAATGCAATGATAAAGTGTATGTAAGCATTTAAAGGCAACTGTACAGCCTTCAATAATGAGGAAAACTGAAATGATGACCTGAGAAAACTAAGGCTTAGTTTTTAAAGCAATTGCTTTTATGCCGTCGCGTATGGCCATCTTTGTGACCCAGATCAGAGACTCCGCCCAGATCAAGCCATAGTATTTTGTTAAACAGGCTCCTGGTCAGTCATTCTTTAACACCTATGTATGTTTTCTAATGCAATACATAGCTTGAAACTTTAAAAAAAAGTTAGTGGATTTAAGAAGTTTCAGAATATGTTCTTGTAGATGTATTTTTGTATTTAAAGGGTCAACCGTTTGACTATCAAATAACATAGAAGTCCGAGTGAAAAAAAGTACATTTTTATAAATGCGATTCCGTTTTCCGCCGTTCGTACGATGTTTCAACAAAATATGGATATATTTCAGTTGTTGATTTAGTATTGAAAATTTAACTGAATTATCTCCTAATAAATACGGTTTTTTATGTTTAATTTGTGTTTCTTTAAGAGGTCAGGTGCTCTTGTTCATTCATAAAATTATCGTTCATTCATACATTTATCGTTAAATCAAAATCACTACACAGGTTAATGCGTAGTGTCAAATTATTACCTGTAATCTAAAAATAGACAAACTTTATTTACGCAAATAATTTAGCGGAACGAAACCCTTGTTGAAAACACATAACAATAAGTTCGTTTTCCTTTTCTGTCAAAACTGCGTAATATTTATCGATCACCTTACTAATGAAATGGACCCGTCCAAACGTAGTAGATGCCAAGTCGGTCCAGATGAAGAGATATTTACAATTTGGAATTTTCTAGTTTATTAATACATAGATTGAAAAAAGTACGTCTTTTTAAATATCATGATCAAAACTGGGTTTGCATAACAAATGTCAGATGAAACCATTATCCTCGTCTTTTCAGTGAACAAGTCTACTACGTTTGTTGACACTCGACGGTCCACCGTGTTAGCAATTTTATTTCACATGTTTTCGAAATATTGAAGATCATTTTTCGCAATGTTTCCTGAAAATTGATAAATATCAAAGCAACGTAGAGCTGTTTGTTCTTGTTCGTATCATTAAATTGAGAATGGAAATGGGGAATTTGTCAAAGAGACAACAACCCGACCATAGAAAAACATACAACAGCAGAATTAAGGTCACCAACAGGTCTTCAATGCAGCGAAAAATTCCCGCACCCAGAGGCGTCCTTCAGCTGGCCCCTATACAATATATATACTAGTTCAGTGATAACGATTTAATGTCATGTTTGTCTGTGATGACCCCCCCCCCCCCCCCTTATCGGGATTGCATGAGAATTGTAGTTATCTCGTACCCACATGCACTTGTTTCTATCCATAGGAAGGTCGACTATCCATATAAAACTATTTATATGGATAATCGACCTTCCTATGGATAGAAACAAGTGCATGTGCTCGTACCGCATCAGAAGGACACATATCAACTGAGCAATAATGTTTGGAACTTAGTTTTAAAAATGATGACAAAGTAACATTATGAAAATATTTTTATTAAGCTGAAATATACATTTATTCTTTACATGTTTATGTCTTGTAAGATATTTTATTTCTTTCCCGTTTTTTAACATTTGCGTCTGGAAAGTTGAAATGTTTTAACTTAATCATTTGTGTTAATGGTTAAATATAAATTAATAATGAAAATAAATCAATAAAGGAAATTATTGCCAAGGAAGTTACAAACACTACCAGGGGATAATTAATGATGATTTCTTTTTGAGTTATATGTTTCAGCACATGTATATTTGACCCCAACTTTAGCCTGGTAAACGTGTTGTCTCCTTGTGAAATATAAAACATATTAAAAATGACTTTCTGCTAAAGTCTTTTATTTATATAAAGTTAAAACCTTCTTACTTTTAACTAGACAACACTCATGTCAGGTTTAATTCTTGTATATATGTGGATGAAAAATAAAAGTCCCCAAACATTAACATGGCAGCAATTGCTTTTACAGCCTTTAAGGCTTTGATTACAACAACAATTTTCAAAATTCAAATATAACTGTAGGCATGAACCAACTATAACCACTAAACAACAGGCTCTTGACCTTGAGACAGAAACACAAAAAATGTGGTGCTGTTCAAAATATTTCTTAGTGCACAGCTCTCCTCTAACCATGTATAGTGGTGCTCTCCTCTAACCATGTATAGTGGTGCTACAGCTCTCCTCTAACCATGTATAGTGGTGCTCTCCTCTAACCATGTATAGTGGTGCTCACCTCTAACCATGTATAGTGGTGCTCTCCTCTAACCATGTATAGTGATGCTCTCCTCTAACCATGTATAGTGGTGCTCTCCTCTAACCATGTATAGTGGCGCTCTCCTCTAACCATGTATAGTGGTGCTCTCCTCTAACCATGTATAGTGGTGCTACAGCTCTCCTCTAACCATGTATAGTGGTGCTCTCCTCTAACCATGTATAGTGGTGCTACAGCTCTCCTCTAACCATGTATAGTGGTGCTCTCCTCTAACCATGTATAGTGGTGCTACAGCTCTCCTCTAACCATGTATAGTGGTGCTCTCCTCTAACCATGTATAGTGGTGCTACAGCTCTCCTCTAACCATGTATAGTGGTGCTACAGCTCTCCTCTAACCATGTATAGTGGTGCTACAGCTCTCCTCTAACCATGTATAGTGGTGCTCTCCTCTAACCATGTATAGTGGTGCTACAGCTCTCCTCTAACCATGTATAGTGGTGCTCTCCTCTAACCATGTATAGTGGTGCTACAGCTCTCCTCTAACCATGTATAGTGGTGCTACAGCTCTCCTTTAACCACGTATAGTGGTGCTATAGCTCTCCTCTAACCATGTATAGTGGTGCTACAGCACAACATAAGAATATTTTTTGTCATTTTAGGACAAAAATCATTATATAGCAAAAAAGTAATTTCTTACTACATGTACTAAGTCATGGAGTATACAAAATATAGAAAGTTTATTGATGATATAAATCCTACATATTGATATTTTCTTTTTCATGTTCTTTCCTTTCTTTTGTTGTTGATGGAACCAATTGTAGCGTAAGTATTTATAACATACATAAAACTTTAGTGCTCTATTAAAATAAGCATTATCAGTATTATTTAATTTTTGAAGTTTTTATATCAAATTTTACTACAGCTTTGTTAAGTTAATGGTGAATACTCACTATGCTCATGCACAATGTCCTTGTACATGTTAGTTACCAAAATATATAAATGTACTTAAATTATTTGTACATCTACAAGATAACTTGAGTTAATTTTGTATGCTTTGAAAGTAAAATTAAATTAGATTGAGTTGAGATTTATAGTCACAAAAATCAACAGTCTATATTTGTAGACTTAAAAATATCAAAATTAAATTTAGATTATTTATACATCCTACATATACATATATGTTTATTTACAGATTGATTGCTATGGCTTTTGCTGCAGCAGTTGGTGTAACATTCTTAGTACTGGGATGTGCTTTATACGAGTAAGTAAATGTGCTTTATATGAGTAAGTAGATGTGCTTTATATGAATGCATGTAATTGGATGTAGTTTATACAAGTAAGTAGATGTGCTTTATAAGAGTAAGTAGATGTGCTCTATACGAGTAAGTAGATCTGATATGCTTAATACAAGTAGGTAGATGTGCTTTATACGAGTAAGTAGATGTGCTTTATATGAGTAAGTAGATGTGCTTTATACGAGTAAGTAGATGTGCTTTATACGAGTAAGTAGATGTGCTTTATACGAGCAAGAAGATGTGCTTTATACGAGTAAGTAGATGTGCTTTATACGAGTAAGTAGATGTGCTTTATACAAGCGAGAAGATGTGCTTAATACAAGTAGGTAGATGTGCTTTATACAAGTAAGTAGATGTGCTTTATACGAGTAAGTAGATGTGCTTTATACAAGTAAGTAGATGTGCTTTATACGAGTAAGTAGATGTGCTTTATAAGAGTAAGTAGATGTGCTCTATACGAGTAAGTAGATCTGATATGTTTTATACGAGTAAGTAGAGATGTGCTTTATACGAGTAAGTAGATGTGCTTTATACAAGTAAGTAGATGTGCTTTATACAAGTAAGTAGATGTGCTTGATACGAGCAAGAAGATGTGCTCTATACAAGTAGGTAGATGTGCTTTATACGAGTAAGTAGATGTGCTCTATACAAGTAAGTAGAGATGTGCTTTATACAAGTAAGTAGATGTGCTTTATACAAGTAAGTAGATGTGCTTTATACAAGTAAGTAGATGTGCTTTATACAAGTAAGTAGATGTGGTTTATACAAGTAAGTAGATGTGCTTTATACAAGTAAGTAGATGTGCTTTATACAAGTAAGTAGATGTGGTTTATACAAGCAAGTAGATGTAGTTTAAACAAGCAAGTAGATGTGCTTTATAAGAGTAAGTAGATGTGCTCTATACGAGTAAGTAGATCTGATATGCTTTATACGAGTAAGTAGATGTGCTTTATACGAGTAAGTAGATGTGCTTTATACAAGTAAGTAGATGTGCTTTATACGAGTAAGTAGATGTGCTTTATACGAGCAAGAAGATGTGCTTAATACAAGCGAGAAGATGTGCTTAATACAAGTAGGTAGATGTGCTCTATACAAGTAAGTAGATGTGCTTTATACGAGTAAGTAGATGTGCTTTATACAAGCGAGAAGATGTGCTTAATACAAGCGAGAAGATGTGCTTAATACAAGTAGGTAGATGTGCTCTATACAAGTAAGTAGATGTGCTTTATACGAGCAAGAAGATGTGCTTAATACAAGCGAGTAGATGTGCTTTATACAAGTAAGTAGATGTGCTTTATACGAGTAAGTAGATGTGCTTTATACGAGCAAGAAGATGTGCTTAATACAAGTAAGTAGATGTGCTTTATACAAGTAAGTAGATGTGCTTTATACGAGTAAGTAGATGTGCTTTATACGAGCAAGAAGATGTGCTTAATACAAGTAAGTAGATGTGCTTTATACGAGTAAGTAGAGATGTGCTTTATACGAGCAAGAAGATGTGCTTAATACAAGTAAGTAGATGTGCTTTATACAAGCGAGTAGATGTGCTTTATACAAGTAAGTAGATGTGCTTTATACGAGTAAGTAGATGTGCTTAATACAAGTAAGTAGATGTGCTTTATACAAGTAAGTAGATGTGCTTTATATGAGTAAGTAGATGTGCTTTATATGAGTAAGTAGATGTGCTTTATATGAGTAAGTAGATGTGCCAGGGGTTAAAAAATGTTGTTCCAGATAACTAGCCCAGGACTTATTGGCAGCAGGATTTTACTAGCCCTGTTCGAAGAACTGCTAGCCCATCAAACTGACCTGCTAGCCCATGTATGCCTTACAAATCAGAGTTTGCTGCATAATACATGGTGGGTGTCATGTTTTGAAGGGGACATTATACACCGTTTTGAACTAGTTTATTTTCTGGCAGAGAAAACATGTTTATTGGTTTTATCGTGTGAAACAAGTGGTTTAATTATTATATTAGTTGTCCACACATACAAGGGAGACCTTTTATTGGGATGCTCGGGAAAACACTGGCAAAATTCGCAGAACATAGTCTCAGAAATTTCATCCTGGCGCCACAGGCGACCTTGCCCAGGGGAATCTTTCTGTCCATGTCACTAGATATGTTCTTTTCCGCTTTTCTCGATCGTATTTTACATTTTTTCTAGATGAATTTTCAGCCTCAATAGTACCCCCTTCATCTACCGATTAATTGAAAATCTCGACAGAAGCAATGTACAATACCCCCTGTACTGAGAAATCTATATTAAAAGTGTGAGATATTGCAATCAATAGATGATACCTGTCCACCCTGAGTTATTTGTTCTATTTTTAAAAACATGTAACTGTACAACAGAGTTGCGTTCAATATCGTAGGGTTACGTAGTGCTACATAGATTTTTGTCTACTGAACGAGTAGCTAGCCTAGCTGCTATCAATATCTATGTAGCAGCTAGGCTAGCTACTCGTTCAATAGTCATAAATCCGTCTGCATAGCCCTAAGTAGCCGCTACCATATTGAATGCAACCCTAGACCTGTACAAACCAGTTCAAATGCTTCGAATCCCGGATGACGTAATTGAATCTGATTGACTAAGATAGAATAGGGATGAAGGAATTTTCCACTATCTATTTTGGAAACGCCAAATGTTTTCTTACTAGTCCGTCGGGCATATTGGGTTAAAGTTTTGATTGCCCGAGGCGCAAATGATCTAGTCCCGGGCGTCGGGCTAGTGGATTTTTTAACCCCTGTGTGCTTTATACTAGTAAGTAAAAGTTCAAAAACATCTATACATCACTTTCACACAAAGAAGGTGAAAGTGACCTACTCGCGATTGGGTTGGTTATTTCATCATGGCACGGCCAAAAAAGCAGTCCAAGTTAGATTCTATCTTAATGAAAGATAGAAATACTGGTTCAAACGAAAGGTTAGTTTATTAATTTGTATCAATTTGTATCAATTTATGTTTCTCACTTGCAACCTGTTACTGTATAGTTTACCAAAGCATGCATAAACGGTCAAGGCTTCAACCCGTACTTCTGTATTACATAAGATTCCATGAAAATAAACATACCTTCCTAAGGATTTCATTCTGATTTTAGTGGTTTGGGATAAAATAATGTATATAAAACAATAAAAAATAATAATAATTTTTTTTTTTTGTGAAAAGACAATAAAAAAACGCTTGCAAAAGTAGAATTTTTTGTTTTTAACAACTAAAATTGGTCAGGTGAGCTATTGTTGAGTCAAAGAATAGAAGCTTACAGATTTCTTGTTAATTATGGTGATTGTAGATTGACAGGAGTGGATGAATATTTATGTGGTTTTAGCTAGAAACTTTTATTTCTCGCCAATTTGACCACAAAATATTTCTCGCCATGTTTTGGTTGGCAAGATATCTACGTTGCACCATCTTTAGAAGAATATTTCAATAACTTCGATAATTATACCTCAAAATTTTTTTCGCATCGCTCCGCTCTGCTTTAACTTTGCGCCCCCTAATCTAATTTTCTGGATCCGCCCCTGAGGCTCATAAAATCTGAATACTGCTGTGAACATTACATTGAACTTAATAAAAAGTCCATAATAGCGCAACTCAGGTGTGACATTCTTCCACTCAGGCTAGAAACTGGTCTTTTTGTAGGTGAAGACGTCCGTCAGTCCGTCCGTCAGTCCTGTTTCTTGTCATCGCAACTCCTCTCAAACCACACAACAGAATTTCACGAAACCTTTTCAGATAATAAGGACATACTATGTAGTTGTGCATATCGACGGGAAATTGCGATTCAATTTTTTTTCTAGGAGTTACGCCCCTTTGAACTTATTTACTTTAATGTACTACTGCAACAGTTTGTCATCGCAACTCCTCTCAAACCACACAACAGAATTTCACGAAACCTTTTCAGATAATAAGGACATACTATGTAGTTGTGCATATCGACTGGAAATTGCGATTAATTTTTTTTTCTAGGAGTTACGCCCCTTTGAACTTATTTACTTTAATGTACTACTGCAACAGTTTGTCATCGCAACTCCTCTCAAACCACACAACAGAATTTCACGAAACCTTTTCAGATAATAAGGACATACTATGTAGTTGTGCATATCGACGGGAAATTGTGATTCAATTTTTTTTCTAGGAGATACGCCCCTTTGAACTTATTTACTTTAATGTACTACTGCAACAGTTTGTCATCGCAACTCCTCTCAAACCACACAACAGAATTTCACGAAACCTTTTCAGATAATAAGGACATACTATGTAGTTGTGCATATCGACGGGAAATTGTGATTCAATTTTTTTTCTAGGAGTTACGCCCCTTTGAACTTATTTACTTTAATGTACTACTGCAACAGTTTGTCATCGCAACTCCTCTCAAACCACACAACAGAATTTCACGAAACCTTTTCAGATAATAAGGACATACTATGTAGATGTGCATATCGACAGGAAATTACGGTTCATTTTTTTTCCTAGGAGTTATGCCCCTTTGAACTTATTTGCTTCAATGTACTTCTGCAACAGTTTGTCATCTCAACTCCTCTGAAAACACACAACAGAATTTCATGAAATTTTGTAGATAATAAGGACATACTATGTATATTGACAGGAAATTATTATTCAATATTTTTTCTTATACAATTTTTTTTTCTTATACTTATTTAATTTCTCCAATGACAATGTGGGGACATGGGGTATGTGAGCGTTCTCACTAAGGTTCTTTAATTTCCTATATATTTCAGTAACTGGTGGCCAATGTTTGTATTAATTTTTTACTTCCTGTCACCACTACCTACAGTAATATCTAGGCGTATGTCTGACAGTTTAGACACAGCAAGTAGTGCCTGCGTAGAACTTGCAATATTCTTAACTTCAGGCATTGTAATATCAGCTATTGGACTTCCTCTTGTATTGGCACATGTAAATACAGTGAGTAACTTAATAAACTAAAATATTATTACATTATAAGGTAAATAATGAATTTGCTGAATTGTGTGTTTATTATAAACTGTCAGCTGAAAAACATTATCCAATTTATTAATTGTTGCATTTTAACAAAAGAGTAATATGAAAAAATTACACAATACACTGAGAGCAGAAAAAAAAACCAGACATCACCAGCCCAGTAGTCAACACTTAGGTGTTGACATGAATATCAATAATGTGGTCATTTTTATAAATTTCCTGTTTACAAAACTTGAAATTTTTGAAAACTAAGGATTTTCTTATCCCAGGCATAGATTACCTTAGCCGTATTTGGCACAACTTTTTGGAATTTTGGATCCTCAATGCTCTTCAACTTTGTACTTGTTTGGCTTTATAAATATTTTGATATGAGCGTCACTGATGAGTATTATGTAGACGAAACGCGCGTCTGGCGTACTAAATTATAATCCTGGTACCTTTGATAACTATACACTATAAAATAACTTATTGCGAAGCTTATGCTAAAGGCTTATGAACCAGTGGAATAAACAATGTTTCAAATTGCAGTTTGAATAGAGTATTTCCCACTGAATTATGGTACAAATCTGATAGTTGACCTCTATTTCATTTAAATTTGAAGAACCCACTGATCTTTATGCACACAAGTATTTAAGTTTGATATGAAAAATTCTATTATAATGATATTTTAAGGTGGTACCTAACACTACAGGGAGATAACTCTGTAAAGTCGGCTAAACGTTTTAATTACATTGTGTTGTATAGGGAATATTAAGCTTCTTTATGATCAAAATTGGTGTTTGTCAAACTGCTATATAACCAGTGTATTTTTTCTGACAAAACGGTTGGTTCATAATTTTTGAAATTTTTATATTTTTGTTAAAGGGTCAAAGTAAATACTTTGTCAAAATTTAATTAAAATTAAACGAGCCAAATTAATTTTAGTGAAAGTGTTAGGTACCACCTTAATTTAAATTTGTTTTAAACCTTATTGCTTAACCTTGATCATATATATTGTTGTGTGAAAAAAAGAATGATTTTAATAAAAGAGATGGAAATATACTTCAATGAGACAGAAACACAAGTCTGAAGCTATCAAAGATCTTCATGGAATGTAAAAGTTTTCTTAAAGGGGTATGGGAGTCTAAAATAAAAATGATAGAATTTGTTCATACTTTGCCAAAGCGGAGTATCTTTTGATAAATGGTCAAAAATAGAATAAAAATGATAGGTCACAGCACATTTTCTCAAGCTACAGGTTGTGACAAAATGACACATTTTGTAAGGATTATACAGGGAAAAACACCATTTTGTGATTAGAACCTAAACAAAATGATAGAATTGTAAAATAAATTAGGAAAAGATAGCTTTTAGACAATGCTTTGAGAATATCAAAAGAAAAGATAGGGAGCTGCCATGGTGTAGTGGTTAGTGCATCGGACTGCTAACCCAACGGTTCCTGGTTCAATTTCCGTCCGGGATGAAAATTTCAGGGACTGAATTTTTCAGCGCTCCCTTGACACCATTTGCGAGTATGGTCTTGAGGAAACGATGATAGTCCTTGAAAGGGGACGATAAATGGCTCACCTGTGTTAACAGAGAGCCATATCTCTTGCACGTTAAAGACACCCTTGTAGATTTCGAAAAAGAGCAGGCTAATGCCGCTACAAGGCAGCACTCGCACCCGCAAAGTGGAAAGTGATTAATATAAGTTGCAAACTTGTTTCCCAATCCACTATAATTAAATATGTTTAAACTAAAAGATAGGGTCACCGTACGTTTTTTCCAGCTAAAATACAAAATAGGAAAATTCTGTGTAGATTCCTTCAGAAAATGCAGTTTTAGAGTTAACTCCCCTTAAAATGTCAATTTAAAAACATTTAAAAATAATCTACACTTGTAAAAATATTAATATTTATAAGGTATATTGTTATAAATTAGTTCTTTTAAATGAAAATTCACATTAGATATCTGCATTCCTGCATTAAATTTTGCTATTTTGATAGAAAATCTAGACCTGAGGTTCTCTGTTTTTTTACAATCCAAGATGGCAAAAGACACCCATACCACCTTACATGTAAATGCCAGAATACCCCTTTTCTTCATATTGTTTTATCAGGTTTGCAATATTTTGTGTTTACTTCAATATTTGAACCTCATTTAGGGCCAAAAAAGACCCTTTTAGGCCTTTATATAGAAATACGAGGATGTGGTATGATTTACAATTAGACAACTTTCCATCAAATACTAACAGTCGGAAACCAGGTTGAAATAGAACAAAAGAATCGAAGCTCTTTGTTAGAGAAGGCGATAAATGTTTACTGTATTGTTTACTATAGTGACAAAATTTTTAAAAGTTAATAGAAACAAACAAAATTGCAATTTTCTTCTCAATTACGAGGTGTTTTATTTTAAAAACACCATTTGCATAAGTTTTCAATTTATCTAGTTCATAGTTAAGCAGAACAATTAGATATCAAGTCGCCGACATGGGTATCTTTCAAGTTGGATGACAAAAATGCATAACCTCCGATTTTTTTGAAAAAATTACCACGGACGGAAACCATATCAATCTATTACTTCAGTAATTTTCGTGTCTGCCCTTCCATTATGTGACTGAAGAAAAAATTCCAAAAATGGGTAACAATTGTATCGAAAAGAGAAAATGGAGTGCACCGTTTTATGTTAGGGCGTGTTTGAGTTGAGTATTTTGTCTTGATATCGTACAAAGCAAGAATATTTCATACATCGTCTCGCTTCAAATTCTATCATTTTTATACATTAAAGCTACAGGTTGACGTTATAACACAAAAAAATCACAGAACTAAAAGATGAAATATATAGGTCAAGTGAAATACCTATCTAATGAGTCACAAAAACAGAGAAGGTGTGTTCGAATGGCTATTTTTTTACTGAAAGTACTTGACGACAGTCTTTCAAGTTGGATGATGAAAATGCATATCTTCGAAAAATTCCAATTTTTTTGTGTGTGATTACTAGAGTTTATAGTCTTCATACACTAAAAAAATCTAGTCTGCCCTTCCACGAAATATTTATTTAGAATTTTTTTAAATGTTTATGAATTTTCAAAAATTCCACCTGACAACTGATCAGACAACAGTTTTAAGTTGAATCAATGCAGACAAGATTATTAACTGATGCTCATTAGCTAGTTGATACATTTGTCTTTAAAAACAACTGACATATAAGGATCGTAATGGTGCAATATGGATAAATTTATCGGTTTCCAAGAGCAAAATTGGTAGCGTGTCATCCCTACAATGGCTTCCGTTTCTACGATTGTGAAAATGAACTGGCGTAATGGGGAGATAATTTTGACGAAGTAGGATCCTGACTGCTAAATGACTAATAACTCAACAACTATAGGTCAACACATGGGCAAAAACCAACACCTCTCAGTAAACTATAAAAGACCCTGAAATGACAAATGCAGAAGAAGCTGACCGTGCGAGGGCCGATATCCAGTCAAGGTTGTTAATAACTTCCATTTGTTTGTATGTAAAAGATTTTTTTGTTTTTTCAGATTGACTGGGGAGCCTGTGCTTTGGTGTTAGCTGGTGACCTTGTGGTATTCCTTACTATACTGGGATACTTCTTTGTATTTGGGAATGAAGATATGGACTATTCATCCTGGTGATAACACAAGCCAGCAAGTGGCATTTTATTTTTAATGCAAACAATATTTATATTTTGAATTATTGTTCTTGAAAGATGTTTCAAGAAACTAGATGATATAGAAATAAGTTTTCTTGGAAAATACTATATGTTTACCTTGTATTTATTAAGTTGGATGGTTCAGTGTTTCCTGTAACTTTGAATAGGATATTGTTGAAACAAGTCAAAGCTCTCTTTGTATCTGTGTTCCTAGGATTTATTTAACACATACTTAATCAACTACAGCAAGACCTTCTTTTATGTGATTGCTCTTTTCTTTCTAAATATCAAAATAAGGTGTTCTTTTTAAATCTTCCAAAAGAAGGTATGAATTACTTTTCATGATAATGTTAAATTTTATTGTTGTATCAGGGATAAACAATGCAACCCTTCAGGAGTAACTTACAATCCCATTACAGGCAAATCAAATGCACCTAGACATTATGTTCATATAATTAAATCTGTATGTATAGGCTAGCCAAAGGAAGAAAATTATTTGTTCTTTGTGAGAAGTTTATACAGAGCTTTGTTTAAGAATATTTTCACAATTTCTTAATAAACCATGATTTGCTTTTTACATGTGACCAGTGTAACTAAACATGTTTGACTGCTCTTTAAGTTACTCCAATCCTTTCTACATGTGACCAGTGTAACTAATCATGTTTGACTGCTCTTTAAGTTACTCCTATCCTTTATGCAGGTGACCTGTGTAACTAATCATGTTTGACTGCTCTTTAAGTTACTCCTATCCTTTATACAGGTGACCAGTGTAACTAGTAATCATGTTTGACTGCTCTTTAAGTTACTCCTATCCTTTATACAGGTAACCAGTGTAACTAATCATGTTTGACTGCTCTTTAAGTTACTCCTATCCTTTATACAGGTGACCAGTGTAACTAATCATGTTTGACTGCTCTTTAAGTTACTCCTATCCTTTATACAGGTACAAAAAACAACAGGTTTTACTGTATTTCTAGGAACAGAGTATGATGTTTGTGTATTGTGATATTTTAAATAATGCTTTGACCCATTACTTCTTAAAAATTAATAAAGAATTTTGTTAAATTTTTACACCTATGTTATATAATCATGAACCATGCTCTCTTGTCAAACTACAATATTATAATAAACCAAGAACTATCACAGAGGAAACAAAAGGAAACCTTATAACATGTCAAAGTCATTATAACATTTATTATTCTAAACTATGATATAATGTCTACCTGTTTCTTATTTCTTGAGATTAAATGTTCAGCTTTGTGTATAGCTAGAGCCATTGTCAACAATAATGCATATTTGTATTGATGCATACATGTAGGTTTAGTATATATTTTTTTCTGATTTCATGTTTTGTTTTTATTGAATATTTATTGAACTCTTGTTTTGATTATTGCTTGTTACTGTAAACCCTTTACAACCTATTTCACAGCGATTTAATTGTAAAATTAACTGGATGAAGGTAGAAAAGGAAAAATTAAAGTTTAACATATTTGCAACCTCTTATATTCATGGAAGTTGCGAAAAAATAAATCTCTCACCAAAAATTAGTGGTTTACAGTCCAAGGAATACTTATCACATGACTGTACATAAACTGATATGATACAAGATATATTTGTATCCTACATCATCTATCAAAAAGAGACCTAGCTTTTTGTTTGATAAACTTGTGTTGTTGGATATTATTTACATTCACTCATTTATAGAAATTCATTTTTATCAAAATTTCTTAAATTTGCACCATGTTAGAATTTGTTTTAGATTTGAATTGCAAAGTTTGTAAAATTATTGAGGATTTTATTTATTGATTTCCACAAAATTGCTTAATTACAGATTTTTAGATGTATCCAATATAATAAAATAAGAAATTGTAGAAAGAATTATGAAATAAGTAAATAATTAATTCCTTGTATAGTGTATTGGTGCAATCATTGTATATATATGTATTTTTCATGACTTATGTAATTTATTGTGTATATATGTCATTCTTTCTCATTCCTTGTCATTCAGTCACAGATTTTATATTTCAATTATCTACAGTAGAAAAAAAGGCAAAAACTATGAAAAATGAGTCTTACAAGCAAACATGTAAAATAAATTGGTTTACATGGAAACCACCATTAAAATAGAATAGCTATCCTGAAAAGCAATTTAAAGAAATAAATTGAAAATTTTTGTGTACCGCATACACAAACATAGTTGCTGACTCAAATTGCCTTCAATGTATGTCTTAATGAAACCTTATTTTCTCCACAATTCATACATATTGAAAGCATTTGTCTATATTTTATAGCAGTGTTCAAGGAATATAGCATTTTTTATTAACTATAATTCTAACCTTTTCACTTCTAACTTAAACTTAATATTTGCCTATAATGGGTGAAACCACCGATTTTAATGTTTTGATGTTGTATAATATTCATGATTGTTATTTGTTTAATATTTATAGTAATGTGTCAATCATTTATATAGGAGAAATTAAATTTTATGCAATTTACTTCGTTTTTTCTTTGATAACCATATTATATGTTGTACGTCAAACCCTGTTGAAATTGGCAGTCATTGAATAGGCATGAAAGTAAAATATATGACTGATTGGCACTGCAAAGGACTATACATATAGGAGCAACCCACAAGATTTAAAATGAACACATATGAAAATGGACAAGTTACAATCAAAATAGTTTAAATAAGGTTATTAAAAAGAACAAAAACAAGACTGCACATGCTGAAATGTCTCGCCTTCTTTACTAACCATTGATATTATATTGATAGTTCTAAATATAAAGCTGTAATTCAGTGGTTGTCATTTGTTTATGTGTTACATATTTGTTTTTCGTTCATATTTTTATATAAATAAGGCCATTAGTTTTCTCATTTGAATTTTTTTACATTGTCATATCAGGGCCTTTTATAGCTGACTATGCGGTATGGGCTTTGCTCATTGTTGAAGGCGGTATGGTGACCTATAGTTGTTAATGTCTGTGTCATTTTGGTCTCTTGTGGACAGTTGTCTCATTGGCAATCATACCACATCTCCTTTATAGCTCACCTGGCCCAAAGATGGCCGCCATCAGGGGACTTAGTTTAACATAGGACCCTATGGGAAATGCATACAAAATGACTTGTTTTTGAAAACCACTGAATGGAATGAAACCAAACATGGCATGAATGTTCCTTATGAGGTGTTGACCAAGTGTTGTTACTATGTTGCCAATCCATCATCCAAGATGGCCGCCAGCGGGGGACTTAGTTTGACATAGGACCCTATGGGAAATGCATACAAATGACTTCTTTTAGAGAACCACTGAATGGAATGAAACCAAACATAGCATGAATGTTCCTTATGAGATGCTGACCAAGTGTTGGTACTTTGTAGTCTATCCAACTTCCAAGATGGCAGCCAGTGGGGTGACTTGGTTTAACACAGGACCTTATGGAACATGCATACAAATGACTTCTTTTAGAGAACCACGGAATGGAATGAAACCAAACATAGCATGAATGCTTTTTATGAGGTGTGGCCCAAGTGTTGTTACTTTGTAGCAGATCCATCATCCAAGATGGCCACCAGCAGGGGACTTGGTTTGACATAGGACCCTATGGAACATGCATACAAATGACTTCTTTTAGAGAACCACGGAATGGAATGAAACCAAACATAGCATGAAAGCTCCTTTCCTAATCAGGTGCTGGCCAAGTGTTGTTAATTTGTAGCCAAATTATTTTTTTTTATAATTTCCAAAACCCAAGTAGAGTCAGGTGAGTGATACAGCCTCTTGAGAGCCTCTAGTTTATATTTACTACAAAAATCAAATTAACTTAATCCAAGAAAATGAGGTCAAAGGTTGGATAAACTAAACCGGAAATACATGTACAACTTACAATCATTCCATACACCTAATACATGTAGTTGACCTTTTGCATATCTTAGACTTAACATTGTTCAATGAACTATGAAATGAGGTCAAGGTCAGATGAACCCTGCCAGACAGACATGTTTACCCTACAATCATTACCTGGTATAAATATAAAAAAAATGACCTTTTGGTTATATTATCTAAAAAAATAATTAACCATAAAAATGTGGTCCTTGTCAGCTAATAATTGACAGACATATACAACTAGCAATCATTCCATAATCCAAATATAGTTGTCCTATTTATAAAAGTATTAGAAATATAGATTATAGATAAAAAAAAAAACCAAGAACTTAACATTGAGCAATAAATCTTAGAAATGAGGTCAGTCAAATAAAACATGTCAGACAGATGCAGTGGCGGATCCAGGGGGGGGGGGGGGGGGGGGGGGTTCCGGGGGTGCGCACCCCCCCTTTATTTTTTCTGATCAATGCATTTGTATCGGGACATATGTTTTGCACCCCCCCTTTGCCCTGGGTGCCCTGGGTTAGCACCCCCCCTTTCGAAAATTCCTGCATCCGCCCCTGAGATGTCACATGTATATCTTAAAATATTTTCATTCACCAAATATAGTTGATCAATTTCTTAGAACATACCCCTTCTCGTCCAATGAAAAGTCAGTTTTTTGCCCTCTAATTTTCATAGTACATGGTTTTCTATGCACTATGAAATGCTATACATGAATGACTTTTCATTGTCAGTTAATTATGAAAGTGAACTCTTAAAAGCTGCACTAACGAAGTGTACAATCCCCTAAGGCATTTTCCTTGGGAAAATAGCCTACTGATTAAAGATGAAAGAGCAAGATAAAAATAAAAACATTTTGAATTTTGCAAAATTTCATGCATTTTCTCATGGTACACATAATACAATACACAAAAAAAAAATGGTAAGGATAAATAAAATATTTATTTAATTTATATACCTTACATTTGAGGGCATTATTTTTCTTTCTTTCAAAAACAAAAACACAATGCCAGACTGCTGATATATAAAGCAAGGGTTGTTTTCGGAGAAACGCAATACATTTAAATTTAGAAGTAAGCATTTAATGTTGAATGGTCTGAATTGAAATATTCATACAGAGAGTTTAATATCTATAAAAAAATCAAATTCCAAAAAGAGGATTTATATAATATTGTGTTGCTTTTAAAAATAAAAAAAAATGTAAAGATATATGAGTATTAAAATTTACCTGAAGCAGAAATAAAACAATTTATCCTTCACAAACTATGTCCGTGCTATTTCATTTCATTCATTGAAATGATCATTAATTACCTATGTTTTATATTTAGTTTATTATTAAAAGTGAACTCTTATTTAGGTTTGAATATTACAATGGGAAAGGATAGTTTTGTAAGGTCACTCGAAAGTGTAAATATGTTCTAAATTGGTCAGACAATACTTGGTCATGTTTTATGAAGATTTAAGCCCTCGGCTTTGCCTTGGGCTTAAATCTTCAGAAAACATGACCAAGTATTGTCTAACCTATAAATATAGTATAAGATAAACAGACCAAAACACAAAAACATAACTTTACTACTGAACCATGAAAATTATGTCAAGGTCAGATGAAACCAGCCAGTTGAACATCTACACCTCACAATCATTCCATACACCAAACATAGTGGACCTATTGCATAGGGTATCAGAAAAATAAACCAAAGCACACAAACTAAACTATTACAACTGAAACATGAAAATGAGGCCATAGTCAGATGACACTTGTCAGTTGAACATGTACACCTTATAATCGTTCCATATGCCAAATATAGAAGACCTATTGCTTACAGTATCCAAGACATTGAAATGACCACCAAAACTTGACCTTGTTCACTGATCCATGAAATGAGGTTGAGGTTAAGTGAAAACTGTCTGACGGGCATGAGGACCTTGCAAAGTATGTACATACCACATAAAGTTACTCATAATGAGAGAGAAATTAAGAATACCAAAAATCTAAACTCTTTTTTTGAAGTAGTCACTGAACCATGAAAATGAGATCAAGGACGATGGACTTCATAACATAAGGCATCTATATACAAAGTATGAAGGATCCAGGTATTATACCTTCTGAAATATTTAGCTTTTATGAAGTGAGCTTACAGCAGAAATTGCAGGTTCAACAAAAAAGAAAGTCCTGATTTTTAATCCCTTAGAAAAATGTGACAAAATTTTCATACCCAGACCAAATGTTCAAAAACATACTGTAAATCCAATTTATTTTCTTGGGTACCAATTAAAATGGATTGACAAAAATTTTCATTTTTGTGGTTATGCTCAAGTTAACATACAAACCTGTGATTTATTATTACTTTTTGTGCATTAAAATTCATAGTCACCTTTACACAAGAAATCCATGAAAATTAAATAATTTTGAATCCACAATATTTGGTAAACAGTAAGGTGATGAGTGATGAATCTTGGAATAATCTCATGGTAATGTATAAAACATGATAAAGAATTTCAAGAAGCTATGGTTAGTAGTTTCCAAGAAAATGTGACTAAAGTTTCATGCATGGCCATTATATGCAAGAATACTTTAGTTTACAAAAAGTTGATAAGTTGTGAATTTGCAAATTGCATTATCCAGTAAAGCATGCTAACATGAAGCTTAATACAAAATTTCAGAAGGCTCTGATTTATAGTTCCTGCCAAAATAAACAAAGATAGATAGAAAGCAAGAGGTTGAACAGGTATAACCACTGTTCCTTTCTGAGATAAGTTTTAAAATCTTCCTCAGTATAATTCCATTTTATATATCATGATCTTGCATCAGTCTAAAAACTTTATTATAATATTAAAATATAACAAATTGACTAAATGTTAGATGTTTATTGTTCAGCAGGAAGTATTACAACTATAATTTAAACAAACTACACATACAAAATAAATGGACACATACTATTCAGTTTATTATGTCTCAGATCTTATAACACTTTTTCATTACAACCTATGTTGATAATATTTCAGAAATGAACATCATTTAGAAACCTTTAATGAGTAAGTCATGATGATGATGAAGATGATGATTGTTCCACTAGTTCTGCTACATTATGAAGTCTACAAGCAATGTCTTTTTGTAAAGGTCTTTGTAAGGGGTGGGCTAATAACTGTGACATTTGGTCATAAAATTTTGTAGGATTTCTAGCTGCTTCAAATATGTAAGACATTCCCTTCTCATCAAAGTCACAAAGGCTGTCAAAAATCATCTACAGTATAAACATAAACAATTAGGATGACATTTTATATAAAGTCTATACAAAATTGAATAGTGAATAGTCCAATTATTCTATTTGAATATCGTGTCTATCTATTATATGGATATCAGGTAAATTGACATTATTTTGTTGTTGTTGTTGATAAATTGATTGTTGGTGTTTAACTCCAATAACAATCCCTGGCAGTATTAAGGATTTGTTGATTGAAGCCATTATCTTCTTTATAAGCAGAATATTTCTTCAAATTTCTTTAATTTTGCAAGGCTATTTTTTAGTGCTTCTTAGCTTTTATGTGTAATTTTACTTTTTCTGTTAAAGATTATACAACTCTTGTTGCTTTGTGGAGTTTTTGTTTTTCAATTCTATAGTTTAACACTACTTTAATCTTTGAAAAATTGTGCAAGGATAATAAAATTTGAGCCATTTCATGTATAATTTTACATTTTGTTCAACATTGAAAAAAAATCCTAATTTTAGGGATGGCAACTTGGAGAACTACCTCATTTTGCTAAGTCCATTTATAACAATAGTGTTCGTACCTCACATTTATTTTCTTCTGATGGAGCTTCATGTATATACATCACATCAACAAAGAAATATGGTGATGAATCAAGCTGTTTGAAAGACTGCAAAAAATTGAAATACACAAATAAAATAATAATTGAACGATAGATATAAGAAGATATGGTATGAGTTGCAATGAGACAATTCTTCATCCAAGTCACAATTTGTAAAAGTAAACCTTTATAGGTCAAAGCATGATATATGCTTTTATTTTGATCCTGGGCAATAGCAATATCATGTATAAAAAAGACAAGAGTGCACACACTGAAATGTCTCACCTTCTTTACTAATCATTGATATTATGTTGATAGTCCTAAGTATAAAGCTTTATTACAACTGTCACATAAACTTAACGTTAACCAAGATAGCTAAACAAAGACCAATGAACCATGAAAATGAGGTCAAGGTCAGATGAACCATGCCAGGCAGACATGTACAGCTAACAAAGCTTCCATACAACAAATATAGTTGACCTACTACTTATAGTTTAAGAAAAATAGACCAAAACACAAAAACTAAACACTGTGCAATGAACTGTGCAATTGAGGTCAATCATGGTCAAATAAAACCTGCGGGACTGACATATAGGTCATAATATATTTCCATACACCAAATATAGTTGACCTTTGGCATATAATATTAAATAAAAAGACCAAAACTTAAAAACTTAACTTTGACCACTGAACCATGAAAATGAGGTCAAGGTCAGATGACATCTGCCCGCTAGATATGTACACCTTACAATCATTCCATACAACAAATATAGTAGACCTATTGCATAAAGTATGAGAAAAACAGACCAAAACACAAAAACTTAACTATAACCACTGAACCATGAAAATGAGGTCAAGGTCAGATGACACCTGCTAGTTGGACATGTACACCTTCCAGTTCTTCCATACACCAAATATACTAGCCCTATTGCTTATAGTATCTGAGATATGGACTTGACCACCAATTAAGATTTTTAATTGTGTTATAGGTGTTTTTATTGTGTTTTTACTACTTTTTATAATAATAAAGAATATTAATAAGAGATAATACTCGTTTTTATTCAATAAAAATGCAATAAACTTAACCTTGTTCACTGATCCATGAAATGAGGTCGAGGTCAAGCGAAAACTGTCTGACGGGCATGAGGACCTTGCAAGGTACGCACATACCAAATATAGTTATCCTATTACTCAAAATAAAAGAGAATTCAACAAAACAAAAATTCTGAACTTTTTTTTCAAGTGGTCACTGAACCATGAAAATGAGGTCAAGGACATTGGACATGTGACTGACGGAAACTTCGTAACATGAGGCATCTATATACAAAGTATGAAGCATCCAGGTCTTTCACCTTCTAAAATATAAACCTTTTAAGAAGTTAGCTAACGCCGCCGTCGTAGCCTCCGCATCACTATCCCTATATCGAGCTTTCTGCAACAAAAGTTGCAGGCTCGACAAAAAGTAAAAATGAAGGTTTTGTAAAGATGGTAAGCTGGATGAAGTTGCATGTTTTATTGTATAATTTATGTTTAATTACAAATGGTGATAACATAATTTCAAAGGAAATTATCTTCTGGACAATATATCAAAATAACATTATGTTGGTGGACACAATTTACTGTAAAAATAGTGTTGGTGGACATAATTTAATAGCTGACAATATTTAATTCTACACATTCAAGTATGCATTATAAAAATCAAGGAAAAGTGATGGTACAAAAAAAAGGTACTACTGATGAGAGAAAAAAACACATGAAAAAGCAAAAAATAACAAGAAATTTATTTTCGTACCTCTTTATTTCTGAATTCTATTGGACAATGTGATCGGCCATAAATCATTAAAACACGAACAATATATGGTGGTGGGGTAACAGAAACATCTCCTTCCACTGCAGGTAAATCTAATCTCTTCAATCTAAAATATATATAAGTATCTAATTAATAGTCACTTCTTAACTGTCATTTAACATATGAATATCAGATAAAAAAACAAATTGGGACATTTTACATATTTCTTTGACATTAATATAATTTTCATTAGACCTATATGTTGACTGAACCATAATCCCTCAAGCTACATTGGATATAAAAAAGAAGATGTGGTATCATTACCAATGATACAACTCTTCACAAGAGACCAAATGACACAGAAATTAACACTGTATGACCTTCAACAATGAGAAGCAACTCCAAGACTTGTAGGCAGACTCTGTCTTTGAGTGGTTAAATATTTAGCAAACTTACAAAACATCAAATAATGCTGATGCGTCAAATGTTTCACAGGCTATTGTATCTAATAGTATCTCATCTTCGAAGAACGACAGAATTTCTTTTGGATTTGATGTAAAATCTCTCACCTGAATAGTATAAAAAACAAATTATTGCAAATCAAAAGATAAAAGTCAATGTGGTTTCTGGAAATGACAAATATATGACTAGAATCAACAATGTAAGTTTTTAGTAATGGGATATGACAAATATATGACTAGAATCAACAATGTAAGTTCTTAGTAATGGGATATGACAAATATATGACTAGAATCAACAATGTAAGTTCTTAGTAATGGGATACTGCATCTACTGAATGCTTTGCAATAATAAAAACAAATCAAATATTTCTGAATTTACAGTAAATGCAGATTATAGAGAAAATCATTTGACTATATATGAATGACAAAGCATTAGTGTAAATCAAATGGATGGTGAAAATATTCCATGTCACTGTATAAAATCTTTCTTGGCAAATTAAATGTGTTCCTCTAAGGGGAAATAACTCATACAAATCAATCTCTTACTACAGAGTAAATTAAAGAATTGGAATTTAGACAAATGTGAAACATACATTTTTTTTTATTTTAGCAATAATAATCTTCTTACCCATTTTGCTGAATTATGTAGAATGACTAGAGAATATTCATGTAATTTATTTATTCTTGATTTACTATGAAGAAAAAATCCTAAGGCTCTTTTTACCAGTTTAAGTGGTGTCCATTTATCACTGAAAATAAAAAAAATAAACCAGAATGACATCCTATTTAATATAAAATATTTAAAATTCATAAAAAAACAACTTTTCAACTTAGCCGTTAGTTTTCTCGTTTGAATTGTTTTACATTGTCATTTCGGGGCCTTTTATAGCTGACTATGCGGTATAGGCTTTGCTCATTGTTGAAGGCCTTACGGTGACCTATAGCTGTTAATTTCTGTGTTATTTTGGTCTATTGTGGAGAGATGTCTCATTGGCAATCATACCAAATCTTCTTTTTTATATTATCAACACACAAAATATCATACCCTCCAATGTTAAATTATATCCAAGGAAACTGTTGTATTTTTTGGCTAACTGTTAGTGCTGATAAATACCAACTCAGTTCTGGACATATAGGCTAACTGTCAGTGCTGAACCTATATATAGACTTTCTGTCAGTGCTGAACCTATATATAGGCTAACTATCAGTGCTGAACCTATATATAGGCTAACTGTCAGTGGTAAACCTATATAAAAGGCTTACTGTCAGTGCTGAACCCATATATATGCTAACTGTCAGTGCTAAACCTATATAAAGGCTTCTTGTCAGTGCTGAACCTATATATATATATGCTTACTGTCAGTGCTGAACCTATATATAGGCTAATGGTCAGTGCTGAACCTATATATAGGCTAACTGTCAGTGCTGAACCTATATATAGGCTTACTGTCAGTGCTGAACCTATATATATGCTTACTGTCAGTGCTGAACCTATATATATATGCTTACTGTCAGTGCTGAACCTATATATATGCTTACTGTCAGTGCTGAACCTATATATAGGCTAACTGTCAGTGCTGAACCTATATATAGGCTAACTGTCAGTGCTGAACCTATATATATGCTTAGTCAGTGCTGAACCTATATATATATGCTTACTGTCAGTGCTGAACCTATATATAGACTAATTGTCAGTGCTGAACCTATATAGATATGCTTACTGTCAGTGCTGAACCTATATAGATATGCTTACTGTCAGTGCTGAACCTATATAAAGGCTTACTGTCAGTGCTGAACCTATATATAGGCTTACTGTCAGTGCTGAACCTATATATAGGCTTACTGTCAGTGCTATAAACTATCTCAATTCTGAACCTATATGCTTACTGTCAGTGCTAATATATATACCAACTCAATTATAAGCCTATATGATTACTGTCAGTGTTGATATATATTGTGGATAATTGTCTCAATGGCAATTATACTACAAAACAAGAGGCTCTCAAGAGCCTGAATCGCTCACCTGAATTTTTTTGGTTTAATCTCATATCAATGATTATTTTGGCTTTTCAATTTATTTAAATGTTCTTTGAATCGTCCTATTTTCTTCAAAAGCAAAAAAAAAATCATTTTCTCCTATGTTCTATTTTAGCCATAGGAGCTATGCTTCTTGACATACAAGGAAATGAAATATAAAATTTATACTAGATACTCTGAAACTCTAAAACTCATTTAGCCTAAGTTTGGCTGAAATTGATACAGCAGTTTCAAAGGAGAAGATTTTTTAAAGTAAGTCAACATGATGAACAAATTGTGAAAAAAGTCTTTAAAGGGCAATAACTCCTTAATTAAGAGGTCAATTGACAATTTTGGTCAAATTGACTTATTTGTAGATCTTACTTTGCTTAACATTTTTGCTTTTAACAGTTTATCTGTATCTATAATAATATTCAAGATAATGACCAAAAACTGCAAAATTTCCTTAAAATTACCAATTAAGTGGCAGCAACCCAACAATGGTTTGTTTGATTCATCTGAAAATTTCAGGGCTGATAGATCTTGACCTAATGAACATTTTTATCTCTGTCAGATTTGCTCTAAATGCTTTCGTTTTTGAGATATAAGCCAAAAACTGCATTTGACCCCTATGTTCTATTTTAAGTAACGGCGGCCATGTTTTTTGACGGATCAAAAATCGAAGCACACACTTTGTGCAGGATACTCTAAGGAACAATCATGCTAAGTTTCATTCAAATCCATTCAGTAGTTTCAGAGGAGAAGATGTTTGAAAAATTGTTAACGACGACGACGACGTCGACGTCGACGACGACGACGACGTCGACGTCGACGACGACGACGGACGCCAAGTGATGAGAAAAGCTCACATGGCCTTTTAGGCCAGGTGAGCTAAAAAAACCTTTTTAAAATCTGTTTTCTGAATCTATTTATAAAAGCTTATATACATACCCAGCTCTAGATCTAAATGTCACTTTGTCCATTTCTGAACTGAGGTCTACACATATCACCTATATTCAGAAAAAGAAAAAAAAATCCTAATTAGAAACTTCCAAATATTCAAATATGTATAGTGTTTTCATAAACATAAGTTTACATTTGCTATTGTCATGTTAGGTAAGGTTACTAATTTTTAGCCACATTACCTCTAATGGGACAAAAACGAATGCAATACTTAAATAAAATGTTGCTTCTTATCAAGTTACAACTATGAACTACTATCTTTGACCATTTTTTGCTCTTTTGAGGGACTGTAGTCTGAAGCTCTTTAACACATTCCCTGTTTCCATTTACCAAAAATATAAAGCATTATATTGTGTTATCATGTGTTCAAAATGAGTGCTTAATCACTTCATCAATGTATGAATCTTAAATGCTAGTGTAATAAATCCTGTTTAACAGTAACTAGTGAGTAGTGTAATCATTCCTGGTTCAAATCATTAAAATGTGAACATTCGGTGGATGAAAAACACTAGTTTACTTGTCAATTTTTTACATAAATCATCTATGTAAGTTTAAGTTAATTCAAATACCCCCCAAAAATACAAAGTCACATTTTTTTTTATATATTTCTACTTCAAAAAACTCTTTAAAATCTTATCAAGAGTGGTGGAGAATTTACACTGGACACAGATTAGAAACCCCAGTGAATTTTTGTTGGTGGATCAAGAACACTCTGAATTTTCATCCTCTGGATAAAGCACACTGGCGGAATCAAATCACTGTTACAGGTGCGCCTTCTATTTGGTAAATGACGTCATAAAGGTGTGCAAAATTAATTGACAATCTTTTTCAGTGATTCTAGAAATGACTTATTAGACGTCAACTTCATCAAAAACTACCTTGACCAAAAACTTTAACCTGAACAAACGGCCGCACAGACCGAAAAACATTGTGACCAAAGGTGCATGAACTGATAAATGAAGCATATAGCATTATGACATCGCATGATGAGTTCGTGGTCTAGTGGTTTAGACCGATGGCTACAGTGCTGAAGGTCCCAAGTTCGATCCTCACTCGGTATGCTAAAAATGTCAGTAAATCAGAAGGGTGATATTCACCCTCTCACAAACACCTCTGGTACCCAGACTGGAGTTTAAACTAGCATGGGTACTATGGGAGCCTCGTTTGGTCAAAGTTGTTCCAAACTTTGACCTGGAGATCAATCTGCTGATATCTCTTCGGTTTGTCTATTCCCGCCGAGTAGCCAGATGGTTTTCTCGAGTACTTCGGTTTCCTCCACCATAATAACAGACCTTACCCGTTGTCCTAACACTCGATCTTGTTGATGGGGTGGGGATTGTTCTAGTAAATACGTTAGTGACACATCTCCATCAATTACGAAAGGGAGTGTACATGGATTCCTCTGTACCCTCACAGCTCTCGAGGGGTTCTTCGGACATCAGAGGGATCTACCAGTACATCGCAAATATACTGGAAAATAAGTCAAATTGAAAGTACTCTTTAAAATCGTTATAAAACAGATGCTTGTGTATGAATGTAATCACTAACTATTTTTTCTTTACAGTTTATTCTTGGGTATGACATTATGATTCGTTCATTTGATGATTGTGACAGCTTTGATTGGTCATTTGTCAAAACTTTTTCTTGTTGATCATTTTGGGCCATTTTGGAAGCACAGGGTGGGTCGTCTATAACATCATATTCGTGAATCACAGAAGAAACAATGTTTGCTATTCTTTCTTTCTCTGTTTCATCAGATCTATTTTCTTTTGACTTGTTTTTAGATAACCAAGCATTATTCATAATATCAGTGGAAATAGTCTTCTACAGGAGATGCATCTTTTTGGTATTAGGCTTGCCCTATTGAGTAAAAGAATGATTATAAAGCATTCATGTAAAATATTTATCTATCTGTCAGAAATCATGTGCAAATAATTGTTCCTTCGGAATCTCATTATTTTATTTAATAAGAATTAATAATTTCGAAATGAAATATTAGACTTGAGAGAAATAATAACCTGTTTAAAAGTCTTTCGTTTATTCATAACCATTATTGACATGTCGCACATCAAAGGATACACAAAAATCATGAGGTTTTATTAATAGCCCATATAAACAAGATATTTATGATTTCTTTCATGAAAATTACATGTAAACATAGCCCAGTAAGCGCAGAATAGTTATTCAACATCACGATTATGGTTAATCAATGATCGTACTGTAAACTGAACTCGAATTTAGTCGAATTTATTTCTTTTATGAACAAATAATTTACCTGGATAGACAAAAAAATCACAACTCTGCTTATATACTTAAAATCTGCATTAAAAACTAAAATTGTGACGAACAGACTTAAATTCTAGTCTATTTTCATCAAATCAAGAAGGTAATTTACCCACATGGCACATATCATATGGTTAACTAGGATAAGTCATATTCTGACAATTATATAAACGAATCCTTGTCTGTTTGCCAAAAAACATGTTTCCACCCATTCACGAGGGAGGGTAGGAAGGGTCCTGATCCCGAATCCCGAGCTTAAAAACACGAAATCCAGAAATCCCGGGCTTAAAAAAAACGAACTCCTGAGGTCCCGAAATTTAAAAAAAGAATTCCCGGATCCCGAAAGGGTCAATCCCGAAATCCCGAGCTTAAAAACACCTGATCCTGGAGTCCTGATAAAGGTCCTATCCCCCCTCATTCACGTTCACTCCAAAGATGTTACGGTCGCCATCGTGTAAAATTAATAAAGGCTTGCTTTGGGACCTTAGCTCTTATCATCCTTCCTCAGTCCTTCTGATATATATGTTGTGTTCAAGTTATCATTTTGTACAAATTATAATTTGTACAAAAATATTGTACAAATTATGATTTGTATTTTGCCTTTGTACAAATTATAATTTGTACAAAAAGTGCCGGACAAAATTTGACCAAAATTCACTTATAACTTGTATAAGTTTTAAATATGAATTTTGGTGAAAAATGCATTGATTCACAGGATAGAATTGTAATTTACTGACCACACATTAAACCTTATTAACAAAATACACCGTTTTCACACAACTACATAAGGCAGATGGTTTTTTTTAAATTTTTGAGAGAAAAAAGTAAACAAATACGATTTTTTCAAATTTTTAATACATAAACCACTTTTCCTTTTAATAGAAAAAAAGTATCATTCAATAGTACTGCATAATAAGTTCTTGTCAATATTTGGATTTTTTTTTTTAAATTTAGAAACTTTGCAAAAACGAGTATATTTGTAAAATTTTATATTATGGATCGTGAAAGATCGTGAAAAGGATCTCGAAAGATTTGTTGCCACTTATTCGTTATTTCAAAATGTCCAAGGAAACAATAAAAGATTTCTTTAAAGAAGTGATGATTTATATTTGTCATTGGTACATCAAAAGATTGGATTTACATGACTTATTCCACTTCAATTTTGTTTGTGAAAAGATAAATGGTTCAATGCCATTGGGTCTGATGATTTTATAATACTACACCAACTAGTTTTCTTATAAAAATAAAAATCCGTCTGTCTGTTCTGCATAAGTTGTATTTTGTTTTTAAAGTTTGTATTGCCTCAACTGATTTCTGTTAAGTTTTATGCACAGTCATAGATATTTATAAAACAAAGATCCTTGTTGAAAAAAAAAACATTGATAAAAAACGACAGAAAAATAACTGACATATTCCTGACTTTAGCAAAGTCATATTCCTAACCAAATCGTGGGTTTAATCTCGCTTTTTTTCTGGGATATTTATCTGTCTAAACGCCAAACTGAGGCAGTGAAATACACATTTTTATTCACAGCAACGATTCATGAGCTTCAACGCTTGCTATGTAAAGCAGTAAAAATTTGCCTGTAAAACAGGTCGTCATCGATTTGAGAGTCAAAAAATGTTGTGCAATACCCAATTCCATAAATCACTACATCACCTGCTTAATGAATGATAAAGAACTACTTTTGAATTGTGTAACCTAGGTGTACTGTGAGGTCATTTAATAGCAATTCAATAATGTGTATCAATGCTTTTTTCACAAAAATCCACATGATAAATTATTGTACAAGTTATAAGTGATTTATTGCCCGTTTTTGTACAAATTGTAATTTGTACTAGCACTTTTTGTACAAATAACAATTTGTACAAAGTCAAAATACAAATTATAATTTGTACAATATTTTTGTACAAATTATAATTTGTACAAAATGATAACTTGTACACAACATATACATTGTATTTTCACAATGTGGGACAATATGGTTTCTAACTTCTGAAAACATAAGGACTTATAGATTACTGTTTCAGCAGCTAGATTGAGGTCAGCACTAATCAAGCTACACCCTTTGTCCTGTTACTCAATAATATGGTAACTTACATGCCTTCTGCAAAGTTGACGTGAAGGTGGCTTAAATGAGGTTTCAAATCATGCAAAGATCTGTCAGTTAAGTTTGTAATCAGAGGTCATTCACAGTCACAGAACACTGTCAAATCTTTTTTCTTTCTTTTCTTCTTCCTATTCAACATGGGAGAGACTTAAATTATTTATCTTAAACGTCATACAGGGTTTCCATTGGATAAGAAAGAATTGTTCCTATAGACAATGATAGAGTATATTTTTTTTATGATGAAATGATTCCTTTTACCATGTTTACTGCATTTTGAAGTTTCTGAGTAGTTCAGTTAAAAAATCAGACATATTTTATTTGATTAAATTTAACAGAAGATGCCTGTCGTCTATTGATTTTGCATTCTTTGCATTGCCAATTAGTGTTAACTCCATTGCTATATTTCAAGCTTTAGATTTACAATGTAACTGTGAATCGGAAGAAGACCTACACAGAAACAAATCTTATTCATGTCTCTGACATTTAAGATTGAATGACAATTTGTTTGTTTAGGTTGGTAAATGACAATATTAAGTCTCTTTACTTTTCTTGCGGTACATGTACCATTCTAAAATGTAACAATCACTTGCAATAAGGGCCTTTTTAGAGTACATTGTATAAGATTGAGGAGTGGCCAGAAATCATAAGTTGGAGGATCTCTAAACGTTAAAGATATGCTCACTGAACAGACAACTTATATGTACCTTTAAAATCAGAAACACTTCATGTCTTATCACTATAATTATGTCATGCATTCCTTTTTTGATAGTTGTTGATGAACCGTAGTGGACTATAAGTGACCACCAGAGCCAGTTATGAACAATCCTGACCAAGAGAATAATAACAATGAGCCGAGAGCTAGAGGACGGACAGGACAGAACCCTTTGTTGAATGTTAGAGACAGACTGTTTCATGCTTTGTTCTACAGAGTAGCATTAACATATGCTAGGGCCTTTCCTAAACCTATCAGAAGAGTTTTGGAATTTGCAATTTTATTAAAGGTAAAATGTTGTAAAAATTATCCATTCTGTACTCTGTACAAATTGACAGGATTTAAAACATAAACTTTCATGTCTGTTGAACAATTGAATTCAAATATGACTGCAACAATGTGATTTTTATCAGAAATATACATTTTTATTTTCACTTAACATGTGTCACCAAGAGCCAATGCACGTCGAGTTTAAGGGGGACTATCGAACATGCACAGCCCAAGGTACAGGGGTCAGTCTTTCGCAAGACTTGAGCAATGGCAGGCAAAACTATAAAGCAAGCAGCAAGTTGTAACAATTTTATATAGTAACAGGTCCAAATAATAATAATGATGCCAAAACAATTTACAAATAAATAAAGTCCAAATGTTCCAAATAATAAAGTAACTAGTTCACTAATTCACAGTTAAAGTTAAGTCCAAAATGTTCATAATATTCCAAGTTGATGTTGTCTGGCTTGAATAGTTACAGTTGTGTTGAGCTGTCTTTTGAGTTCGGGTTTCTCCTGAGTAGCCAGAGCTCCAGATAAGAATTCACAAATTGGGGTTTTTACCCACCATTTTCTTATGTAATTGGGTGATTAAGATTTTTATTGCAATATCAATTCAAATTCACCCCTTTAGTTAATATCAAAATGGGTTTTTCACCACCAAGCTCCTTAATGTATCGGGTTTTTACATCAACACAATATTGAATATTTAGGCAATATCAACCCCACATGTTTTTCCATCTTAAATATGTTTCTTTCTTTGTATACGTGCTAGCTATTTTATTTGGTTTATTCACTGAAGAGCAATTGTAGATTTAATTTGTGTCCAGTTTCAAACCTTCTGCTAGTTTTGTATTTTCTCACAACTTATATAAACTGTAAAAAATGGATATGTGTTTTCACAGGCACTCATCTCAGAATTTTTTATCACTCATTAACCGTAAAATGAAAAAAAATAGTATATAAACTCTAACTATACTTGAATGTTTTTGTTTTATTCAATTTACATAAATCTGGGTTAAGTGATCCCTTATTAGAACTTTTGGTTTCCGATGCTTTCCAACTACATATCATGATTTGGCCTTTCACTTTTTCCAACTGAGTTTGTTTTTGACGAAACCCCGTGTTAATTAGCAATGTTCTCGTTAAGTTACGCAAACACGCCCGTGCGTTAGATGGACGCTTCCTAAAATCACTGGCTGAGTCTGGTTATCATCACATCTTTCCCTCAGCTATTCAAAAGAAGCTGAAAACATGCTTCTATTCAATATTTTTACTGGACATTCACTTTCGTTTTGATTCAATGTATGTTATGATAAATCCCGAGCAATTCGAAAAAAATATGTCAAAATGACACACGCTAATTGGATAAACGCTGAGAAGATCGAAATGTTTTCAAAAACATGTGTACCTTTGGGCAAACGGAAAATTCCAGCAGGGACCCATATCAGCTACTTGATGCAGGGATCTATTTTTAGAACAAAAGGACATTTCCAATTATAAATATTATACAAATAGATTTACACGACGACTAAACAGATAAGGGTAAATAACGAAAATGGTAGCCAATAAAAGGGTTGAGCACTCATGGTTTTGGCATATAATTGGGTTTTCCTTTGAACTAATTGGGTTCTTGAACCCTGCAATGGGCAATTGCATTGGGTTTTTTATCATTTGTATTGCGTGATCACGCAAATACGCAGCTTATCTGGAGCTCTAGTAGCTGAGCCTGGTTGGCTTTTGAAGCACTCCTATCTTGATCACACCGACGAGACTACACTGACGAATAACTGTTCGGCCGAATAATGTCAATTATAGAGATACAAGTTAATTACATTTATAATCCTAATTAAAACATAATATTGCTCAGATTAATTAATGACAATTGACAAGATACCAAAGTGTTGCTCTGAGCAATTATTGACAAGCGACATGCTTCACAAAATTTACCTGAGTAATTAAATTAAAATTTGTCACTCAATTATTTCATAATTTCATATTTTCTAAAATAATATATATTCTCAATAAAATTCACTTTAAAAACTTTTACCTAAAAGAACACCTATGACACATGCTTAAGAGATAATGACTAGATTTAACACCACATGGAAGTTAACAGCTTTTAAGCATTGGTATAAACTTGATGTGTATATTCATGACTAGTCATTTTTAAATGTTCATTTACATGTATCCTAATACTGTTTATTTACCTCACATGATTGAGTTTCTACAATATTATTTTTGTTCTAGGCACTGGTTGTTTTGAGTATATTAGTTTATATACATGTTGTTTTTGCTCGAACTCCTATTAATTGTTTGTCTCATGTAAAAGACTCATGGCCTAGAGATGGTATTCTTAGAGTAGAAATTGTACACAATGCAACAGCGAACTACACGTTGATTAATTCTTATGAGAAAGAATACACAGACTTTACATTTCAATTCTTTAATAATGGCAAAGTTCTCAATCAAGAAGAAGATGAGCCATCAGAAGGGGAACACTCACATGAAGAGGAAACGACTGCTACAGAAAATGAAGAAGCACCACCTGGTGGTAATTCAGAAAAGTCAGAAGTAAAATCTGAAGATGGAAGTGAAGAATTGAAAACAGAGGAAAAAATTTTGGAAGCTAAATTCATAGACCATCTTCTTTCTGAAAAGAACAGTGAAATGAAATTAGATAATTGGACAACTATAGATAATACCACACTGTTAAGTGCAGAGGACAAAACGGTAGATGACACTGATACCACGTCTATATATGGCTTTACACCATCTGAAATAGAAATGCTGGCCAAAGTTGGTAGGTATTTATGTTTATGGCTTTAAACCTTCTGAAAAAGAATTGACAATTGTATGCTTAAGCTTTGTTAAGTGTGCAAAAGTTTTTCATGTTTCAGTATATAAATGTATATGGTTTTACACTTAAGGATAAGAAATACTGATTCAGTATCGCTGACTAAAGTTTATTTGTATTTACAAATGTTTTGCAGATTCTGGGGTCTGATTCCAGTTTGTGGTTTGCTAAAAAAATTGATATGACTCCTGTGATTCTGATTTCAGCATTTGTAAATAGAATATGGATATCAATAAGTTGTAAATTTATACTTGTAATTTTAAAAATAACAAGATAAATAAGTTACCTTTAAATAAAGTTCTTTCTTAGAACATGTACATGTAGTTGAGCATATAACCTGTCTATTGTGTGTTCAACCTGAATGAAAAGTCTCTGTATTGACAATAAATATGAGTTAAAAAATTGTACTGAATTTATATGTTTAATATAAAATTTCCATAATATATAAATGATTCTGTTGTTCTGTTTTTTTTTACTAGTTTGGCCAGAAGAAAAGTACATTGTTGAATATGCTCTTGAGTATGGATTTTTACGGTTATCACCGAAGACCAGACAGAAACTAAATATAACAGTCATGTTGGTAACACTAGGTCTGTATTGCTTTTCCTCTCATTGACAGCTAAATAAAGTAAATTTATATAATTTTGAATGAATAGCAGTTAATATTCACTTGTAGATATAACTTAGTTTAATCTTAATTGAAGTCATTTAAAAAAAAAGGGGAGACAATTACTATAGAATACAATGAGGAGATAACTGTATTGTATTTTAAGCTCAGACTGCATCAATTGGTTATTTGATAGTAGTAAATTAAGCTTTGTGGCAACACACTACTGATTGATTGCTTTAAATATAATATTGCTATCTCCATCCACTTAGTGACACTGAAAAAAAAACCCACCATCAAATCATTCATTTAAAATCTGTCAAATATTGTCTGCGCTGGCACATACATTTTCATAGCCTTAATTGTGAATTTGATGTCATGAAAATTAGTGATATTATCCAATCAAAATGAACGTTACAAACGATGTTGCATAAGAATGCCAAATTTCATGTATTAGATGAGGTTTTGTTTTGTCATCTTTTATGTTGCACTACATTAGATAACATTGATAAAAGTATTAAATATAAAATATCTTTGCCTTACAGATCCAGACAGAGATGTATGTTTTGGAGATAGTATCAGTAGATTTTTACTGGCAGAGTTCTTGGGATATGACGACATATTGATGTCTAGTATCAAACAGTTAGCAGAACAGGAAGACAACAAAGGTAGATAACCAACAAGCTGCATTATATATCATAACTATTTTTAACCGGATTTTTGTGACAGGAGTTATGGTTCTTGAAAGATTGAAAAATGGCTTTTCCAGTCGTGTCCGTTCATTTACTCATGAACTGTTCAACCAAAGCTCTTCAAATTTTAATATGTAGTTACTGATGACAAAATGGAGGTCAAGTTCAATAATGTCGATTTTGACTTTTACCGTTCATCAGTTATGGTTCTTGAAAGATCGAAAAATGGCGTTTTCATTCATGTTGTTGCATTTACTCATGAACCATTCAACCTAAGCTTTTCAAATTTTAATATGTTGATACTGATGACAAAATGGATGTCAAATTTGATATTGACGATTTTCACTTTCACCGTTCATCAGTTATGGTTCTTGTGATATTGGCAGGACACAAATAAATGTTAATAAATCCAGTTTGCTGTCGTTGTGACAGTCTCTTGTAATAGTATTATATTTATTTTATTTGAAAATTCAAATGTATATATATATGTTTTGTGATTTACATTTGTTCATTTACCCAAAATATAAACGTTTCTTCACAAAGATCCAACAAATTAATCTGAATATTTTGAATGCATGCTTTCACTTTTAAAAGATAAAATCCTCCACTTTTTTAAATTGGATAAACATTGATCTAAAATATTAATTATCAAGAAGTAGTGAGACTGACTTCCATTTGTGACCTGAAAAAATCATTTTTGTCTGTCTGATGGTTGTCTGAAACCAACTACAAATGTTGATTTGATAAGAAAACTTTTGAATATTGTGCAACATTCCATTTTTGTATAGAAATAATATCATTTAAGGTTACCTAAGAAATGTGGTGTCTGGAAAGCATTACAGATGTGTAAAGAGATATTATTATTATTTATTCCAGGCTACCTAAGAAATGTGGTGTCTGGAAAGCATTACAGATGTGTAAAGAGATATTATTATTATTTATTCCAGGCTACCTTAGAAATGTGGTGTCTGGAGAGCATTACAGATGTGTAAAGAGATATTATTATTATTTATTCCAGGTTACCTTAGACATGTGGTGTCTGGAGAGCATTACAGATGTGTAAAGAGATATTACTATTATTTATTACAGGCTTCCTTAGAAATGTGGTGTCTGGAGAGCATTATAGATGTGTAAAGAGATATTATTATTATTTATTCCAGGCTACCTTAGAAATATAGTGTCTGGAGAGCATTATAGATGTGTAAAGAGATATTATTATTATTTATTCCAGGCTACCTTAGAAATGTGGTGTCTGGAGAGCATTACAGATGTGTAAAGAGATATTATTATTATTCATTCCAGGCTACCTTAGAAATGTGGTGTCTGGAGAACATTACAGATTTGTAAAGAGATATTATTATTATTTATTCCAGGCTACCTAAGAAATGTGGTGTCTGGAGAGCATTACAGATTTGTAAAGAGATATTATTATTATTTATTCCAGGCTACCTTAGAAATGTGGTGTCTGGAGAGCATTACAGATTTGTAAAGAGATATTATTATTATTTATTCCAGGCTACCTTAGAAATGTGGTGTCTGGAGAGCATTACAGATTTGTCAGTATGTGGATGGCTAGAAGTTCTTATTTAGCTGCTGCTTTCATTATGCTAATATTTGTAAGTTAAAGTTACCAAAATACGCTCAGAGATCAGTTTTAAATATATATATAAGTAATGGCTAAAATATGTTATCTCAAAGAGGTCTTATACTTCAATTAATCAAAATCATAGAATGATGCATGATTATGGAATCTGTCTATTTTTGGCAGGTATTTTAGCTGAATCGTACAAGAACAAATTGATAAAAATAAAGATTATTAGAATAACCTGTTTTCTGTATTATTTTGTAGACTGTCTCTGTATCAACTTTGTTGAGATATTCACACCACCAGATATTTATCTTTATAGGTGAGTCAAAATAGTATTGAGTAAATGTTACAATTATTTTCTACTACTGAGTGAATTGTTGTATTTTTTGCACGTCTCATGATCAAAGTTTTGACACATTTTGTCTGTACGTATATCATGAAATTAGTTCCTTTCTCTAATCTAGTTTGCCTCAACCGAATGTTATAATCTGATGCACAATGCTTATTACCACAAAACACATCAAGAATTTTGGTAGCATCACTTTTATTGTTTTAGAGTTATTCCCCTTTACAAATGGGAAAATGGGTGAAATTTTCATCTTAGTTCCCTAATGTAAGCTGCAACTAGATGTGAATAAACTTATGCATAATGCTTATTACCGCAAAAAATCTAAAACATCTAAAACATAGATCAAGTTCCAGTTTGGATGGTGTCATATTTACCAATCTTGAGTTATGTTCCTTTATACGGTTAAATTCAATTCGAGAAGGGGCACCATTGTGTCAAATGAACAAATTCTACATGTTCTAAATTAATTTCTTTGGCAATTTAATGTACTGTTGAGTGACATTTGTTGGTATGTTCTGATTTTCCTTTACAGTTGATTTTCTACAGATGTTGGAGATGAATATCACTATTGCCTTCCCTGCTGCACCACTATTGACTGTAATATTGGCTTTAGTTGGTAAGTCCTACTCAGTCTTATGATGTTATATTTCTGTTATGTTATATTTCTAAATAGGACATCCTTTAAAAATATTTTTGCACACCTGACCATCAAATCTTTCAGTACAGTCTATATATTTTTTTTTTTAATCAGAAATATATAAGACATATTCATACACAAATATCTCCATAATCTTTGAAAATACTCTTTGAAGAAATAGATATATACATACACAAATATCTCCATAATCTTTGAAGAAATAGATAGTTTAATCCTTTGATTCTAAAGCCATTTTGTATCATTTGAAGTAGTCTGGATGAATAGTTTCATGTTTTGTATAGTTCTAGCAGTTAAGGACAACATAAACAATTGCAGATTGTAATGTTCTGAAAAGTATTGCAGACTTTCAATTTCCATATTGGTTTCAGAAAAAGAAAAGTGTGTTCTGAAAAATCCCTCAAAAAGGTTTGATACCCAAGCCTTTAGTTTACAAGTATCAGTCAGTTGCTGATTATTCATGTATTAAACATTTGATCATAGAGGGTTTTAAATTTATATTATATCATATTCTCAAATCTTAATGAATGGAAATACAAAATTTATGGAGACAGTTACAAAATATATGATTAACAGGAGGGGAGAAAATGATAATTGATTTTAATTTCAGGTATGGAAGCCATTATGTCAGAATTTTTCAATGATACCACAACAGCGTTTTACATCATACTGATAGTATGGATTGCTGACCAGTATGATGCTATTTGTTGTCATACCAACATCAGTAAACGTCATTGGTTAAGGTAAATATGCAGTTGTGTAAACAAAGTCATAGAAAAAGTGATGAAACAATTTTGCCAAAAGATAGGAAATTTCCTTTCTCCAAAGAAGGATTAAACCATAGATGTGAAATACCCAGGTTACTTTAATCCCATATTAAGGTGGAATCAAACACCTTGACTTTAATTAATTCGGCTCCTTTAATTTACATAGAATGTTGACAAAATATTGACATCACCTTTTGACAAAAAAAATATATAAAATTTAAAAAAAAATTTGTACCAATCACTTTCTCAGAAAAATTTCATTGGATATATATAGCAGTTTGACAAACACTTATTTTGACCATTGAGAAGCTTAATATTTCCTTAACAATTCAAACGGATTTAAAAGTTTAGCTGATTTTATAGAGTTATCTCCCTGTAGTGTCAGGTATTACCTTAAGAAATATTTTAAGTAAAACATTAACTCATTAATAAAATAAATATCCATGTTTTTGACTTAAAGCACTAAATCATTAATTATTGTTAAAATGTTTCATAAATATTATCATCAAAGAAGTTGATGGTTGTTTTATAGCTACAAGATATGTCCTAATTAATGACCCTTGACTAGGTTAATATCTTTAGGCAAGGACAAGCATCCAAATGATAAATCTTCCTCATATTCATAAACAAATTGATTGCCTGTTTTCATTTTGTTCTTTAGGGTGCAATCAACAGTTTTTTTCTATGACGTCATATTTTGAGGGACCATGTATAAGTGACCCTTAGTGGTGGACTGATTAATAAAGATACCTGTATAAAACTAGATATCACTGGAATCAGAATGTTCTCTAGTTTATAATGGAATAAAAAAAAAAGTGTACTTTTAATAGTATAAAAAAGTTTTATCCAGAGAAACTGGGAAAAACATTGCCTAATTTAAGCTTAAAAAACCTGAAATCAGGTCATGTGCACACCCCTGAAGACATGATACCTGCACATTTTTCATAATCAAAGTTGTATGAATTTCATAGATTTTTACCTGGTCTTTCAAAAAATTCATGCTTCAGGCTACGTTCGCCTACTCCGAAAAGAGCTACAGTGGCTGCAAATAAGTTTTGAATTTTCACTGCCAAAAAAACAGACTGTTTACAGTGTTGTCTCCCCTCAAAACATGAATATTTAATCTAATTTTTTAAATTATTCAACCTGTTTTAATTGAAGTTAAGTAACATATCTTTACAACCAAATACAAAAAACATGATACTTTTTCACCAATTATGTTGATAAAAAGGGACTTCCCTCCATGTCTATTTTTAGTTGGGGAATAACCCCTAGTTTTTTATACGAAACTGTTTATAGCACCCTTAAGCAAAACCTTGTATGCGATATATAAAAAATTCTCAGCTTTTCTGAATCTGTACAATATACCGATTAAAATGATGTCTTACTTTAAGGATTGTGACCACAAATCGTGAAACTACAGCTCTTTTTTTATGTCGCGCAGTAGTGGCATATTGGCCAGTGGCAAACAGTTAAACTGGCAAATCCCAAACATTTCCTGTATCACATTTTCATCAGTTTTACAAAGAAAATAAATCATAAAACAGGAATTCTTTAGAATAAATAGAATAAAAACTATGAAATAGGCATGAATAAAGTTACTTTAAATAGATTTTGTCCCTAGTACTATATGAACTAAGTTATAGCTGTGTTGAGAAAATATTGAAATAGTGTTTTTCTTAGGAATGGCATGTGTACCTTTTTGACTATAAAAAGTACCAAATATATATTATAATGACTAAAACTTTATGTTACACTGATCAGGAGTAAAGGTCAAAGTAGAAAAAATCTACACTTTTCATATGCAACTTTTGGTTCCAAATATATGAGAGATTGAATAAAAGTATCATGACGTCACAAAAAATTAAAAAACTTCAATATTCGCACAGAGTCTGGTTTTCTTATATCTGGTTGCTATGTACAAATCTGTAATATTTGCATTAAATATACCAAACTGATGCTTTTAAATTAATGTAGACATGCCGTACAATATTTTTCAGAATTATTTTACTCCATTCGCAAACACATTTCTATGCTAAAACATCACTATATTTTATATTTGTCCCTTAAGGGTGCAATCAACAGTTTTTTCTTATGACGTCATATTTTGAGGGACCATGTATAAGTGACCCTTAGTGGTGGACTGATTAATAAAGATACCTGTATAAAACTAGATATCACTGGAATCAGAATGTTCTGTAGTTTATAATGGAATAAAAAAAAAGTGTACTTTTAATAGTATAAAAAAGTTTTATCCAGAGAAACTGGGAAAAACATTGCCTAATTTAAGCTTAAAAAACCTGAAATCAGGTCATGTGCACACCCCTGAAGACATGATACCTACACATTTTTCATAATCAAAGTTGTATGAATTTCATAGATTTTTACCTGGTCTTTCAAAAAATTCATGCTTCAGGCTACGTTCGCCTGCTCCGAAAAGAGCTACAGTGGCTGCAAATAAGTTTTGAATTTTCACTGCCAAAAAAAACAGACTGTTTACAGTGTTGTCTCCCCTCAAAACATGAATATTAATCTAATTTTTTAAATTATTTTAATCATTCAACCTGTTTTAATTGAAGTTAAGTAACATATCTTTACAACCAAATACAAAAAACATGATACTTTTTCACCAATTATGTTGATAAAAAGGGACTTCCCTCCATGTCTATTTTTAGTTGGGGAATAACCCCTAGTTTTTTATACGAAACTGTTTATAGCACCCTTATTTGGATAAAAACTTACCTTTAACCAAGTTTGTTTTCTGACAAGAAAGTAAGAGATTGTTATTAAAGAAATTAACATAGAATTTTGACAAAATATTGACTTTGACCTTTTGACAAAATATATAAAAATTAGGGATGGCAACAAATACTTGAGTACTCGGGTACCCGATCGGAAAGCCGAGTACTTGAGTATAGTTTTAGTACTCTGATACTCGTTTGCCTGTTATACATCTTCAGATAGTTCTCTTCACATTTCCACTCACTTTAGGTCTGTAATACTAAATGAAATCAATTAGCAACATACATATATTTATCCTATTTGTTATAGTAGTACCATCAATGTCCTTTCCTTCCGAGGGAATGTTTTCATGTTTCTACTTGTAACAAAAAATAGAAAGTCAAACAGTCTTTCTTCTGAAAATGTTTACCAGATCATATTTCTAAACAAGAACAAATTCAAAGTGACCTGCGGTGAACCCTACACAACTGATTAGAGACATTTTTAACGATGTTTGTCCACGGATCAATACTTTCATGGATTAATAACTAACTCATCACAAGCCTTAAAACTTACCTTTGTTTTTTAATCAAGACTTTTATGTAAACGTGATTTGTATGAGATATACATTTGAATTAATTTAATTACTCTGTATTTAAATCTTAACTATAATTGTTTAATTTACAATTTAAAGATAGGTGAAAGTACGAGAGCGACATTCAAACCCAAAAGTCGAAAATATTCATGAACTGACATTGTCATGGCTAAAAAGAAAAAGAAAACCAGACAAACGATAGTGCCAAAAAACAAAACACAGAAAAAGAAATTTGAAGTCCACTACAATTGTTGTTGAAAATAAATGAACAAATCGTATTATAAAAAATACCAACTCCTCAGGAACAGATGATACATTTATTGTCTACTTTGTCAGACTTTTTATGCAAATATTTTTGATTTTATTGGAATTTGGTTCATGAACACGTACACAAACAATAATTGCTATTATGATATAGGTTATTGTTAAAACGGCGGTTGGTAATTAATGTGTAATTGACACAATAAACAACAACAGAGGAGCAAGCTATGTTTGTAGTATGTTTGTCTTTTGTTAATATGTTGATGAAAGGTGAAAACAAAAACACTGCATCCCACTTAAAATTTCAACTTTTCAATAGACGTTTAAGATTCATCCTAGTACTCCCGAGTACTCGAGTATCACGACCGAATATCCAAGTATTAAAATTCAGATCTTTTGACATCCCTAATAAAAATTTCAAAAGAACCAATCTCAGAAAATAGTTTTCGCAGGACCTAATACATTCAGTTATTGAATCTGGTTCCTTACTTGGAAGATGAAGAAAAAATGAATGCTTGAAAGGTCAATATGACTTGTTCTATTACTTTTTTGTTAAATTTAATATCTCAAAGAGGGTTTAGATACCCTCCCTAAAACTGTATGCATTCATAATTGCTTTGTGAGACTTTTCTAGTTCACCATAAGATTTGTTCCTAGGGGACTTGCACCGACCTTATTTAGACCAGACTTAAAATATCTCAGATATAGCCTGAGGCCAGACTCTGCCAAAAAACTAGAAAATGGTCAACCTAAATATGGAGTAGGGTAGGCTGTGGTTTAATTATCTGGAATTCCTATTCCTCTAGTTCAAGGTGTACAGAAAACTAGAGGTCGCTCACCTTGGTATATGTGCATATTAAGCAAAGGACACGGATGGATTCAAGACAAAATTGTGTTTTGGTGACCATGATGTGTTTGTAGATCTTACTTTACTGAAAATTCTTGCTGCTTATAATTATCTCTATCTATAATAAACTTGGCCAAGTAGTTATAGAGGAAAATATTTTGTAAAAATTTACAAAATTTATGAAAATTGTTTAAATTGACTATAAAGGGCTATTACTCTTTAATGGGTCAATTAACCATTTTGGTCATGTTAACTTATTTGTTGGTCTTACTTTGCTGTACGTTATTGCTGTTTACAGTTTATCTCTATCTATAATAATATTGAAGATAATAACCAAAAGCTGCAAAATTTTCTTAAAATTACCAATTCAGGGGCAGCAACCCAACAACAGGTTGCGTAATTGGTCTGAAAATTTTAGGACAGATAGATCTCCACCTAATGAACAATTTTATTTCGAGTCAGATTTGCTCAAAATGCTTTGTTTTCAAGATATGAGCCAAAAACTGATTATCGCTAATTGTTAAATATGCTGATATTGGTTTATATTCCTATCACTGAACCATACATTTTTTCAATAGCTTTCTTCAAACCTTATTTGTTCAGCATAGGTTTTGAGCCCACCCTATCTTTTCATACTATGAAATTATCAAACTTGTCAAATAAGGTTCAGGTTTTTGCCCAATATATTTATTCTTTTTCACCATGACAAAACCTTTCCGGTACAAGATTGGTTTTACCTTTTCTTTAGTTCTAGTACGTATTATGTAGATGAAGAGGAGACATTTCCACTATAATAGTTCCATCTAGCTTGAAAATTGATCTGAATGATCTTTTGGGTTTTCCATACCAAAATTCTTTCTTTCATTATTTATATGTGGCAGGCAACTCACATTCTCTTTTGAAGACTTTATAATTTTTATGCCCCACTTACGATAGTAGAGGTGCATTATGTTTTCTGGCCTGTGGGTCTGTTCGTCCGTTTGTTCATCCGTCTGTCCCGCTTCATGTTAAAGTAGGTTAAAGTTTTTGGTCAAGTTAGTTTTTTGATGAAGTTGAAATCCAATCAACTTGAAACTTAGTACACATGTTACCTATGATATGAGCTTTCTAATTTAAATGTCAAGTTAGAGTTTGGACCTCAATTTCTCGGTTCACTGAACATAGAAAATGATAGTGCGAGTGGGGCATCCGTGTGCTATGGACACATTCTTGATTCTGATTGTGTGTTGGTGTGTCTGTGATATGCACATCCATAAAAGTCATTAGGAGTAATAAAAAGTCATTATAAACTGAACATCATGTCTGAAATGATACCAAAAGAAAACACAGCACAACATATAGATGAGACACTTTTGTGAAAATAAGATAATAGAGGCTTTTACAAAGATTTTGAATTTCATTTCAGGTTTTTCTATTTATATCATTTGGCATTTTATGCCTACCACTATAGATTTAATGGACAGTACAGTGGTTTAGCTTTATTTACATCATGGTTATTTATACAGGTAAGTACGTCTAATCTGTTGATTCATGGAAAGAGTTATATCCCTTTATATAAAGATAAACTCATCATAGATACCACAACTAAATTTTGTATATACGCCAGACGCGCGTTTCGTCTACAAAAAGACTCATCAGTGACACTCCAATCCAAAAAAGATAAAAAGGCCAAAAAAAGTACGAAGTTGAATAGCATTGAGGACCAAAATTCCTAAAAGTTTTGCCAAATACAGCTTAGGTAATCTATGCCTGAGGTAGAAAAGCCTTAGTATTTCAAAAATTCAAAATTTTGTAAACAGTTAATTTATAAATATGACCATATCAATGATAATTCATGTCAGCACAACAGTGCTGACTACTGGGCTGGTGATACCCTCAGGGAAGATTCCAGACCTATTTAAAGCCACTTATTTGTGTATTATTTTATTTTCTGTTACATTCTTCTCTTTTGAAACTGCATAGCAAAATCTGGTCATATTCAAAGAAATTATAATTAGAGGACTTTGAAACACAAATGCTAACATTTAGATTTCACAGTGATTGGGTAGCATTCATTATGTGAATAATGATTCAACATTGTTTCCTGTATGCATTGCCTAGGATTGAAGGTTAAATTTGATGAGTTATTAAGTATTGCAACTGCTCAATTTTTGTTGGGTGAAATTTTTGTTAGTAGATTGAAGATGACTTTTTGTGAAAATAAATTAGCTTCAAATTCAAGAAAAAATAGGTAAAAAGTCATTTATTTTCATTCAGTTTGTTTTCATCATTGATAAGCCACTTATGATAATATTGTTCTTTTAACATTTATATTACAGCATTCAATGGTGTACTTTTTCCATCACTACGAATTACCTGCGATTCTACAACAAGCCAGAATACAACAGATAGTAAATAACCAAAATACTAATCAAACCAATGCAGACAGAGAAAATAATCAACCAGCAAATACTACACAAGATAATCAGGTACCAGTAGATCAACAGCCTACAGAACCTAATGTACCAGTAGATCTGCCTACACAAGAATCAAATCAGAATAATTCAGAGTCAGAAGTACAGACTGAATCTGCAGGACAAAATATAGAACAGGAAAATAATCAGCCTCCATCATTAGGAGCTTTATCTACTGAAACTAATACAGAAGTAACTAATACACAATCACCGTTAGAAGGTGTATCTGCAGGAACAGATACATCATTAGAAAATAGTCAACAAGCATCTTTTATACCTGAAAATAATTTAGTAAAAAGTGAAAATAATTCTCATATACCATCAGACTCTATAAAAACTATGAATGGAACAATTCCTAAAGATTCAGAAAATGAATCTCTAATTAACAATGATAGAACTAGTACTGGTGATCTCTCTCATAAACCTTGCAATAGTACTACTTCACATAATGACAATTCTAATGGAGATTCATCAAAGTGCTTAGGTGACTCAGATCAAACAGTTGAATCATCTAGATCTAGTCAAAGTTTTCAGAACTATGATAGTGAACAAACTTCCACATCATGAATCTTAGTTAATTTGTGAAACTATTATGGTAAAATTGAAAATTTAGAAATGCAATTTTGGGTAAGGAATTGTGAATTAAAAACTTGTTTTATATAGATTAAAAATGTGCAAGATAAGAAAAAAATGCAACAGTTTATAATACAGTACATATATTGATTGTGTTATCATGAAATGTCTGCCAGTAAACACAGACAACGAAATGTCTGTCAGTATTAATAGAAAACCAAGTGTTTGTCAAGAAAAAACTCAGAAACAAAGAACCTTTGACTTTGAAAGGTTCAATTGATTAAGTTCATTCATAAATATGTATGATAAAACAAAATGTGCAGCTGCCTTGATACAGCTGTTGCATGGTGAAATGGCATCGTTTATTTATTCCTGTATGTATATATTTGCTTATCAAAAAATGTCATTTTGAAAAGTCGTAAAAGTTACAGTATACAACTTAGTTTTAAGTTTTATTCCTTCGCTTGAAACAGAATGAAATGCTTAGCAAAGCCATACATTTTACATTTAACAGGCTATTATTCGAATTTGGAATTATTTTTAATTATGGGATTTGCATAATTTGTTGTGCTTGAAATTTTTAATAAATTCCAAGGTTATTCTGATTTATAATGTTTTGGGCAGTTCATAACACTTTTGATACAAAGTATTTTGTGTAGATAGTGTTGTGTGTGGCACAGTGCATTCTATTGAAAATGTGCTTTTTTTTTTGTAATTGAAAGTGTTGTGCGCGGCACAGAACATTATTATACAGAATAAACATGAAATTTATTAAGATTTTCAAGCACAGTGACAAGAAATATAAATGCAAATTCCATTATTAGAAATAATTCCAAGTCGAAATAATAGCCTGTTATTTATTCTAAGCCTCTTGCAAATAAAGGAGATGGTTTGGTAAGGCCCTTATATGGCGCTTTCTCTGGTAAAAAGTGCCTATAATTACAAAAAAATCAAAGAAATTTTTTTTGTTTTAGATGTAGTCATGTCAGGTTTAGGAATTTATGTCAGATGTTCAGACTCCTTGGGTTTATTGCTATGATCCAGGGTAATATACTTTTGCCCCATATTACCCATTCTCTTTATTTAAGACTTCAATAGCATGAAAGGTCATTTACAAAAATTTAAGCAGATTTTAGTTTTCTTTTCTTATGATTTGAGACACAAATAATGCCAATGTTAAATATTAGGTAAAAATTAGAGTCAGCCTTTTCCTGCTATTTAAAATATGTCTTGAAAAAGAATTCCATATCTTATAAATATTTTAAGCTTAATTTGTGCCTTAACCAATGCTTTTGGTTTATACTTTCAATTTTAAATTCCAGTTTGCTGACTACAGACTTAAATTGACATATAAACAGCAGTCTTTTTTCCTCTTTTTTTTGTTATTAAGATCAAGATTAATTTTCACTTGAACAAGCTAAGGTGCATTGGTTTTTTGTGGACAGGAATCATACACCACATACTTTGAAAAAAATAATCTAACTATGTAACAATATGTTTGTGATAGTTTAATAAATGGAGTTGACGTACTATTATTAAAGACATTTTGCCACTGGCTATCTTCAGTTTCTTTATTATCCTTTAAAATCATATGGAAGAAATTTCATTCTCATTCAGATGTTATACATTGAGATCCTATTTTTTAAATAATCCTGTTTATAATTTTCTGAAATTTGCATGTTTGTACAGACAAATCAGCTTTCATAATACCTATATTCTAAGCAGAATATCTTCTTGGAAAGATCACATTTGAATATTCCAAATTACTTAAAATTTCAAGGAACAACAGTAGGCAGTGCCAGCTTTTCACTGGTTGTTTAAATAGAAGTTAAGAAATAATAATTGAAATAGAATTGTTACATTAAGTTTGAAATAGGTTTTAATAATTTTTCTTTTGAATGTCTTAGAAAAAATCAATTTGTTGACATAGACTTTGGTAAAAGATCTGTCATTTAAGTTCCATGTGCCAGAAATACAAGGATTGAATTTTGAGTCATGTGATGTATTGCTCAACAACTTCTGGTGTATCAAATACTCATATATTCTTTACACAACAGCTATGCTTTCTGATATTTGTTATTGAGCTTGATATACAGTTTGATGCTTTTGACAATCATTGCTCATTAGCTGTTGACTGTAACTGGTGTTACATATGTGAGCAAACACTCACAGTCCAACTTGTTTTTCCAAGCTTATTTACATGGCATCAATTGACAATTGATGCTATCCAACGTACTCGCAAGTGCAGACGGCATATGGCAGATTTTAAATACATGTTTTAACATTGTTTTCTGTCAGTTTTATTAGAATGGAGATAACAATATTGTTTTTTAAGCTCAGACGGCATCAATTGGGGATTTGATGGTCGCAAATACCTGTTTACTGTCTCCGCTAATGTGTCCCCAGTAAACTTAATTTGCAACAATCAAATCCCCAATTGATGCTGTCTGAGCTTAAAATACAATACAGTTATCTCCTAAATCAAAAAGGTTTGAAGGACTTTTTTTTACTAAAATTTACCAAATTTAAAAATAGAACTTTTTATTCAAATGACACCAGCAAATTAAACTATTTTATACATGACATAAAGGAGTGATTCTATCTAGAACTCTCCTTGATATACAAATCTGTAATTGAAGCATTCTCCCAAAAAAAATAAAAGCTTAACTGTGCAGACGATATCATGCTCCTTTGTTTTTGGGCTTTAAGATTGCATGTATAATCAAAACCCATATGGTTCTGGCTTTATAGATCTTATTGCAGGCCCTCATCACAGCTAAAACATAATTCATTTATTTGAACATTCTTTTCATCCTATTTATGTACATATCAAGCAATTTATCAATAACTTTATTCTCATATATTCCAGTTACAAAATGTTTTTGTGTCTAACAATATTTGTCAAGATATGCAGAAATTCATTCATTGTGTAGTTTTCCCTCTATTTCAACATATTTATTATCGATTTATATAACAACAATTTGTTGTTACAGATACGATATTTATTTCTGACAATATTTTTTAACAGCCTTATGGTTATACATACGATATGAGTTGTTGCTCATTGTGATTTTGACTGTATAATCCCTTGCTTCCTATAATTGGTTAAATTATTAGTGTTCTGTATGATCTAGGTGAGCTTTTAGTGGGTCTCATTGGGGTCTAAGCGTGACGTGGGATTGCCGATTTTTTGTAAGCGTGACACGTGAAAGTCAAATTATTGTGGCGTGAAAACGGGAAATGAGGTCTTGCGGGACCTGGGAAATGACAAAAAAAAATGAGAATTGCTTACGTACATAGTGTAAGCGGGATACGGGAATCTGACAAAACAGTAAGCGGGATCCGGGATCGGAACCCCCCAATGAGACCCCCCTTTTACTGAGTTGTCTAAGTAGCTCTTGATGTAAAATAATCTTTGACATTCATTTAAATTTGATGAAAAGTTTGTAATTTTTTTTATATCATTATTGTGATGATTACATGGTTTAAATTCCTTATTTTGAAATGTATGTAATATTATATTGTGAAATATGAGGATGGCCAAAACCATGTCAAATGTAAATGTTCAGAAAATTATTTAATGTGATTGGTGCTGTTGTATAAAACATTTTATAACCTCAGTAAAGACAACAAAGGAATTCTTTGATTATATTTATTCTATCTATATGAAGAGCTCACTGCTGTTTTACAGGGTCTGTATTATATAGTTCATTTGAAGATTTTGAAAAATACCTGGCAAATAAATAAAGGCAACAGTAGTATACCGCTGTTCGAAAATCATAAATCGATTGAGAAAAAAACAAATCCAGGTATCAAACTAAAACTGAAGGAAATGCATCAAATATAAGAAAACTATGTCACAACAGAAACACAACATTAAAATGTAACACACACAGAAACGAACTATAATATAACAATGGCCATTTTCCTGACTTGGTACAGGACATTTTAAGAAAACAAATGGTGGGTTGAACCTTGTTTTGTGGCATGCCAAACTTCCCACTTTAATGGCAATGCTAAATATAACATTAAAATGACAGGACTACAATACAAATAAATGGGAGAAAATATAGGACAGAGAAACACGAATAATAGCTATCAAAGGGTACCAGGTTTAAAATTTAATACGCCAGACATGTGTTTCGTCCACACAAGAGTCACCAGTGACGATCAGATGGAAAAAAAATGAAAGCCAAAACAAGTACAAAGTTGAAGAGCACTGAGGACCAAAGGTTCCAAAAAAGTTGTGACCAATACGGCTAGGGTTTTTTGCCTAAGATAAGAACATCCTTATTATTTAGAATAATTCATACTTTGGCATACAGTAAATTTTATAAAATGACTTTATAATATATAGATATACATGATAAAACCGAAGTGGTGACTAACTACAGAATAAAAACGGATGCATTACACAAAACAACCTAAATACCAGCACATAAAAATACACAGCCGAGTTAGCAAAAGCCAGTTCAACACACAAAGTGACGTCACATTAGAATTTCTAAAACGATTTCCCAAAAATAAGATAGAATTAGGATAGAATTCAAGATTAGATTTGTAAGACTTGTATAACATTTATTAATAACAATGAAAATTACAATACTAATTAATATCAAATTGTGGTAGTAATTAGATAATTAATTGTATTATCTAGCTTTGTCGGTGTTTCTTTTGAATCAAACTGTAAACCAAATATATCGTATAAATTTCGTTGGTACAAACTAAAATCTAATAAATGAATTGGATGATTTATTATCTTTACCATAACACACAAATACAATAGAAAAAATAAGATTTACAACTACAAATGTTAAGACATTTGACAAAATCAGATGAGAATAACAAATATAACATTTAACTAAATACATGAATTTGGGATGCAAAAGTACCGTGACACGTCTTATATGGGAACTCACATTCAGCAAAACAGTCACAATCGGGAATAAGTAACGTACAGTTATGAGTAATAACACATCTGTTTGGTAAAAAGTTCTTTTCAAAGTATCCATGTACTTGTAATACAGGGTTCACATGACCTTGAATTCATTGATGGATCAGTGATCAAATTCTTTTTTGTGTTAAAGTTTGTTCTCCAAGAAAAGAAGCAATAGGTTAACAATAAACTGTAATATGTAATGATTGTAAATTTAACCTATCTGTCTGACAGGGTTATTTGGATCTTGACCTCACTTTAACAATTCATTGGTCTACGTTTAGTTTTTGTTGATCCTTCTCATTTTTCACTTTGAGATAACCCTTCTAGAAAAAGGTTATCTGTGGTCAAATGGATAGGTATCGAATAGTTTCGAAAATGTGTATTGTTGTATCCTTACTGTCTGACTTGTTTTTTGTAAGCATTTGAAGCAGAATTCATTCAGAATCCTCTCAAAAACGAAAAGCATTTAGCAAAGTTTTCTGTTTAACTTTCAGATCAAGTGACGTCCTGTCACTCAATAAATAAAGGCAACAGTATTATACCGCTGTTCACAAGACATAAATCGATTGAGAGAAAACAATGTCGGGTTACAAACTAAAATCGAGAGCAACAAAACAACAGAACACTAAAGTGCAACAAACACAAACGACAATGCAACTTACTAAGAAACAAATAAACTCATCATAGATACCAGGAATAAAATTTAATATTTACGCAAAACGCGCGTTTCGTCTAAAAAAGACTCATCAGTGACGATCGAATCAAAAATGTTATAAAAGACCAAATAAAGTACGAAGTTGAAGAGCATTGAGGACCAAAAATTCATAAAAGTTTTGCCAACTATTAGATAATAACTGCCATATTCCTGACTTGGTACAGGATTTTTAAGGAAAATTGTGGGTTGAACCTGGTTTCATGGCTAGGCAAACCTCCGCACTTTACGGCAATGTTAAATATGACAACATTACATGGCAGCACAAATAAATGCAATAACACCCAAAAAGTAAAATCACAAAAATACGGAACTCCAAGGAAAATTCAATCGGAAAGTCCCTTATCATATGTCAAAATCAAATGACAAAACACATCAAACGAATGGACAACAACTGTCATAACCCTGACTGGAACAGGCATTTTCAAATGTAGAAAACGGTGGATTGAACCTGGTTTTACAGCGCTTAACCTCTCACTTATACGACAGTCGCGTCAAATTTAATAATATTGATAATGATACGTGAACAAAACAGACACCATCGGTAAATGTCACAAATAAAGGTAAAAAGTCCAATTCGGTTTGTCACATTCGTGAAAAGGGAACGGGATTATAGTTACGACATAAGGAACATATCCGATATCATCTATATAACAGATATCCCATAACGATGAACCAACTCGTGATGTCGTCCGTAAAATTTACGAAGTGATGATTTCAGCTTCCCAAAACTTCACTATTGGGAAGCCGAAATCATCTCTTTCATCGTAAGGTTTTGTTTTCACTCGATCATCATAGTCAATTTCTAGATATAAATCCTACTCGAGTGGAAAAATCAAGTGCTCAGACACATCAAACTAAGGGATACAACTGTCAGAGAAATACATAAATACATAACATATTAGTACATTTCGGCATGTTAACCACAGAATTACAACGAATAACTAAAATTAATTTAGGGCAATCCACAAAAAGAGCTTAATAGCTTAATCGAATTACGAATTATGTGTCTGTCACATAATTGCAACAACACAACAAAAAGTAAGGTCATAGATAAATTTCTACCAAAATTGGATATAAATCAAGATTAGGTTTCTACTTTTGTTATTTGATGTATTTTATAACAATTACAAGAATAATAATTTTATATTAATAATCCACATCGATAGGTCACATTCATGAAAGGGAAGGGGATTGTAGTTACGACGTAAGGAACATATCCGATATCATTTGTGAAACGGTTATTCCATAACGGTCAACCAGCTCGTGATGGCGTCTGAAAAATTTACGAAGGGATTATTTTGGGGACTAATTGTCAGAATACAGTGTTGGGTAAGGAACTGAATAATTAACAATGTAACAATAATATTCGTTCCTACAGCTAATAATTGTGATATTGTTACATTAGATATATTTTACTAGTAATTTAGTGCATGTACAGCGCTTTTCATGGTTGATCATCGCCAAGATCGCTCGCTGAATTGTCCCAAACTGTAATTCCAGTTTGCTGCTTGTAACTGTCCAGTAATTTAGCTTTTCATTCTTACATATTTCATTTTAGGATTTCAAGATCAACCTGTGTTTGTATAGCATCAGTTTTTGTGGGATTGACAGAACCATCGTCGGTTCTTTTGGAGTTCATGCGATTTATCTTGATTTGTATATTCTATTTGGATTTACGAGATATGGTCATAAGAAAACTAATATGTAACATGATTTATTGGTATCAATTCCGTGGTTCACTTTACAAAACTCTGTATAAAGAACGATAAAGTACTGACTACTATTCTTTACAAGATGGCCTTAAAAAATAGTGTGATGAGCTATATGTTCATCAGATGTGGATTCTCAAAAATTCTGAAGATCTGCTGCTAAATCTTATATCATAATCTCTGCAATTTTTCAGCATCATTAAGACTTTTGATTTGTCTTTACACTTGAAAGATAGACTTCACCATCTCATTCAACAGAGCTTTGTTTAAAAAAAATCTTGTTTTGTGGTTATAATAATTCTTATTTTGTGAATTCTAATTCTGAATCTACCAGAAAATATACTGCTGGTGATATCAAAATGTTGGACTTTTTGATCGACAATATATTTGATGAGTTTGGAGGATTTGAACAAAGAGCCAGTATCCCAATAGGTACTTATTGTGCATCCCTACTGACTTATTTGTTTTCGTGCTGGCATGAAACCGAATTCATTTAGAACCTTCTAAAAGACAAAAAGAAAAATCCCCTTGTGATTTTTTTTTTATTTTACTTTCAGCTATATTGATGATGTCCTGTCACTGAATACCATAAACTTTAAAATGGAAATGGGTAATATGTATTTGCCAGTACTTGCATATATTCCTGTGCCTTTGAAATTAAGGATACTACTGATACTAGTAGAGCTGCTTCATACCTTGATCTCTTCCTCAATTTTGACACACAAAAAATTATGACAAACGTTACGATTTCAACTTCCCAATTATCAATTTCCCCCAACTACGCTGTTACATACCCTCTGTTCCATTGTATGATGTTTACATATCTCTGTTGATACGTAATTCTCGTGCATGTTTACATTATACGGAATTCATATACAGGAGTGTGCTCCTTACGCAGAAACTGCCCAAACAAAGTTATGAGGAGGAAAGATTAGAAATGACAAACCGTAAATTTTATGGACACCATCACGAATCGGTTGATCCATACAATGTGTCTGTGTCTAGTCTTACTATGGAAATTTTAACCAAGTCTTAGATTGTGGTTTTCCATTTACGTCGTCTGGTCTTTTAAGTACAGTACGTGACCCATTCCCGAATTTGACTGTTTTGCTGAGTTTGAATTCACATTGCTATAAGACGTGTCTCGCTCGGAGTTTGTTTTTCCAGCGTTCATGTTTTTAGTAGTCAAATCCTACACTTTTGTCTAACCGGTTACTCGGATAATCGATCGACCGATTAACCGGTAGTTTAAGTTGATGTTTAGAGGCCTTATCTATAGTACCCAACATATAAGATGTGGTATGAGTGTCAATATGACAACCTTTCATCCAAGTCATAAAGTTACGTTTTTATTATACGATGAATTAAAGTTTCTTTATTGGCATTATAAGGCTTGTCTGTGAGGATTCCTGGCGAAGTTTGACTATTCATAATCAAATATACCGTATCAACTATGGCGTTTATACTAACTTCACATTGAACAATAAAAAAAAATATCTTGATCTCGTAGAATTGAATGTCTGACACCGATGATTCTTTCATTTTCTCTTATTGTCTTCGAAAATAATGTTGAGTGTTTAATTCAATTTGAAATAATTCAGCATGTTACTCGTACTATCAAGTATATATTGTTTACATTCACATTGGTTTGCATTTTACAATTTTTTAGTTAGCATTTTGCTTAAAGTGTGACAAAGCCTTGCACGACGGAGGTTGCACATTTAGATGTAGGTCTATACAATATAAGATCCATTGGCAAAATAAAATCATGAAGTAAATAGTAAAATTTAAGCGATCATATTACTGATTTAAAGTTACTGTTAAAAAAACATGTACTCTTATCATGTTTCCTTAATATCTTGCCCCGAGCTGATAGACAAGTTCTAATTAATTTTATGTTTTATTTTTGGATTACCAATAGCAATCAATATACTGGACAATTGATCTGTCAAATTAATTACGACGACGACAATCTTTAAATAAAACATTATTATTTAATGATTTCAATATCAAATCTATAAAAATTGAAAAAGTCCGATTAACCGGTTAGCGTTTTTTGGTTTTCGGTATTCGGTCGTTCGAACGGTTAATCGGTTAACCGTTGACAACACTAGTTTTTAGTTATGTTTTATTTTAATTCTGATCGGATATTGTTTTGTTTCTTATCTTTTGTAGTTGTAATTTTGTTTTTGTTTTTTTTCTATTCGTATGTAAAAGTAATAATAATTAATCACCCATTTTATTTGTAAGATTTTAGTTTAAAGCAACTACGTGCACAGGATTTAATTGTTTAATTCAGTTTGATTTTGAAGAATGGCCGAAATAGTTAGATATTGCCGTTGGTTGCACAATTAGTACCACTATTCTATATTAATATTCTTGTAATTGTACAACATAACATAATTACATAAATAATCTCGATTTATAACCAATTTTTAGAAATTTACCTGTGAAGTCACTTATTGTGGAGTTGATACATTCGTATGGCCATTGTTACATTATAGTTCGTTTTTGTGTGTGGTACATTTCGGTGTTTTGTCTCTGTTGTGTCGTAGTTCTCTTATATTTGATACGTTCCCCTCAGTTTTAGTTTGTAACCCGATTTGTTTTTTCTCAATCGATTTATGAATTTTGAACAGCGGTATACTGCTGTTGCCTTTATTTAGTTGATGTGTTTCCCTCGGTTTTAGTTTGTAATCTTGGTTTGTTTTCTCTCGATCGATTTATGACTTTTGAACAGCGGTGTACTACTGTTGCCTTTATTTATTATAACGAAAATTGAGAATTCAAATTATATTAACGACGAACAAATACTAGTAGAAGGGAAACCTGGAATCATTTTTATACATGACGGAGTTGATCAATAATTTCCATATATTTTTTTTACCAGGAATAAACAATTTATGAATTGTGTGCATTTGAAGCGCTTTTGTTTGATTTACCTTCATCAGGAACGCCCAACCGTTGAAAGTCATGAATACGTTATAGTTGCAACGTTAGGAGCTATAATACATGTCAGAGCAAAATTGACAATTATCTATGGAACGCCATGACTGTCTTCTGATGTTGATTGTTTACTATGTTCGATACTTTATGCATTATGTTCAGTAGTATGTATATTATGTTCAGTAGACATCCTATTATGTTCAGTAGTTATTACATTATGTTTAGTAGTTTTTACATTATATTCGGTGCTTTGGTAATTATGTTCAGTAGTTTCATTATTATATGCAGTGGTATTTAAATTATGTTCGGTACTTCTGACGTTATATTCAGTACATTTTTCATTATGTTCAGTACTTTCGACATTATGTTCAGTTGATTCAATATTATTTGCAGTACATCATGTAATACCTTCAGTAGTCCCGCTTTCCTTGTATTCAGTAGATTATTCATTATGTTCAGTAAAAGCATCTGTATTATATTCGGTTCGTTCAACTTTATGTTCAGTGGTTGTATCATTATGATGATGTAGTCAAAGTGGTTGTATCATTATGATGATAAAGTAAAAGTCGGGAAGTCAATAACGGAAATTGTCGGAAAAAAACGAACACGGATATTTTTGACGGACGTTTTATTCATGAACACCTTTACGTGATTAAATGAAAATGAAAGAAATGGAAGCAGTTTTAAATCGGTGTGGTTTACGTGTCCAAGTTGGCATTTTTTCACAAGGAAAAATAACTCCTGACTTAATTTGTAAGTTGTCGCTACAAGATTTCGCATATTTAAGGTATGATCGACAGGAGAAAAATAATTGGAATAAAGAATAGCTTGTGTTCATTTCAGCAGCAATATTTTGACTAAGATAGCTCGAACAAATGCCTAACGGATTACTTTTTTTCAATCCGTTCATGTCCGCTAGATGTCCGTTCTTATCTGTTAGACGTCCGTCCATATCCGTTGCATGTAAGTTTAGCGTACGTGTAATCCGTCGACGTCCGTTCTGTCTGGTGGAAAATTTTGAGCATCTTCAAAACTTTGAACTGACGTCCATTGGATGAAATGTCCGTTGAACGTCCGGTAGGCGTCTGTTTTGTACGGTACTAGTCCGTTTCGCTTCCGTTTTGTATTCGTAACGTGTCCGTTATACATCCGTTTGAGGTCTGGCAGATAAATTCACCAACGGACTTCTAACGGACGTCTAACGGATAAAACGGATGTTGAAAGAATGTGAAACGGACTTCTACCGGACGTTTAACGGATTAAACGGATGATGAACCCATCTTAAACGGATAAATTCCAATTGAAAATTTCGCGTCTGAAATGCCAATTAGCCTTTCTTAAGATTCATGAATTCTTATTATTCATAATCGATCTTAGAGTAAGGGCACGTCTTCACAATCAAGCAGCTTTTATTCAGTCCAGACACTGCCCTTTGGTGGCACTAGCTTGTGGTATAACGGATAAAATTGATGTTGAACGAATGTGAAACGGACTTCTACCGGACGTATAACGGATAAAATGGATGATGAACGGATCTGAAACGGATAAATGCCAATTGATAATTTCGTGTCAGGATTGTCAATTATGGGTACGTCAGGTTTCTTGAGGTTCATGAATTCTTATTATTCATAATCGATCTTAGAGTAAGGGCACGTCTTCACTATCAAGCAGCTCTTATTCAGGCAAGACACTGCCCTTTAGTGGTAGTTTGAAGAACAAACCAAAAACCTTAATTGGCTTAAATTTAGAGGGGGATACAAAAGATTTTAAGTTTTCATGACAAGAAATGAGGAGCCGCAAAGCACCCATCACCTTTAACCGGTAAAAAAAAATGAGAAGTCTCTTGCGTAATTGTCTCTTTTTATTTTGTTATTCATTGGAACGTTTTATATCAAAGTAGAAAAGGGGAGGGTAAACACACAATTGATCATGCCATGAAATTGCCTCCGTTGAAATTCTACAAACATACCATAGAGCAAATTACATGGATGATTAATATTGACCATTTGGTATATAGCTGTGTTCTAAATGATACGTACATGAAGGTCCTAAATTAATTTGTTGAATGAAATCAAATCTTTAAATACTAATGGGTGTCGTAGGAGGTCGACCGGAATTTTTAGCTCGGATTTCTTGGCATGTAACAGATAGAAAACTCAGGATTAGAATTCATAGAACAAAAAAGGGGCAGTGGAAAATATTTCATGTATATTTTGAACACAGAGAGAATTACCCAGGCACCCTTTGCCGTAAAACTTTCTTTTTCTTATTTGTGCCTTCGGACTTGGGCTATTTCTTTCTTTGCGGGCGTATACTCCAAGCAAACAACATGCATGTGTATAACGGCACTTTAGATTTTCGTATTAAATAAAGAAAGTTGCTGGTCCGGCGCATGAACAGATTGGTAAGAAAGCAAGGTTTTAATTTTAATTAGATTGGAAAGCTTAATTCAAGGGTTGAAAATAGAGAGCACAAAAGGGGGGGTAGTCCACAGGGAATGTTTTTAAAACAGTTAAATCGATTTCAAGCAGGGATTCCAGTGCTTCTTTGGGAATGAAAAACTTGTTATTACTCTTAGTCAAAATATTGTTGCTGAAATGAACACAAGCTATTCTCAATTCCATTATTTTTCTCCTGTCGTTCATACCTAAATATGCGAAATCTTGTAGCGACAACTTACAAATTAAGTCAGGAGTTATTTTTCCTTGTGAAAAATGCCAACTGGGGAACGTCAACCACACCGATTTAAAACTGCTTCCATTTCTTCCATTTTAATTCAATCACGTAAACTTTAAGGTGTTCATGAATAAAACGTCCGTTAAAAATATCCGCGTTCGTTTTTTTCCGACAATTTCCGTTATTGACTTCCCGACTTTTACTAAATCATCATAATGATAAAACCACTGAACATAAAGTTGAACGAACCGAATATAATACCAATGCTTTTACTGAATATAATGAATAATCTACTGAATATAAAGAAAGCGGGACTACTGAAGGTATTACATAATGTACTGCAAATAATATTGAATCTACTGAACATAGTGTCGAAAGTACTGAACATAATGAAAAATGTACTGAATATAACGTCAGAAGTACCGAACATAATTTAAATACCACTGCATATAATAATGAAACGACTGAACATAATAACCAAAGCACCGAACATAATGTCAAAACTACTGAACATAATGTAATAACTACTGAACATAATGTAATAACTACTGAACATAATATACATACTACTGAACATAATGCATAAAGCACCGAACATATTAAACAATCAACATCAGAAGACAGTCTATATTTATCTGCTGCTTCTATTTACAACATTGTGAGAAGATCAAGCACAACAAACGATGTATTTGATGAAATAAAAACAGGTTATATGTTTTAATGGTTCAATGTATCCAGAATATCATTAAGGTAGATACTACAAACTATAAAGATACGCACCAAATAAGGATTAATACCATATCTTATATGATGTCAACAAAACAAGATGTAAATAATCTGAAAAACTCAACATTAACAAACAAACCACAAATGTGAAATGTTCACAAATTATTTAAAATAAACGCAATATATTAATATCAATATATTAAATGCAATATCAATAAAATATTTCTAAGCGTTTGTACTTGTAACAACATTATCTAACACGTAACACATGTAAAACTGTTACATTCATTTTGATATAAGTTAACTTACATACTAACTGTATGTACCATTTTACAAATCAAATTATCACGTGATTATTATGCATCAATAAACTTTTTTAATTCTTCTGTAATAATCAGTAACTACTTTCATATTTTGCAAATCAACTACATTTTCTATCACTGACACAGCCTATCATAATTAATGAACAGAATGTCAGGCCGTTTTGATACTACTTTTAAAGTTTTCTCTATAACTACTGTCTTCTAACTATGACGGTAATAATGATATACTTGGTAAAAATAAAAATAATCTTTGGAAATATGTTTTTTGTTCCATCATACTTTTCAATCTAGTTTTAACATTTTTTTACTGTTGTCAAAATATATTAAAAACATATTACTTATAAACAAAACAAACCACAAATAGCAATATATTATGGATATTGTGTATAAGTCTTTTTAAAATTAAGTTCAATTCTAATATCAATTAAACAGAACATCAAACAGTTAATTGCACTTTGCAGTAAATTTGTAAATAGGTATTTATAAATTCATTTTATGACATTGCATGTGTTAAAATGATGCATGCATTTATAATCATTATCAATTGTTATTTATGACCTTTCATGATGAACATGGAACCTTTGGTTTTTATTTGACTACCTCTGAAATCATATTTGTATTCATTTAAATAATAGAACAAATACCGACAAATCATGATTATTTGTCGATGAAACCCTGAAACCTTACCCTGCATACATAATTAGTAAAAGGGGGACGAAAGATACCAAAGGGACAGTCAAACTCATAATAGTAAAAGTTTATACCACAGTGTCATTATCTGATATATTGCAAAGGTATACCTAATGATGCATAGAACTTTTCCCTATAGTATGAAACATTGCATTCGAATGGCAGTTGGTATAAAAGTATAAATAATATATAAAAAACCGGTTTGAGTAATATTGTTACTGTCATGTGTATAGAATTATAATGATACAATGTTATTAGTTTATTTATTTTTGCTTGTCTTTTTCAGTTTTCTTGAACAATCCCTTTCTAAATATAGAACTACCAGACGACTTTCTATCTCCGCCTTTTGCCAAAGGCGCAGTTTCAGGTACAGGCGATTTTCTATACACAATTAGATAGTTATAAACGTTTGAGAGATTCCTGGATTCTCCATCCCTTAGGCGAGCATATATTGCCAACATGTAATTGCCAGTCTCAGGGAGAGTAACTTTAAAGAAAGTTTTCTCTGGATTTGATTCTTGTCTTGCCATTGCCACTTGATCACGAATATCACCACCAGGTTCACGAAGAAACTGATGAGAAACGGAAACTGATCGTGGAACAAACACTTCAATTGTAATTTGATTTGATTCTGAACACTCTATTTTTGGTTCGCTATGAGAAACAGTTCTCATTCCAAGCTCTTCAAACATAGGAGAGGGTCCCCATTGGGAATCACGTTTCGGGGTTGTTTTCGGTCTAATCTTTGGAATTTCCACCGGTTCCGTCACCTTTAAACAATTCAAGAGATATTTAAATGCATGTGAAAGTTTTTTGTCGTGAGAATCAAGCGGTCTAGCGTACACATCTATTCCATATTGTCCCGTTTGGGGAGGAGATACTGTAATTCTCAATGTTGTACCCTTCTCTACTGTATGGTGTACGAAGGGATCCAAAGCCTTACTTTCAACTGAGTTCATTCTCAACTTGATTACAAATTGTAATGGCTTTGTCAACTTAAACACTAAATCCACTGTTTCATTGACATTAACAATTCCACCCTTCGGATTATCTGGGGTATCTTTTAATTGGGTATCAATTACTTCTGTGTCTGATTTCAAAGATGTTGTTTCGCTGGAGTCGTCTGAAATAGTTTCATGATCTTTGTCTTGATGCTTAACTGATATAGCTTTGATTCCAAAGTGCCGTTTTCCCTTTTTGGGACCCCATTCACCTGCAGCACATTCCGGTAATGGATGCATTTTACCAACAAGAGTTTTGCAAACGATTTTAAATTTACAAGCACACTTCAATCTAAATGATGATACTACACCATCAGAGGCATTACCTTTTGGACCTTCTGCTTCATCAAGTCGATTGGCAAACACTTCAAAGAAGTATTCGCCTGGCGTTGGCACGTGCACGCTAAACATTACTGTGTTATCAATCATTGTCATGTATACAAACCGTTCTAAGTAAGCACCACGGTAACCAGCCTCGTGTCGACGTTCCCTGTCCGCAAAGCGTAACTGGTAGAAAAATACAATATCATTTTCAAGTTTTTCATTGACCTTAAGTCTGACATCACATCCTCCTCTGTCCGATGTTTCAACCACTGCCTTCAATCCTCGGTCAAAATGCATCCCAAAATGGAAGAATACAGATCGGACAAAGGGAAGCTCTTCAAATTCCTCTTTGGTTATTGGTTTTTCCAATAATTGCCACTCTGGCTCATTAGGCCAGAATTCTTGAATGAATTCATCAGGATCTGTAAGGAAGTAGTGCTCGTCATACTGATATCGTATTGTGTCATTCACCTTTGTATCGTCACCTTTACCATTTTCTGTCGCATCTCCATTTTCTCCATCGTTTTCTCCATCTATCTTCTGTTTCTCAGCTTCTTTTCTCTCCTGTTCCCTCTTTTCAGCTTCCTTTCTTTCTTGTTCTTTTTTCTCTGCTTCTTTTCTCTCCTTCTCTTTTTCTCTTGGAGAATCTTGTTTTTTCTTATCTTTGTTCAGAACCAAGTGTCTATAATAACAAAACAAAATTATAGCTGTGTCATTATCGAAATTAGATTTTAAGGTTAAGGTAATTTGTAAAACGTAAGACGAAACTGCTTAATTGAAAATCGACCAGTGAAGGATATTTGTGTTAGCAACATTATTTCAAGATATTGTTACATTCACGCAATCAAGCATTTATTTTGGACATATTAATTGCATGGATATTGAAATATTATTGATTTCATAACAAAGCAGGAAGATATGAATTAATTTTTCGTCAATAAAGACAATAGTATTTCTAGCAGCACTAATTCCTTCATTAAGAGGCAGATCCATATACACTCAGCTCATGGACAACATTTTTTCTCGACCTTGGGTCCAATAACTAAATATGTTTGATTTGTAGTTTTATCGACTATGTCCTTTTCCCGATTGTGACGTTTTCACTGAGTGTGAACTCGCATTGTGGTTGATACATGCACAGAAAGATACACTTATCATGTCAACACATTTTGTCTTGATCTTTTTGGAATTTATACAAGTGTACCAAATTTTGTTTGTTTCTTTGATACGAATCTTTTTAATCAATTTAAGACGTTTGAACATCGGTAAACTACTGTTGCCTTAATATATCAAACTCGTTAAGTTGTCTGTCCACAAATTTTGAAACCATTATTTTTTAGAATATAGTAGAATAAGTTTGTATGAAACTATCATACTCTATGTTTAACATTGTGAATATGGAAAAATCTGTTTTAATGGCTGCAAATCATATTTTGATTTTAAAACACAAACTGTACTTGTATGTTTTTAATTTCATTTCTAATCCAACTTTAGACGAAATTACATCGAATAGTGTCATGTTGTAATGCAAATTGGTCTAATTTAACATCCCACGTACCTAGCACCCCAGTTACACTGTACTAATCTCCAGTCACCATCTATAAGCACAGCATTCCAGGTATTCTGAAAACTTTCTGGTTCTATTTTCATACCTGGTTCATAACCAACACTTTTAGAATGACCCTTTATCTCTTTACAGTGTAAACCCGCATAACTACAATGGACAAATATATAAACTTCTTTAGATTTTATTTATTTGTTTAATTCGTTCCTTTACGATCGGAGAACAATATATTATTGCAAATCAAATGCTGATAACAAATTAACTGATCTACAAAAATGTTCATGATAAAAATTGGATGAAAATATGTGTAGATCTGCATTATAGATGGCCTCCATTAAGTATTAGCCAGAACAAACGCATGTATTGAAAATATATACCTCGCTTTGATAGGTGAATGATCAATCCCGTTATGAAATTAACAATAGATTGGTTGTTTTTAATGACTCTTGCACTATTGGCTATTGACAGTCAGTTTTTATAAATAGAGGAAGATGGAGCACCAGGTTAAAACTACCGATTTTGTTGGGAAATACGAACATCCATTCAATTAATATCAGAGTCGATCGGAACTTCTGAAGAGCGGAATCCCTTTATTTTTGACATTTTTACCTGTTATGTTTGTTTTGTTCACACTTTGCTGTCAATAGAATGGAGTTATATGCTAATGTCATACAAGTAAGAGGTTACGCTAGCTTTATAATCAAGGATAAATCCACAATTACAAGTACATACCTATAACAAGTCAGAAATATGGCAGTTTTTGAGATTATATCATTTGATTAGGGACTTTCCGTTTGAGATTTATTTTGGAGGTCGGTAATTTTGTTATTTGAAAAATAAAACATCAAAGTTGACAGGCAACAGATCACTGTATAAGAACTACTACGACCACTGAGGCCAAGGTTCTTTATTAAATAATCACAAATATATCTGGTTTTGGTGATTGAATAAACATCATGTTATATTGGGGCTAATTTTTTTTAAATTAACATCAGTCCTATTAGACATATCAGCGACATTGTAATTAGCCACTCACCTGCACAATCGCATGAACAAAACATGGTATGTTTCTGTTCCAAACTTAATGCCCTTTAACAATCCCAAAGGAGTATTGGAATCTATTGCTTCTTCAAATTCCATGATATTTAAATCCTTCACAGTTATCCATCTATAGATTGCCCTGTAAGAGGAAAGACTTAATGTATCTTGATCCACAAAAAGAGATTTGTTTAACTTTATTCATAAAAAAACCTATGTTATCTTCGATAATAGTATTTATTAAAAGACCATACAGACTTGACTATGCTTGTCAGAAAGACTTTTGGCAATTTTTAGATGAAAAGGGGCTATGTGTGCTTGATATGATAAGTTTTTCTCAAATTAAAGGAAACAGTGGATACCAAGGATCTAAAAAGAAAATCAATTAGCAAATCAGTATGAAGGGAACGGAAAATGATATCGACACTGAAAAACAATTTTAGGTCCTTTAGCTGTGATGAGCTATATAACGATAGATACCTTGCTTTGTCGATGTCATTTGGTAGATTTCCTGTCATTTTCTCCATCATGTCTGTATATGTCAGATGATCATCTTTTGCCACCTAAAAGACGGGGGAAAAAAGAAGCATGAACCCCTGTTGTTAAACATGGTTGTAGCATAATGTCAATTAAAAAGTGATGAATTCTGGCATTACACTTGGAAGAGAAATCATTTTGAAACACATCTTTGCTTAGACATTCAGAAAATGATATACTAACAGTCACAAAACTATTGCTTAAATATTCAGAAGATATGCTTACTTATAAAACGAAATATCAAAAAGGATTAAACTAAATCTAGACTATAAAATTCAGAACAAACCTGAATAACTTGGTTGTCGATTTCGTTGAACACACTAACATCTGAAAACAGATCTTTTTTCCTACAACTTGGTGGATGGGGCGGTGGTAATTCTGTAGTTGTGACTTCTAAGTTTAAAGCTTCCATAACATTTTCTATAACATCAGGCTCAGAAATGTCTCCATTTGTAGGCTAAATTAAAAAAAAAACAAATGAATAAACTATGATTCAAATGAGATTGTTAAACAGAAAGATGGCATTCAGATAGATGTACAAGTTGTGTCATATAGTTAAAAATACAGCTGTAAATTCGAATTATGTACTGGTATGTAGCATTCCTATAGATGTTCAAGTTTATGAATGTACAAGTGTGTGACATTCAGATTGATATACAGGTGTGTGACATTGAGATGAATGTATAGGTGTGTGACATTCAGATGGATGTACAGGTGTGTGACATTCAGATGGATGTACAGGTGTGTGACCTTCAGATGGATTTACAGGTGTATGACATTCAGATGGATGTACAAGTGTATTACATTCAGATGGATGTACAGGTGTTTGACATTCAGATGGATGTACAGGTGTATGACCTTCAGATAGATGTACAGGTGTGCGACATTCAGATGGATGTACAGGTGTGTGACATTCAGATGGATTTACAGAATGTCACAGATGGATGTACAGGTGTGTAACATTCAGATGGATGTACATGTGCGATATTCAGATGGATGTACAGATGTGTGACCTTCAGATGGATGTACAGGTGCGTGACATTCAGATGGATGTACAGGTGTGTGACATTCAGATGAATGGACAGGTGTATGACATTCAGATGGATGTTCAGGTGTATGACCTACAGATGGTTGTACAGGTGTATGACATTCAGAGGGATGTAAAGGTGTGTGACATTCAGATGGATGTTCAGGTGTGTGACATTCAGATGGATGTACAGGTGTGTGACATTGAGAAGGTTGTGCAGGTTTGTGACATTCAGATCGATGTACAGGTGTATGAAATTCAGATGGATGTACAGGTATGTGACATTCAGATGGATGTACAGGTGTAAGACATTCAGATGGTTGTACTAGTATGTGATATTCAGATGGATGTACAGGTGTATGACATTAAGATGGATGTACAGGTGTATGACATTGAGATGGTTGTACAGGTGTGGGACATTCAGATGGATGTACAGGTGTGTGACATTCAGATGGATGTACAGGTGTGTGACATTGAGATGGATGATAGGTGGGTAAGGGAGCTACCATTTGATTTTTATGGGGGCCTAGGATGAAATTTGAAAAAAATAGGCAGGACAGGAGTTTTGAGTAAAAAAAAAAGGCAGGATGAGACACTTTGCAAAAAAAAAGGCAGGATGACAATTTAGGTAAAAAAAATCAGGATAAACTATTAAAAAAAAAAGGCAGGACCGAATAGAGTGAAAAATAAAAAGGCAGGACAGAGTTTACAACTAAAAAAAATGCAGGAATTTTTTTTTCATCCTAGCCCCCCCCCATAAAAATCAAATGGTAGCTCCCTAACATTCAGATGGATGTACAGGTGTGCGACATTCAGATGAATGTACAGGTGTGTGACATTCAGATGAATGTACAGGTGTGTGACATTCAGATGATGTACGGGTGTGTGACATTCAGATGGATGTACAGGTGTGTGACATTGAGATGGTTGTGCCGGTGTATTGGATTCAGATGGATGTACAGGTGTGTGAAATTCAGATGGATGTACAGGTGTGTGACATTCAGATGGATGTACAGGTGTGCGACATTCAGATGGATGGACAGGTGTATTGGATTCAGATGGATGTTCAGGTGCGTGACATTCAGATGGATGTACAGGGGTATTGCATTCAGATTGATGTATAGGTGTGTAACATTGAGATGGATGTTCAGGGGTATTGCATTTAGATTGATGTATAGGTGCGTGACATTGAGATGGATGTTCAGTGGTATGGCATTCAGATTGATGTATAGGTGTGTAACTTTGAGATGGATGTTCAGGGGTATTGCATTCAGATTGATGTATATGTGTGTAACATCGAGATGGATTTTCAGGGGTATTGCATTCAGATTGATGTATAGGTGTGTAACATTCAGATGGATATTCAGGGGTATTGCATTCAGATTGATGTATAGGTGTGTAACATTGAGATGGATGTTCAGGGGTATTGCATTTAGATTGATGTATAGGTGTGTAACATTGAGATGGATGTTCAGTGGTATGGCATTCAGATTGATGTATAGGTGTGTAACTTTGAGATGGATGTTCAGGGGTATTGCATTCAGATTGATGTATATGTGTGTAACATCGAGATGGATTTTCAGGGGTATTGCATTCAGATTGATGTATAGGTGTGTAACATTCAGATGGATGTTCAGGGGTATTGCATTCAGATTGATGTATAGGTGTGTAACATCGAGATGGATGTTCAGGGTTATTGCATTCAGATTGATGTATAGGTGTGTAACATTCAGATGGATGTACAGGTGTGTGACATTCAGATGAATGTACAGGTGTATGACCTTCAGACGGATGTACAGGTGAATGACATTCAGATTGATGTACAGGTGTGTGATATTCAGAGGGATCAATAGGTGTATTAAGTCAGACATTCTCGTAGTCATCTACCTTTGGTAAAGTAAATATAAGTATCACTTCATTTGTTCTTGTTATTTTATAAACAGACAAATACAAATAAGATAAACAAACACATACCAGTTCTTGAGCCACTTCCTGTTTTAATTCTTCTTGTTTTGCGGCCAACAGCTGTAACATTTGCTGACTCTGTTTTTCAACCAAATGCGCCATTTTTCTTTGTTCTTTTTCTCGTACACGTATTGTCATGTTTTGTCTCTTTTCTGCCTTTTTTCTTTCTATTATATTTCCCAATTCTCTTTTCTGGTTTTCAAAGTTAACAGTCATCAGCTATAATGAAAATATAAACATAATTGCTATAACTGTTGATAACGTTTATGTGTTCTTCTGAAAATATAAAAAGAAGATGTGGTATGATTGCCAATGAAACAACTCTCCACACGAGACCAAAAGGACACAAAATTAACAACTATAGGTCACCGTACGGCTTTCAACAATGAGCAAAGCCCATATCGCATAATCAGCTATAAAAGGCCCCGAAATTAAATGAAAATGTCTTAGAATGCTGTTCTCCTTTACTTATCTTATTTCATTTTCATTAGCAGTATTAACCTTTTCAAGTGATTGAAAAGGAACTGGAGAAAACATTCAGTTCATACTTTGTCAACAACAAAGTGCTTTAAATTTGTTTTAAATACTACTGATATTCAATATTGCTGTTTTATTATTGGCAATGACACAAGGGGAGATATCAGAAAGCAAATCTGTCTCCTAGGGGAGGAATGGGGTTATTGATGTCAATCCAAATATCCTCCTAAATATAACATTGAGAATAAAGAATGTGACGGGATCGCTTCATCCTCCCCTTTCTACGGGTAAACAAACATACTTGCAAATCAAATCTATGTATCTAGGGAAGAATTATAAGTATTTTGTTATCATATTTAGCCTATTTTGTGCAACAGACAAATAAACTCTTCAGGTCAAGTAAGGAATGTGTAATACACTAAGTAAATTGGATAAAAGGTTTCACTGTTTACTGTAGCCGAATCAAAGTGAATATCATTTTATTTTAAAGACATCTTATCTCAAGTTTTTATCTGAATTGTTGTTAATTGAATTCCTCTATATCACAGATACCGTATACATTTGCTTATATTAGTAAAAGGAGTTACTCTTACTGGGATCCCGTAAAGGTGAAAATAGACAAACAAATTCTCACGCTCTCTTGGATATTCCTGTCAAACTAAAATATGACAGCTAAATAAAATACCAATTTGTCATTTGGTTTTTGAAGTTCTTATCATATCAACAATGTTCATTCAATAGTTTTATTTGTTTATGTTTAAATGATATATCATTATGTGATATCCTCGCCTTGTAAGGCACTCCTAACCAGATGTTACAACTGTCCCTACCCTCGCAAGTTAAGCAATCCTACGCAAACTGTTAAAGCTGAAAACTGAAAACTGCAGCTTTCAAATGCCAATTACTTGCAATGCTGCAATAACATGTTCCTACGAGGGTTCGACTTTGGTGATCCTTTTAAAAAGTTTAAAAAGCTTACAAATATTATGTTCGAAAAAAAAGTTTCAGATCTACAGCTCCGTGAAGACCTCATGATCAATGTACATTTAAGAGTTAGTAGTCTCCCTCAAAATGTTCCCCTTTATACTTGAGGATTCTATTTATTTCAATCTTAAACATTTTAAAGTACCTTTTTCTCTGAATCTCTAAGCTTTTTACTTTTTTTGCCCATTTCTTTGTCAAATTTCTCCGTCAGCTCTTTCAGTCTGACTTCCCATTCCTTCTTTATTTCCTCTGAAAGCTTATTATTTTCTTCTGATCGTTTTTTCATCATTTCATCTATCACGGCATCTTCCTCTTTTCTCAGTTCTTCTTCTAATTTCTTCTGTGCATCTATGAGGCGTTGTCGCTTTTTGTACTAAAAGAACAAAAGTAATAAACCAATATTTAATTCAATTCGAAAGTGTTCTATGTTTTCATGTAGTTATATAGTTGCTCTATGTTGGTTATTTTTATCGTGCTCTTTTAATTTATTTATGTTTGGGAGAAAAAAAGTGTGAACAATTATTTATACAAAGGATAACACACTACATTTAGGTGTATTCTGCTTTACCCTTTTCCTATGCTATATTTGTTTTGGGGCAATACGAGTTTTAAAATGAACGATTGCTAGATCTTTAATTTTTTGATTGATTAATCCAAAAAACATCATCCTCAATCGTATAAGAAATTCGGCTGCCAAAATGATACCATAGCATGACATGGTGTATTATAACCAGCATTATACAATAGCATGACATGGTGTACAACAGGTTATAAAAGTTCTAAGTTACTGTTAACATTCTTCAAACAGAATTTTCTTTTTCAGCGATTGTAAAGTTTATATAGTTTTTCTTAACTTATTTTGTCTATTGGTCTTTTATAATCCCCTTAACATGTTAATGTACGTGGTCCTGTGTATGTCTCTGTAGTAATTATTTTTTGTAAATAACATCTGGAATATGGTGTTAGTCGCAGTTCAATCAATCATGGCGTCTGAAACTACTTTACAATTTTTCTAGACGGGGCGAGTCAGACTTTTGACATATTGATCAGACAACTCTATGTTTTTTGTAGACCTCATATCTAGATTTTAAAAACGAAATGCCAATACGACAGATAGCAACACGACGGGTGACACATGTGGAGCAGGATCTGCTTACCCTTCCGGAGCACCTGAGACCACCCCTAGTTTTTGGTGGGGTTCGTGTTGCTTATTCTCCTCTTATATTTAATGCGTTTCCCTCGGTTTTAGTTTGTTACCCCGATTTTGTTTTTTATCCATGGATTTATGAGTTTTGAACAGCGGTATACTGTTGCCTTTATTTATTCTATAGTTTTCTATGTTGTGTCATGTGAACTATTGTTTGTCTGTTTATATTTTTCATTTTAAGCCATGGCGTTGTCAGTTTATTTTCGATTTATGAGTTTGACTGTCCCGCTGGTATCTTTCGTCCCTTTTTTAGCAACCAAAAGAAACCTCTGAATAACAGGCTTCTCGGTGACTTGGGACAGGCAGATGAAGTATGTGGCGGGGGATGAGCTATATTATATTCAAATTCTTTTTAGTAATAGTACAACTTGGCAAGTTGCATTCAAACGAAATAATAGTTCACAATATTCTGGTCATAAAAAATAAATACTTTTAAAAGTGCGCGAAACACATTATTTAGCAAGTTCAAAAATTGTTTCTAATAGTACATTATCCTCTGTTATACAGCAACTACATAACAAATTATAATATGCACTGTTTAGTATTTAAATATCAACCTATTAAATTGTGGTCTTACAAAACTTATCATACGGACGAAATAAGGTTTTAAAAATGAAGTGTATTTTAAATTACATCTTGAATTATCGTCGTCTATCATTTATCAATTACTTATTCAACGTCTATACTGTGCAGAAAAAAAGTAAAATATACGTGATCGAAGATTTTTGTCTTCTGACATTATAAGAATAGCCTACACCTACCCACATGATAATAATCGGGAGCTTAAGTATATATAAATAATTTCAATATTTTACGCAAATGGTCTTTTATGTTAAGCTATTTGTTCATTTGATCTGTCTAGGTTGAACCGCCCACCCGTGCATGACAAGTATTTAAATTTTAAAAGACGTAAAATAAATCTCAGTTAACATCTCTTAAAATCTTTTTAAAATCTTGACATAGTTATGTAAAATTTAGCTCGAATCCGCCCACTACACATAGTTTTTATATTGTTATTATGATTAAGAGTATTACTAATTAAATCAAAATAAACGTTGTGTTTTCATATAATTATTTGACTCATTAACACACCCTAATATCGACTATAGCTGTGACAGATTCGATAGGATTTTGTCTTCTTATTCAAAACAATTGTTTTTGTATGTCGTCTACAGCAGCTTTTCTCTCCAACTAGTTCTGAAACCCTACTGTCAGACGTCTCAGTAAACCCAGACTAAAACATCTTTGGCAATAATAATCAAGTAATCCATTTTGACCTTTTTAAACTAAAAACGCTTTTTAAGAAATGGCCCTAGTCATTTCGGGACTTTTATATCTGACATAATATGGGTTTTGTTCATTATTGGAGGTCCTATATAGACAACGTCCTTTTTTCTCTGCTGTAAAATTTTTTGTGTTGGTAATCTGCATGTTAATACTGGTGTATATCAAAAAAAATATATATAAGGAAACTGATTCTACCTCATTGTTATTTGGTTACGTTTGTCACAAATTGTTTGGGGTCTCGTCTAAGTAGTCGAATATAAAAAAAAAGATGCGGTATGATTACCAATGAGACAACTCTCAACAAGATACCAAAATGACACAGACATAGTCATTAACAACTATAGGTCACCGTACGGCCTTCAGCATACCGCATAGTCAGCTATACCGCATAGCCAGCTACAAAAGGCCCCGAAATGACAATGTAAAACAATTCCAACGAGAAAAATAACGGCCTTATTTATGTACAAAAAATGAACAAAAACAAATATTTAACACATAAACAGACGACAACCACTAAATTACAGGCTCCTGACTTGGGATAGGCACATACATACATAATGTGGCGGGGTTAAACATGTTAGCGGGATCCAAACTCTCCCCTAACATGGGACAGTGGTATAACAGTACAACATATGAACGAACTGTATAGAGCAGAAGGCTGAACTCATCAGATGGACAAAAATACAAGTGGTCGTGGCCGGGTACTTGTACATCCCAACAACAAAAAGACACTAGGTATAGACATGCGAGTACTCGCAGTTAATTACATCTAGTTCAAAGCCACTAACTAATGAAAAAAATCATGCATCTAAGACCAAATTACCAATCCGTACACATCCAACAACCAATGGATTTAGTGTAAAAGACGTCATAAACAGTCAGAAAAAAAAACACGACCTTGTTATTTGTTATTCTCTGACTGTACTACTGTATTACTAGCCAGTTAACACTTCGGTTGTGAGTTCGAATCCCGCACAGGACAGGGGCACTCGACTCCCAATTTTAATTGACTAGGATTGTCATTTTTCCTACAGAAGGGCACTCCAGATTCCTCCATCAATAAAATTTGACAGCCACGAAAAAGCACAACAGTGATAAAAGTGACGTAAAACTCAATAATATATCAATCATAATTCATTTCAACTTTGTTATTCGTAATTCAGTTATAAAATTCTCTAAATAAAACTGTATCCATCGTGATAGAAAAAATAAGGATTTTCAGCGTTAAATTCTAGGATAAAACTGGAGAGAGCTTTGTTTTTGTTTTGTTCATTGATCAAATATAAAATTGTGCTATTTGAAAGTTTAATTTTCTCAAATGCAGTGATGCATTTCATTTTATCAAGTAATTAAACTTCATAAATTAACTTTATGCGCACTGAATAAAACAGATGTTTTAACAACATTTCAAGATATGTATTTTTGTTAAACAAGTTTCAACTAGAAAAGGTTTTGTTTGTGTAAAAATCATGCTCGTAGACTTCTTCTGTGCATGCAAGATTCGAGCCTAGATACAAGAGATCTAATATCACACAGCTAGTTTGTAAAGGGGATAGATAGGTAGCTGATTCTTTATTCAACCTTAAGTGTCTATCACCATAGTACATTCTACAAAGTTTATTGACTTATCACAAACATGGTATAAATGGGTCTCAACTTAACAACTAATTTGATGAAGAAAAAAATTATAAAAAAATGCCCACACCCACGTTCACAAAATATATATGTCAATAGTTCGACCCTTCAATAAAACCATTGACGAGGGCTGGTGAATACATATAATTTAGTGTTAGAACAACGAACTGTTTACCCATGAAAAGATCAGATAAAATTGTATCATCCTTTTCATGTCTATTCATTGTCCAATGGGTAAGAAAAAAGATAAATCCAAAATAAAAGAAAACAAATCGAATAAGTATCCTAATCTTTATCTTTGCACTAAGATTTACCAGTTTGAATGATACGACACTATAAGACATATAACAATAAAGACCGATTTTTAATTTATTGTCCGTCTTCTATTGTCGTTCTCTCAAAGGGGTGAAACTTAACGCGAAGAGAATAATAACTCAATCAAAACAGCCTTGGTGTCGAAAGATTATGTATGACTTACTGGTATACTAAACAATACCATAAAAGTTCCCAAATAGTTTTAACTCCTAGTAGTTTAAACATTTAATGAACATCTACAAATGGCCCAATAAATCATTAAAAATCAAGTGGTGGTCAAGAAAACGAAATCAGTATGGTTTTACTTGTTTACTGATTTTTAGCTTTTCGATCATTGTATATTCAGGCCAAAAAAAACAAGACTGTAATATGGACGACCGATAAAAAGGAACGACCATGGCGTATTTATCGGGCCATAAGTTCACCAACGGAACATTCCGGTGGGCCCCGACTTCTTAAATCCCAACACAAGCTTTGGAGTTATCTTCTCTGAACATATTTGAGATGCGCAACAGGGAAACTGGCTTCTGGAATGACGATGATAGCGAGATACAACACGACTGGTTGTAGAAATAGGCGATGCCAATGATAGAGACTGACTAGGACCTAGTCACTTGCCTTAGAGTGCTCGCTTTCACTCCACTTTTAGAATTAGGCACATATCCCGGTTTGCAGTAATAAAGAATTTAATGATTTCTGAATGGAATAAAAGTAATTTTACAAATATAGCGGATGTTGCCAGATGCCCCACTCTAACTGGAGTAAAAACTTCCGAAAACAGAATAAAATTAAGAGTTTTGCTAGGTTACGATTTCACAATAGAGACGAGATTATCGTATGACACTTAAAACACAAAAGATTAACAAAGGAAGTTAATGAATGGCGGATTACAGACATGTTAGGACTAAGTAATTCTGACATAATAAATAGAAATTATTTGACAATAAGAATGCTTATAATTAAAACATATATAATAAAACGTTTTATAAGGATTCTTAACCAACTTGAAAGTAAATGCAATTAAATTAAAGGACAAATATTGCAAATCAAAAAGTTTGATGAAATAATAATTAGTTTAACATTAAAAGTAGTAAAAATCTATGACCGATAGTTTATCTGGTACAGTCCAAAATTGCATTATACAAAAAACAATACTCTTCAGAACAGACAAACGGACCTTGTCTTATAGCACGTGGTATTCAGGTAAAGATGAAAAAAGAGTAGGGATACATAATCGTGTTCTTCGTACGGGTACAAGTAAAGATGAAAGGGGAGAAGGGCTACTAAAACATGTTTTCTGTACAGACACGGATTACGATAACAAAAAAAAGGTGTAAATATAGGCGGATCTAGGGAGCCCGGGACCCCTTTTCGTGAGAAATATTTGGTTGATAGTATATGGAATCACAGACTCATGACTGGAGCGGATCCCACTTAGGTCAGTCAGTGCCTCCCCCCTTTATAGAAAGTTCTGTATGATACATCCGCCACTGGCAAACACTCAAAAGCATGTTCTCCGTACGGACAAGGTAAGGATAAGATGGCAGTAGCGCATCAATAAGGATATATTAAGTAAATATAAAAGGTAGTCGGTTAACAAAAAGGATATAAACAGGTAAAGATATAAAGGAAGTATGGCTACTTCAAATGTTCTTCGCACGGTCCTTTGTGGTACAAGTACTTAGGAGTACAGAGAGTAAAAGTAAAACCTAACACATACATATCTAGGCATCGATGCATGCAAACATCTACATTTAACTAAGTAAACGCACAATCCACCTCAATTGACATTTAAGATAAATTGTTTATCCCCGAGCCATTATTTTAATGAACTTGTATTGCTGATATTTTACTTAATACAGTTTTGTACCTGAGACTGAGGTAAACGACATTAGGATATTATTGCAACGTTTAAAGAATGACTGCATTGAAATTCACATTAAAATTTTAGGTCTTTCATTTCTTTTCGTCAGTAAATGACATTGGTTTATGTGATTCAATCTTGCGGCTTGTCAATAAAATCATATTGATTTCAGATCATTTTAGGTCATGTAATGGACTTTTTATGTAGATTTAAAGACTTTCTAATACGGTTATTTTCAATCTATACATTAAATATCATTTTGTTTTATAAATGAAAATCGACATAATGTTATATGTCAACCTTTTTCTTCTTTGTGAATAGAAAACTACCTGTAAATCGGTCAAAAGGTGAAATTATAATGACACTTGTATGACAAAAAATGTCGAAGATTCTTAAAACGGTAGGATAACGATTTTAAGTTTTCAAAAAGTATGCTATAATTTTGTGGCTATGTACTAGACGACATTAACCTGATTTTTAATATGCTTTCTCACAGTTTTACAGCCCGTTAGAGGACACATCAAATCGAATAACTTGGTTTAAGTCTAAAAAGTTAAATCACAAAAATACTGAACTCCGAGGAAAATTCAAAACGGAAAGTCCCTAATCAAATGATAAAACACATCAAACGAATGGACAACAACTGTCATATTCCTGACTTGGTACAGGCATTCAAATGTAGAAAATAGTGGATTAAACCTGAGGAGCAGTCAAGATGACAAATTGACTCTTCAAGATGCGTCCTAAAAGATTGAACAAAAAGGGATGGCAAACCAAGACTTCAAGGCACCATCAAGAATATTGATGATACCGGATAGGATGGCAAATTGCGACTTCAGGGCACCACTGAGAAAATCAAATAGGATTGGATATCAAAATTTAACTTCTAGACACCACATTACATCTATGCTTCAAAATACCACATTTCAATTCAAGGTACCAATTAGAAGATCAAACTGGACAGGATGGTAACCCGATACTTCAAGACACCACACAGAAGATTTAACCGGACAGGATGGCAAACTGAGAATTCAAGGCATTACTTAGAAGATCAAACCGGACAGCATGACAAACCGATACTTTAACACACCACACAGAAGACAAAACCGGGGAGGATTGCAAACCGATACTTCAGACACCACTAAGAATATTATTCAACCAGACAGGATGACAAAATGAGAATTCAAGGCACCACCTAGATGATTAAACCATGTTGGCAAATTGCGACTATAAGGCACCGTGGAAAAAAAAGATAGAATGGAAATCAGAGACTTCAAGACACCACCAAAGTGATTAAACCAGTCAAGATGGCAAATCGTGACTTCAAACTGAAGCCTCAAATTCACAATGATAATATAAAAACTCCACAAAACCTTAACATATGTTCAAAAGGTGTTCCATTTCTTTTTTTCAAGGATAATCTTACAGGCATTCAATTAAACGGGTATCATGTGGCCTTTTTCACTTATTCAATAGAAGACATTCATGTGAGATTTAATATTTTATACCAACAGACGTCAGCTGATAAAAGGTGGAAAAACAAGTATTGAGAGTAAGATTTAAATGGAATGATATAATGCAAGGCCATTTCATACAATCATGTACTTATAACTGACCATGCATGGTCAAGAGTAAAAGATTTTAGATTTTAGAATTATAATAAGCAAAGTCGTGTCATAATAGTGTATTTGTAGCAGGTCACATTCAAAAATGTTTACTATAATATATAGAACTTGTGAAAACGTGTTACAATTGATTGTTGGTTGCTTAACGTCCAGTGGCAAATATTTCATTCATGTTCAGGACGAAAAAAACGTGTTAGAAAACCATGTTCAAAATGTATGATCTCAATTGCGTATTGATGAAAACCAATGTAACATCTGATTTATGTAATAAAACCAAAATCAGACCTTAACTCTTATGGTGTATCTCTCGATTTTTCTGGTGATAAACCTAGATAAAGACTAAGTAATTTTATGCAAATTAACTGGAAGATAACCCAACATCTATGGAGCAAAATATCTTATATATAAAAAAAAAGACTGTCTCTGAAAAAACTAAAATAGGAATTCTTTGTGATGTGAAAATGCATCAATTTATCCATTCCTGGTGCTTGTGTGTTTCTTGCAACTCAATTTTCTGTATAAGGGCATCTCTAATGTTTCATGAGTTACTGTCAATAATTAGGACGCAGTGTAGTGTGTAACACTAATGGTGTGGTATGTAAGTTATATTAGCTTACTCATTCTAGTTACCGGTTTTATATATTTTCGATATCATATTTAATGGATGAATGCACATCAGTTTTATAGCCTACTAACAATGGAAATATCATATGCAAGGAAGAAAAACATTAAAATACATACCCGGAACATATTACTTTATATACCTAAACGTAACTTCTGTAATATGTCTTGAACAATACAAGTCCATTGAGGAAAAGTTGATATATACAACATTTATAAATAATCGAAAATTACAAATAAGTTTGTTTGCTTTACTCTAAGACAATAATAGAGATATGTGAGTGTAATGTATTTTTGGTTGTGTGAACAATGTTTATTTTATCTTGTCCTACAGAATTAGACGCTACCAGAAATACTGACAGTTTACCCTTCTAAAGCACGTGAAATAATCCCAGTTATTAGCACTATTGTCTTATTATATTCGTGTTCACGTCTCATGTTTCCTGTTTGGTAATTTGTCTTTGTTTTTCCCCCCTTATTTTATCTTTCACTTCTTGGTATGATCTTTCTATAATGTTGTTATAAACTAAACAAGTAATGTATCTGTTAGTAATGTGGTAGTTAAAAGTTAGCTTTTCGGAAGCTACAAAGTGTCATTTGACATTTTTTACCTGTTTTCCTTACTGATGGAATACATCATGAAGTACTTGGTTGCTATTGACAAATTTTAAGACACTTCGACGGCAGTTTATGTTTTTCGTGAGTTGCACTTGACCTGTTGACCAATATTTCCATTGTGGGAAGATTATAGGTTGATAGTGTTGGACAAGTTACATGTATCTGTTTTTACTATTTTTGAAAATAAGTGAGGTCTGTCATAAAATTGTAGGTATACCAATGGTTCAAAAGCTCAATTACCGTGAAGTATTCGTTTTCTTTTTAGTGCATCACTCCATCAACATAAAGATAATAACGTGCATGGCAATTATTAGGATAAAACTTGTACACAAATGTGGTTTTAGATGTGGAGATGTATAAATATTTTCAATACTTACTATATTTGGAGGAAAGTGATGTTTGTCATGTGGGAATTGGTTGCCTCTAGTCAACAGCTGAGCATCTATGGCACCTTTGATATGCAATGCATTGGAATCGATATTTGCGATTGGTTCTATCACTTTAGAATTTCTTGTACTGGGTGCCGACACTGCTGTTCTGATGGCCATTGCTTGGTAATCAAAACTTGGATTTCTTATTGTACCCGCTTTTCTAATCTGCGGATTTAGTTTTCTCGAATGTTTTTTGTAGTTAGTCTGGACGTCCACTGCCTGTTTAATTCCAAGGGCATTTTTATCGTACTTCGCTGCGCCAACACGAGGAACATGTGCATGGCAGTAAATCTCACGGTCATTGGCTTCAAGCTGGTTCGAAAAATAATTTTTGATGTTCAGATGGGTGCCACAATCCACACATTTGAAACATGCCTTATGAAATAAAACGTCGTGGACAGGCCCCATTTTCTCTGCTTGATAAACTGACCCCTTGCACCTGTGGCATGATTTAGGGTTTAGTATTGGTGCCTGAAATATCGATGAAAGTCTGCGATATCCTCTTTCCTCCGAAGCAGTTGTCATTTTCAATTAGTTTGTAGCACCAGAACAGTAGATGGCAACGGTGTAAACGTCAGTGTAATCCAATATTCTATGTCCCTACCTGCATGAGAATAAAAAAACAATCAAACAACAGTATTTAACTTAATTCCACCACATGTTAATCCATTTATCAATTAGTCACATAGAAAATTTGACAATATATCTATCAGACACCCGTACACGGGATCCATGATTAGTAACAATGAATATACCTGTACAGGTATGACAGGTAAATAATTGAAGCGTGACGCTACCACGGTCGATAAACATCAAAGGTAAACAAAAAAATCGTACAGCATATACAAAACTGTTTACTTTCGATTATACTGTATGAACATTATAATTGTTCCGAATTAAAATTTGATTCAACGAAATTATGAAAATAAGTTTTCAACAGTTATTACCAGTTTCACAGTTGTAAACTGTTAAAAAAACAATATTAAAGTAAGTAACAGCTGTCACACCTGTCGTTCTACAGGAAAATGTATGAATAAAATACTTCTGCAATTTCACATCATAATAAAAGTTGAACAGCCAGATATCATGGTGACTTAGCTATCTACATACAGACTTACACCTAGAGCACGAGACATTCCGTTGAAGATTTCGTCCCTTAAGTACCTTGTTATAATCATTATCGACTATTTACAACACTAGTTGTTTTATACCTAGATTAAGCTACTTACAATACCTACTTCGTTCTGCACAGGGTCAGAACTTACACTTAAACGTTCATTGACAAAGAAAATCATAACTCGTAAACAGAGATACCAGCATGTCAATAAGAAAAATGGTTAATGTGCAATAACTCTCTCAGAATTACTAACAACTGTCTCAAAATTTTCATCAAACACTATGATAGTTCAGTCGATTAATTGTTTTGGAATTGGTACGCTATTTTCGCTAACTAGAAAATATGGCATGGTTTGAACTTTTATTCACCTTTTACTAAGTGCTAATCGAAAAAATATTGATTACTGTTTCGTCCCATTAGCGTAACAGGAATTATTCACCTCACAATTCACAATCGTTAGGACTAGGAATGCAAAAGTAAAATTAATTCTGGGTTTTACCGTATACTATTATTATCATTTTCGAAATCGTTTCCGTAAAAAGACTACAATAAACCTGTAATATCGGGTAAAAAGCAGAAGATTAAAACGGGAAGATAAAAGATTTATGTCGGAGAAAATCTGACAACAATATGTAAAAAAAACAGCCGACAAAAAGTATAAACACTAAAAAAAACCCAGAAAACAACAGTCTATAAAAACTACACAAAAAATAACAGTCTATAAACACTACACGAAAAACAACAGTCTATAAACACTACACACAAAACAACAGCATGCAAACACTTAAAAGAAAACAAAAGTCGACACACACAACTAGGAAAAAACAACTACAGAGAAAACAACAGCCTTAAAACACTGCAGAGAAAACAACAGCCTTAAAACACTACAGAGAAAACAACAGCCTTAAACACTACAGAGAAAACAACAGCCTTAAAACACTACAGAGAAATAACAGCCTTAAAGCACTACAGAGGAAATAACAGCCTTAAAACACTACAGAGAAAACAACAGCCTTAAACACTACAGTGAAAACAACAGCCTTAAAACACTACAGAGAAAACAACAGCCTTAAAACACTACAGAGAAAACAACAGCCTTAAAACACTACAGAGAAATAACAGCCTTAAAGCACTACAGAGGAAATAACAGCCTTAAAACACTACAGAGAAAACAACAGCCTTAAAACACTACAGAGAAAACAACAGTCTTAAAACACTACAGAGAAAACAACAGCCTTAAACACTACAAAGAAAACAACAGTCTTAAAACACTACAGAGACAACAACAGCCTTAAAGCACTACCGAGAAAATAACAGCCTTAAAACACTACAGAGAAAATAACATCCTTAAAACACTACAGAAAAAACAACAGTCTTAAAACACTACAGAGAAAACAACAGTCTTAAAACACTACAGAGAAAACAACAGCCTACAAACACTACAGAGAAAACAACAGTCTTAAAACACTACAGAGAAATAACAGCCTTAAAACACTACAGAGAAAACAACAGCCTTAAAACACTACAGAGAAAACAACAGCCTTAAACACTACAGAGAAAACAACAGCCTTAAAACACTACAGAGAAATAACAGCCTTAAAATACTACAGAGAAATAACCGCCTTAAAACACTACAGAGAAAACAACAGCCTTAAAACACTACAGAGAAAACAACAGCCTTAAAACACTACAGAGAAAACAACAGCCTTTAACATTACAGAGAAAACAACAGTCTTAAAACACTACAGAAAAAAACAACAGCCTTAAACACTACAGAGAAAACAACAGCCTTAAAACACTACAGAGAAAACAACAGTCTTAAAACACTACAGAGAAAGCAACAGCCTTAAACACTACAGAGAAAACAACAGCCTTAAAACACTACAGAGAAATAACAGTCTTAAAACACTACAGAGAAAACAACAGCATTAAAACACTACAGAGAAAACAACAGTCTTGAAACACTACAGAGAAAACAACAGCCATAAAACACTACAGAGAAAACAACAGCCTTAAAACACTACAGAGAAATAACAGTCTGAAAACACTATAGAGAAAACAACCGCCTTAAAACACTACTGAAAAAACAACAGTCTTAAAACACTACAGAGAAAACAACAGCCATAAAACACTACAGAGAAAACAACAGCCTTAAACACTACAGAGAAAACAACAGCCTTAAAACACTACAGAGAAATAACAGCCTTAAAATACTACAGAGAAATAACCGCCTTAAAACACTACAGAGAAAACAACAGCCTTTAACATTACAAAGAAAACAACAGTCTTAAAACACTACAAAAAAAACAACAGCCTTAAACACTACAGAGAAAACAACAGCCTTAAAACACTACAGAGAAAACAACAGTCTTAAAACACTACAGAGAAAGCAACTGCCTTAAACACTACAGAGAAAACAACAGCCTTAAAACACTACAGAGAAATAACAGTCTTAAATACTACAGAGAAAACAACAGCATTAAAACACTACAGAGAAAACAACAGTCTTGAAACACTACAGAGAAAACAACAGCCATAAAACACTACAGAGAAAACAACAGCCTTAAAACACTACAGAGAAATAACAGTCTTAAAACACTATAGAGAAAACAACCGCCTTAAAACACTACTGAAAAAACAACAGTCTTAAAACACTACAGAGAAAACAACAGCCTTAAAACACTTCAGAGAAAACAACAGCCTTAAAACACTACAGAGAAATAACAGCCTTAAAATACTACAGACAAATAACCGCCTTAAAACACTACAGAGAAAACAACAGCCTTAAAACACTACAGAGAAAACAACAGCCTTTATCATTACAGAGAAAACAACAGTCTTAAAACACTACAGAGAAAACAACAGCCTATGACACTACTCAGTTAACAACATAATATAAACACTACATAAAAAAATAGCCTACTACACAGAAAAACTGTATAGAAAGACACTACACAAAAAAAATAGCCTACTACACAGAATAAACTGTCTAGAAAGGCACTACACAAAAAAATAGCCTACTACACAGAAAAAACTGTCTAGAAAGGGTCTACACAGAAAAAAGTTTTCAAACACGTCACAGCCTACAAACACTGCAAAAAACCAGCCTATAAACACTGCACAAGTAACAACAGCCTACAACCAATACACAGAAAACAACAGCCTACAACCAATACACAGAAAACAACAACCTACAACCAATACACAGAAAACAACAGCCTACAACAGCCTACAACCAATACACAGAAAACAACAGCCTACAACCAATACACAGAATACAACAGCCTACAACAGCCTACAACCAATACACAGAATACAACAGCCTACAACCATTACACAGAAAACAACAGCCTACAACAGCCTACAACCAATACACAGAAAACAACAGCCTAGGCTACAACAGCCTACAACCAATACACAGAAAACAACAACCAACAACCAATACACAGAAAACAACAGCCTACAACCAATACACAGAAAACAACAGCCTACAACCAATACACAGAAAACAACAACCAACAACCAATACACAGAAAACAACAGCATACAACCAATACACAGAAAACAACAGCCTACAACCAATACACAGAAAACAACAACCAACAATCAATACACAGAAAACAACAGCCTACAACCAATACACAGAAAACAACAGCCTACAACCAATACACAGAAAACAACAGCCTACAACCAATACACAGAAAACAACAGCCTACAACCAATACACAGAAAACAACAACCAACAACCAATACACAGAAAACAATAGCCTTAAAAATCTACACTAAAACAAATCAGCCTACAAACACTACACAGACATCAACAGCCTAAAACATTATACAGAAACAACACGTACAGATCACTTAACCCATATTTTGTACTGAATCACATTTCTGAAGACGACAGCTAACTTTACAAGGAAATCAACAGTCTACAAGACCACATTATATAACAGGGCCTTGATAAATTGGAATTGTGGGCCAAAAACTGCAGTATGAAACATTTTGATATCTTGTCTATGAACGAAACACGTAGTAACTTTTACAAACTAATCAAACAAACGCTCTATACGAAAAGAAGTAAACGCCGACCCATACATTTATCGTTTCTCGTTTTTTATATAGATTAGACCGTTGGTTTTCCCGCTTGAATGGTTTTACACTAGTAATTTTGGGGCCCTTTATAGCTTTTTGTTCGGTGTGAGCCAAGGCTTCGTGTTGAAGGCCGTACATTGACCTATAATGGTTTACTTTTATAAATTGTTATTTGGATAGAGAGTTGTCTCATTGGCACTCACACCACATCTTCCTATATCTATTGGACTCCAAATTATCAGACGACCGAAAATGGAAAACACACATAGTAAACGCAAGCAAAAAAAGCAAGTTTCATAAGACGCAATCTAAAATATTGACCAGAATAATAATGCAAAAACGCATACATATATGTCTCTAATAATGTAAACCATGAAATATCGAATGAGACTATACACACAAAAGACAAGTACAATTGATACAAAGGGATTTACGTTACATCATTAGAAATAATAAATCAAGATGTGACAGATGCATCACAGAAATGAATCAAAATTAAAACTTCATGTGATAGATATTTTACGATTTTCAAGAGCATTTGGCAATCCAAAGACAAGGTACGGTTTGTCATATCTAGTGTTGTCACAATCTACGGCATAATTGTCTCTGTTTGAACAGTCATAATGTTTTCGATTCCCTGGATCCCTGCTTGACAATAGGTGTCCCGTGATACAAAGCAGAGATTGAGTCAGGATACCAGGCTATACGTATACTTCAAACGATAAAGCTAGGCAAAATGCATAACATTAAAATTTATCAAAATTGATAAAAATGTGTGATGATTAACAACGAGATATCATGAGAGACTTTGATCAGCGACATTTTATTTGATGTTGTCAACTTCCTGCGGGTCTGGATATACAAGGCAATACACATGATTTAACACTTTGACAATTTAATCATTTAAGGTAATTGTTTCTAGTTATGTTCACGAATAAATACTAAAAATATACATTTTGCAGGGGAAAATAAAAATGATAAAATGCCAAAATGCTCAATGATTTTTATAAATTTAACTTGTTTAGAAGTATACGGTAGTTTATTTTTGAGATATATATGTCATATATAAGTTTTGCATCAAGTACTTCAGATTTTGTCTACAACTTATCCTCTAATACGACAATATGATAATAAATGAATTATTATCACAAAGAAAATAAACCATAAGTTCAATTTTACTCGTCAAAACGGTTTTTAAGATAACGAGTTTTTAAATTAAGATATATGCTTCTTTTACTCAGCATGTAAACGTTATATTTATTTCAGGACGTATTAAACACGAAAATGCGGTGTGGTCTTTCAATTCCTGAATGATTAAAACTAAAATTATCAATATTAACCAGTTATGGAATAGTTAGTAAACCTTGATCAGACCGAATCTTATACACAACAGAAACCAGACTCCATCATGAAGTTTACTTTTCTTCACACAATAGACAAGGCCTATGCAGGGATAGCCATTGTCATGTCAACATTATCCATCTTGTCTTGTTTCATTATCATTGCCGTCCTCATATCTTGTAAATCACTGCGTACTAATGGACGAACTTTGTTAATATGTCTGACAGTGGCCAATTTTGTGTCCTGTGTCGGCAGTATTGTTGCTGCGGGGGTATCAGTGTTCACACCAGAACTAACATGGAGCAACTTTCCCGTCTGTGCCGCTGCTAGCGCAATCTCTATAGTGTCTAATGTGTGTGCCTATCTGTGGACATGTGCTATAAGTTTATATGTTTATCTGTGCATCAGCTGGAAGAAAGACGTTCTTGCCGACAAACTGAGAGGGGTTTTCCATCTTGTCTGCTGGGGATTTCCAGGTAATTATCCCAACATTATACTATTATTAGTATGATTCAATTTAGATTTATTGCTGTAATATTTAGTACACTTTCCCTTTATGTGAAAATTAAGTGCAAATGACAACAGATATGAGTATTCAAACGAAGTTTTAAAAATATTCAAATCAATATAAATTTAAGGAGAGGTGATATGATTGCCAATGAGATAACTATCCACCAAAGTTCAAATGAAGGCGACATAAACAATTTTAGGCAAACTGTTTAAAAAAAATGAAATCAGTGATGACTATGTTTGATATAAAATGATATTTCCATTACTATACTGAGAATGAAAATGTATAATATTGATATGATTGCACTTTTTTTAAGTCGCTGTAATGGTAATAGCCACTGCCTCAGATGTGATAGGATTTAACTTTGGCAAAGCAAAGGTTGAGCGTCGACCTCCATGGTGTTGGATAGACCGAGAGACAGAGAAATTTGAGATGTGGGAATTAGTTACAGGATTGGGGTGGAGGATAGCTACCATCATTATATGCACTGCACTTTACAGTTTTGTACAATTCTCGCTTTCTGTCCAGGTGAGCATACCCACATTTTAGATAAATACAAATAGAAAATAGTTAAAGTAATTTGGTTTTTTTTTCAAGGATCTTTTTATATTGGTTTTCGATCAGATTGACCTTTAAATATTTTTTATTTTGATACACAATTTAAAATATGCATAAGATTGACTAGGCCGTCATCGAAGTGATGGTTCTACGTCAAAGTTGCATTTTATAGTTTAAGTTAATAACCTTTTTATTTGCTCAAACAGACAAATACTTATGAAGTCTTCCCCTTCACATAATATAACAATTATAATAATTATTCAGGAAAATCCACAAAACAAGAAAATATTGAATTAATTAACCAAGATTTATAATGTAATGACGCTATAATGATAATTTAGAAATATTAGTAAAAGTGCAGTTTTCAGTCCATAATTCTTTTGTGAAACCATCTTGTACAGCCATAAAACTACAATATTTTTAGAGATGCTCTCTTCAATCTCATCAACTTTTAAGTTGTTTCCTTGTTGTTCACATAGTTTTCCAATACAAAAAATCTTAAAAATCGATACTTGTAAAGCAAAGAAAATCAAGCAAAATTGAAAATATAATGTTACTAATATGTTTCATTCTTGTATAATTAAACCAGTTTTTTGAGACGTTTCGGCCATTTGCCATCTTCAGTTCTTTATTTTTCCTCACAACTAAAAAAAAAGTTTTAGGTTAAGATGTCACTCGTAGTATTAGAATTGTGAAGTTAGCCAATAATCCATAATCTATACTAATACCTATTGTCTTTTTATGTGTTAAATTCCGTTTATTATCACAACAGACAACTATAATGCTCACACCAAGCGACTGGCATTGTCATAAATGCTGACATTAAGCTCTTACAGTGTTTTTTTTAACTTATTTTGACATCATGTTTATATATAAATCTATTGGTAATTGTTGCTAAAAGTGTTTTTTTTTTATTATAAAAAGTTGTTTTGTTAAAAAAAAAATGAGTTCTGGGTCACCCTTGAAATCGTGACACGTTTCTACACCGATATTATAGGTTTCATCTGAGACTACTATAACACATATGTGTTATAGTAGTCTCAGGTTTCATCGACTTTGACTTTTAATTGTATCAATGTGGCCTCTTTTGTCTCGTATTGAATTGCTTCACTTTGAAAACTCGGCAAATGTGAAATATTTATCTATTTTCGTGAACACCGTTTGACATAGTCATGTAAGGGCACATTTAAAATTATGTGTATGGTAACTTTGATGTGCATAAAATTTTGGGCCCAAAACAGCCAACTCTTCTTTACAACCGGTGTGCCTTTCGTATATATTTAAAAGATCAAGTTCAAATCAAATTTTAACAATATATCAAATTATAGGAGGATACTGTTGTATGTTTTGACCCTTGGGTACCTAGTTACATATATATAAGCTTTTCATAAAATACATTAAAACTGCACATATAATTTCCATTAAGCAGGGAAAACCAGACGAAGAACAAATCGATGAGTTTGAGGAAGACTTGACACTTAGAATACAGAAAGCAAACCGAAAATTAAGACATATACCGTTGATTTTTGTTGTGCTTAATGCATGGGGTGCCTGGCAAGAAATGGCGTCTGCCCTCTCTACAACGGCTAGTTGGCTTGTATTAATGCAGGTAATACGATCGTTAATTTTGACAGAACTTGACCTCTATTCGATACATTTTTTCTTGGCTTGCCTTGTGTAGCTAGCGAGTAATTAAACTTGCTCGTATCAATATGTCAAAAGAACACTTTTGCCAGAAGCGAACACATGACCATAATTGTTCTGACAACAAGAAATTATCACTTAAAGTTTTTGAGACAAGAAGTGTTAATACATCATACACATAATATATTTTTCCTCATCACCCGCTTGTTTTGCAATAAAAAGCATGCTTAAAGTGTGTATAGTGACAGTGTGGCAAGAAATGCCACCTGGATAGCCTGTATTGGGACAAACATTAAATTGTAGTGTTTCATAGTTGCAGTACCTTACGAGTCTAATTGATTAAGTTAGGGCGGACATTTCCATATGTACACGTTTGTTTGCAATAGGGGTGCAAGCTAAGTGTAAAGTAAAGGAAAGTGATGCAATCAATTGTTTTGTACTTTTAAAAGGTAAGTTAATGCTGATGACATATATTAAATGGTATCATATATGTTTAATTTCTTCATATTTTTAATAGACTCTGGAGTTTCTTTATCATTACCCAAAACTCAATAGAGGGACTATGCACTTTATACATTTTAGAAATATGATATAGACCCTATTTGTATACAATATTGACGTGCAGTAATTATGATAGCTGGCATGTATGTTTAAAATAAATTCATATTAAAAAAAAAAAAATAACCACCAATAATTGACTATCAACAATAACAACATATGGTCAAGATACACAGGCACTTGTCTCTGAAGAAAATACCTTTAACAGGCTATAATTATTTGAACTTGGAATTATTTTTAATTATGGAATTTGCATAATTTTTTGTGCTTGAAATTTTTAATAAATTCCATGTTTATTCTGTTCTGTGCTGTGCACAATACTTTCTATTACCAGTGGCGGATCCAGAAATTTTCATAAGTGGGGGCCCACTGACTGACCTAAGAGGGGGCCCGCTCCAGTCACGCTTCATTGATTCCCTATATAAGCAACCAAATTTTTCCCCAAAAAGGGGGGGGGGGGCCTGGGCCCCCCCTAAATCCGCCTCTGATTACAGAGAAGATAGTACCGATTTTGTAATAGAATGCACTGTGCCGTGCACAACACTATCTATACAAAATACGTTGTATGGAAAGTGTTATAAACCGCTTAAACCATTATAATACCAAATAAACATGGAATTTGTTAAAAATTTCAAGCACAAGAATTAATGCAATTTCCATAATTAAAAATATTTCCAAGTTAAAAAATAGCCTGTTTTATATGAATGATCCTATATATACTCTAGTAAGGTGATAATCCAGACATCTTTAAAAGGGGACTCCAACCTAGGAAAAAAGGGGTCTGGTTTCAAACCAAATGTCTCCATTCAAAATCATTGATCGTAAAAAAGGGGTTCCAACCCTCTGACTCCTCCGCGGGGTTCCGCCACTGATAAAAACAACTAGATTAAAGTACATAGGTAATTTTTTTCAGAGACAAGTGGATGTGTCAAAATAGCATCAAGTTTTATTATGATCGTTCAGAAACTCAAAATCTATGTTTTGTCACTATTGATGTGTAATTTATGTCTACATATTTTACAGGTTATAGGAGACCATTCTCAGGCATTAGTCAATGTTATTTTGTTGTGCTTCCTGTCAAAAGATGTCCGTACAAAACTGAACATAAAATGTCAAAGTATCAGACATTTGTTTTCAAAGAAAACATCAGGACTTCGACCATTGGAATTAGAAGAACTCAGATCAGATAGCAATCAATTAATGGATGAAATTGAACTAAATGAAGAACACGATCAGGTCCAAGGTTGACAAAACAACAGAAGAGTTATCTTTCCATACAATGAAAAGATGCATGACGTCAACGTTATTCTGACTATTTGCTTGTACACAGTCAATGATATGTATAACATGTTTGGCACTGAACAACCAATAAATCAACCAACCATTGTACTCTACAAAATAATCAACTCAGTACAATAAGCAACATATGCAAGATAATTTATAAAGATGACTTAAATTGTTCTGTATGCAAATTACAAGCTGACAATATAATTTAATGATTTGCTAATCAAGTCTATACAATGACATTTTGAATATAAAGTTTACCAAAGGAAGTTGAATGAAACTCCCTTGCATGGTGCAAACATTGTTAGATCTCCCTCATATTAGTGGTTGAGTTTAACATTGATGAGATATCAACACAGATTCAATCCCCCCCCCCCCCCCCCCCCCCCCCCCCCAAAAAAAACCAACCCCAAACCAAACCATAACAAACCACAACAACAAACAAATCCAAAACAAAACAAAGCTAGAGGGCAATATAGAGTCTTCAGCACTGTAATTCAGGTGTAGAATAGCAGTGAATAAAAGGTGTAGAATTTTAATTAGGCCAGCAAAGGAGAAGGTTCACGAAGGGTTAAAATTGGCCCTTAATTTTTAATGTTTTTTTTTAAATCAGGCCAAACAATTACAAATTTCAAATAGAAATACTTTTGATAATACAGTTAAGACAAAAATGTATTTTTGGCACCTTCCTTTGAAAAATTTGAAGCTATGACCCCTTAAATATACATTATTTGTATTTTAGGTCAAGTTTGGTCAATTTTGTCCAAAATTTTAATTGTTTTTGGCATAATTAACCGTGGCCGCCATCCACGATCCAAAAAGGTTTTATACTGATGAATTCTATATCACATTTGGAATCTTTTGGTTACAAAATATTTTGGATCGTAGGTGGCGGCCAAATTTTTCCTAAAGCTTTTAGGTCTGAAAATTGCCTCAAATCATCATAATTTGACAAAATGTCCAAAATGGGCCCAATTTGGAGAGTATTATGTACTTTTATGAAAAGAACTGATTTATTGAGCATTATACCTTTTGAAATAGACCCATTTACGTACCAATTTTTGAACTTTTTGTTGTTTTATGATAAAGTTGATGTTTTAGGTTATTTTGGGCCATAAGTAAACCCTGTCCTTTGGATGCATAAATTCAACTTATAAGAGAAATGTCAAATAATAAACAAATTAGTGTGATCTCAGGTTGTTATTACTCATGCATATTGATTCAATGATAGACTATAAATTTTTGATAGGTTTTTGATATTTTACAGTCATATATTAAGGGGAGATAACTCCCAATTTTATTATTAAGGAAGCTTGTAGCAGATAAAAGTCAGTGATACCGTTTTTTCCTTTTGATATTTTGAAAGCATTTTATATGAGCTATCTTCTAGATTTATTTTATTTTAATTTAAAAATTCTGTCATTTAGTTTACCGTCTATTCAAATTATGATGCTTCATCTCATTACTGGTATATTCAATACAAAATGTGAAATAACTCAGTGGTTGTTTCTTACTATGTAACATATTGTTTTTCGTTTAATATTTTGTACATAAATTATTTCTTGTTTAAATCGTTTTATACTTATCATTTCGGGACCTTTATAATTGACCATTTGGTATGGGTTTTACTCCTTTTTGAAGACCGTACAGTGAACTATAGTTATAAATCTCTATGTCATTTGGTCTCTGGAGAGTAGATAATCATACCATATATTCTTATTTTTATATTGACAATAAGGTAAACAGTTTTTGGTTTATTTCTTGAGATCTTGAAGATGTATTGGTATTGGAAGGTTTGTAGTGTATATTCTGATGTCTATTTTTTTATGGGCCTATTGAACAAGTGGTCTAAGTTGTTCATCCTTAGGGTCCCTAGTCTGTCAACACTGAGGTTGTGAGTTCCAACCCCACTCTAGGGAGGTGAGCTCGAGATTTTAATTGACTAGGATTGCATCTTTTCCTCTCACAACAAAATAAGGGCAACATGAAATAGACAAGAACCCTGTAATAGTGTCTCTTGTGGAGAGTTGTCTCATTGGCAATCATACCACATCTTCTTTTTTTATATTAAACACCCAAATCTATTTTTGGAATACAGAATTGTTGTGATATTTTCTCAATGATGCTCTATCTCTCTATATATATATATGTGATAACAAGATTACCAATGCTCTTAAATTATAGCATCTAACTGCTATGTGATAGGTGACTGATTTACCACATGGTTTAGAGAGATAGCACAGAAACTGCTGAAAAATGGTTGTAAAATTATTTTATTTAAAAAAATTCAACTTAAAAATATATAAAAAATACATTTTGAGAGATCATTTCTTACTTTCCTTGAATGTCAATTTATGCTGCAAAATTAGACATAAAACTTATTTCAGAAATAATAAAAAATAATAATTATAAAACAAGAAATTGAAAGAAACACTATATTCCACACACATTCTAACACACACTATGTAACTGACATACCAAAACAATAAATTAAAGGTTTCCTTTTAAATAATATTTGTTGAGTTTTATGTGTTCATCCAACTCAATCTCAAATGGAAATCTAGATGATGTCAAAATTCATTATACTACATAATGTATATGCATATAAAATGATCATAATTTGGTATGAACGACATTTTGATTTTTTCTTTAAATTATGAGGTATAAAAGTTTATAAAAATAATTCTATTGCATTTTTAGTATGCACAAGGGGAAATTGTTGTAAAACAAATACATTCTCAATTTTAAAATACCTAAAAAGATGAATAAAAGATGTGGACATTAATTCTATATGAGACAGTAACCTCAAAACACAAAACCTATAGGCGTCCTAAGTTCACCTTTAAAAACTGTATAAAGCCTTGTTTGGGACAGAAACTAATGAAGTGGATTTCTGATGTGAGGAATGAGTAAAGGTCAGGTAGAATATTAAATCAGATGAGATATACAGCATTATCATCCTATACCCCAAATAATATCACACGACAATTCAACTTAGCTGCCATTTAATGAACACATGTGCATAAAACAAATAATTTAAAAATCACGTATTTTCAACAACTTTCTCCCACAACTTACACATTACATAATATCTAAAGATTAACCAAAAAAACTAGTAGTTCACAGACAAGTATACTACATCATTCTTTAATTAATCTGTTTATGTGTTAATGTACCAAAAATCAATATGACCTTTTATTTAACAAATAAACACCATTATATTTTAGAATCAACTTTCATATTGACTTCTGTAAATGATTACGTCATAACCATGAATAGAAATAAACATCTAATCTCACTTTTATACCACATGTACTCAAAACTAAACAATTAACCTTTGAAGTAACTTCTCACAGCACATGTACATCATACAAATTTAAATATCAACCCTTAAATAAATTAACATTAATAATCTCCTATACTTGTCTGCATCATTCTTTTGTGTAGATCTAGTTTATGGTAAAACCTGAGAACTTCCGAATTAGCTTTCACACAACTTTTCTCAAAGTCCAATACTCGTAAACCTTCTAGACACTTGGCACGAGACAGTGCTACGTATGATTGTCCACATTCAAACACACGAGACAGAGATATTTCTACACAATCTAATGTCATTCCCTGCAAAAGAAAAAAAAAACTGTAGTTATACAAGAACTCAGAAAGTTTTCTATTTATTTTTTTAAAGAATAGTTCATTATCAAATATCAATATACAAGATATGTACCTGATTATGAAAAACTGATGACTTACAAATTCTAAGACATTTTGTACAACAAAAAATGCAAACTTTGTAGAAGCTTTTGCAAATAGAACCAAACAATAAATGACATTATAAAAGATACATGCATCTTCTTATTTTCTTATCCATTAAAATGTAAGGGCAATATTTTCAATTACCAAAAAATGGTGGTATTCTGATGATGATTATTATTTTGTTGATTTTGGTTTCCATATTTTATGTGTTTTTAGGTATTTTTTTGGTTGATTGCTTATTACAATTTTGGAGGATTTCTAAGAACACCACTGATAGTAATTACATGTGTATATAGCACATCAAATTATTTTCAGTTTCTTGAATGCTCCTTTTAGTGACCAATACTTACTTGACTTTTATGAATGGAGATGGCCCATGCTAATTTTAATGGAATCTGTTTCCTTGTAGATATATTTCCTCCACTGAACTTGAATGACCATCTTATAGGTTTAATTTCTTCCTCCATTCCACATCTAAACTTCACAATGGGATAACCTGAAAATAATGTATAATATTAAACTAATGAGTCTAATCTGTCATATAACAAATGATATATATTATCAAAATTAATATCTAAATGTGAGTTCAAAGAGTTTGTGTTTATGCAGAAGTGTTTTAGCTATGTGTTAACTGAGATATTTACCATGATGAATCTTTTGCTTATTATTTCGAATTTCTCATATTTTGACAATGTCTTGATGCTTTGTCATGAGTTAGTCAACTAGATATGTTCCTGGCACTTTTTCATATGCTAGTTAACTAGCTATGTATTTGACACTTTGACATGTGTTAGTTAACTAGATATGTACCTGTCACTCAGTCATGTGCTAGATATATAGATATATACCTGTCATTCAGTCATGTGCTAGTTAGGCAAATAAAAAAGTATGTGTGGTTCCAATTACATCTTAAAAAAAATTAAGGGTAGGTAGGTAGGGATTTTTTTTTAATTTTATGTTTTATTTTTACATTGACTCTATGTGAGCAACATTATGACTTTAACAGTGCTTAATGCCAAATGGCAAAAACAACTTTAGGGTAGGCTATTTTAGAAACTAAAAAGTAGGGTAGGTAGGGTAACTGGAACCACACATATTTTTATTTGGCCTTAACTAGATATGCAACTGACACACTTGTCATGTATTAGTTAACCCAATGTCTTGATGCTTTGTCATGAGCTAGTCAACTTGATATGTTCCTGATACTTTGTCATATGCTAGTTAACTAGATATGAACCTGACACTCTGGCTCTGTCTTGAGCTAGTTAACAAGATATATTACTGTCACTCCGTCATGTGTTAGTTAACTAGATATGTTCCTGACACTCTGTCATGTGCTAGTTAACTAGATATGTTCCTGACACTCTCTTCATGCTCAAGTTTACTAGATAAATTCATGACACTGTGTCATGTGCAAGTTTACTAGATAATTTTATATGTACTTGACTGTCTATCATGTACTAGAACTAATATTTTTACAGGTTACTGTAGAATTTAAAATTTATGCAAATCTTTAAAAGTAGAACCATGACTAAGAGGACCTGCCCATATAATCTCAATGGAAATGAAATGTGCCAATGCTAATACAACTGCTTAACAAATGCCATTGGATTATCATTAGTTGTTCCTCTTTAAGCTGACCAAATTACAAAATACAAAAACACCACCAAATCCCCAGAAACAGCACTTTTAAGTCACATCCATGACTTCATGGAGACAAGACAAATATTGAAGCTCCATTACTAATTTATCATTTAATTATGTTACTCGGTGAATAGATGCACTCTATCTGGAGTCATCACACATCATATTCTGTTTCTGTCTTAGATGTAATCATCTATTTCATTTAACAAATTCAAAATTTAATATGCAAAAAAAAAAATATTGAAGGTTGTAAGGCTATTTTGACAGACACAAAATTATCCTACAGCCAGACATCACAAGAAAAATTAAAACAATTTCACTAAAAAAATACACACAACTGGTTCTGTACTTGGTCAAACATGGCTTTTCCCTTGACCTAAATTTACATAATTCTTATCTTAAAGAACAAATTTTCTCATGACTTGTTAAGCCAGTTATCTTAACTAGGAACAGGAAACATCAGAATTGTACAACAAAACTGAATCCCTGCAATCAAATATTTACCTAAAGCAGTAAATGTTTACAGTTAATGATAGTATCATCAGTATGTTAATTACAAGGTAAATATATTTCAATCTTGAAACAAAATAAGACACTTTACTGTTAGATATTATACCACATAGCCAATACAGACAACGGATGGTAAATAACTTATTTCAACCACATGTCATGCTCTGAACCTTACTTGTATTTTAATCTTTGATCCTCCTTTAACACTCTAGATACTATTAAGATTTCTCATATTGTATACAAACCCAAGGCTACCATGACCTAATTGCATTACTCACCTGTTTTTTTACCTGGTAATTATGATATCACAGGTGAATGAATTAAAACAATGTTTTTATAGATGCAGCATTGTCATCATTTTTCTGTTATGTATCAGAATGCAATTTATTTAAAAATGGAAGAAGACATATTACATTTGTATTGATGTTATCTTTTTTTTTTACTTAGATTATATTAATTTAGATTTTGAGAGATGTTGCAGGATTAAAATAGTATCAAGGTTGACTTTCCTTTCCAATATTCATGTAATGAGAGTTGCATAAAAGTGAAATGACATAAAATTTCAAAGAAAATGTTTAGGAGAGTTATGATTAATATTGTAATAATAAAGTACAACTCCTAGGGGAGAACCTGATCAACAAAAGGATAAAGATTTAAATCTAAGATAGACAAGAGTGCACATTCTGAAATGTCTCGCCTTCTTTACTAACCATTGATATTATGTTGATAGTCCTAAATATAGAGTATCACATAAACTTAACATGATCGAAGAAAATAAGGTCAAGTTCATATAAACCAAACAAGAAATACAATGGTTCAATACACTAAATATAATTGACCTGTTGCTTATAGTTTCTAAGAAACAAATTAACCAAGAAAACTGAACATTGACCAATGAACCATGAATTTGAGGTCAAGGTCATATAAACCATGCCAGACAGACATGTACAGCTTACAATCCTTCCATACAACAAATATAGTTGACCTATTGCTTAAAGTTAAAGAAAACAGACCAAAACACAAAAATTTGTAAGGGTTCCGGGGAACTCAGTGTCTCGCCTACTTTTGCTGTTAATCGCAGGCTCAACAAAAATGAGAAAAAAAATTGATAAAAATATTCCTCTTGATACTATCTTTTGTTTGTAAGAAGCTTCAGTCCAAGTTTGGTAAAAATCAAGGATAGTTTATGAATCTGATAAATGTTTTAAAAACTTGAACTGCACTGTTTGTAATATTAATTGAAAAATAAAGTCCATTTATAAGTAAAATAGAACAACATTTTTACTAATTTTCCTTCTAGATACTAGCTTTTGATCATAAACAAGCTTCTGTTCAATTTTGGTAGAAATCCAGGGTAGTTTAAGAAAGTTATTAAAATTTCAAAAACTCTAACCACAGAGTGAATATTTGTGGACGCTGCCACCGACGGAACGTAGGATCGCTATATCTTGCTTTTTCAACTAAAGCCGAAGGCACCACTAAAAGAGACCAAAACTCAAAAACTTAACTTTGACAATGAAAATGAGGCCAAAATCAGGGGACAACTGCCATGTACACCTTATAATCCTTCCATACATCAAATAAACTAGATCTATTGCTTATAGTATCTGAGATAGTGACGATACTACCAAAACTTAACATTATTCACCGATCAATGAAATGAATGAAGTCAAGGTCAAGTGAAAACTGTTTGATGGACACGAGGACCATGCAAGGTATGCACATACCAAATAAAATTATCCTATTACTCATAATGAGAGAAAAATTAACATTACAAAAAAACTTCTTTTTTTTTTTCAAGTAGTCACTAAACCATGGAAACTTCATTACATAATGCATCTATATACAAAGTATGAAACATCCACAAAAAAAAAGTGGATAATTATCTATCAAAGTTTCCTAGTGATCGCTTTCTAAAATTTTTCCTTCCTCAGCTCATTACTGATGACCTTTGTTCTGCTTCACCATTGACCCAAACAGGAAGTTGCCTAAATGACTGGGTTTTTTTCCTGATTCGACTAAATAGCGATAAGCTGTATTACTGTTGCCAATAATTGCTACACTTCATTTGAAATTTAATGGATAGTTGTCTCATTGACAATCATATTACATCTCTCTGGTTCCATACAATCTGTCTGAGAAGCGGTTATAGTCCTGCATATAAAGTGCATGTTCCAATGATGCTCTTGATCAAACTTTGGAATGTATTCAATCCATTTTCAGACTAAGCAACAAAAAGCTTTGATCCATGTCAATGTTTTCAAAGTTTTAACATATTGCAAATAAAAGACATAAGGTAGAATCTTACAACCTTGGATATATACAGTATCTATTGTAATTATTAAACTTTCCTTCAATATTACAAAGTTATAATCAGAATAACTCTAATTCTCAATTGTTTCAAATATATGTAATTTAACGGTACCCAAATTGCACCAAGTACCCAAATTGCAACTATTTAGCAAAAATTGCAGCAGGAATTGTACAAGATTTCCTAGAGACTAAACAATTTGTATCTTTATGATTTGATACTATACACGTCTTTCAACATAGGTAGAAATATTTAGATATACACAAAACGTTCACAGTATTTATCAACAGATAGAGTGTTTACTGAAAAAGCAAAATGTCATTTTTTTTAAATTAGCAAATTCAATATGTGACAAGTATCCATTCCTTAAAAAATGAAGAGTAAACATGGACTAATATCCAATTGTTCAAAATATTTGAAGAAATTAAACAAAAGCTCCTGTTAATCGACCTTTGACGACCCGAATTTAAGCATGGATGAAATTTGGGTACTCCTCATTACAGAACCATTGATGGTTTGGAGGTCAGTTCAGACCAATTTTTCTATGATTCCATATGGATTCAAAATTAAATTGGTGAAACCATAGAGTAAATAAATGATACATCTACAAAATAAACACATAATGAAAACTTTTTTCTAAAGCATGAATAAATGTAGGTTAAAAAAATGTCAAAATATGTACAATTTGGGTACCCCTGCTTTAAAAAAACATACAACATGTTTTCATTGGCTACTGTATTTTCACAAATCAAACATACCATCATTATCTTTCTGATATCCTATAACGATTCCTCTAGCTCCATTTACAAGTCCTTTCTGTACATCTAAATTTTTTGTTAACATAACCTGAAAACAAAACTAAATGTGTGGGAATGAAATGAAAAGCCCCTTATCACAATGAAGAAAAGATTGATCTGTAACTTTGTAGAAGACTCACATACTAAAAAAAAGGGTCAATATGTGAAGGAGTTAGGAAACAAGAATGTGTCCTAAGTACACGGATGCCCCACTCACACCATCATTTTCCATGTTCCATGGACTGTGAAATTGGGTAAAAAATCTAATTTGGCATTAAAATTAGAAAGATCATACCATATAGGGAACATGTGTACTAAGTTTCTAGTTGTTTGGTCTTCAATTTCATCAAAAACTACCTTGACCAAAAACTTTAACCTGAAACTCCCACTTTCATTTTCTATGTTCAGTGGACCATGAAATTGGGGTCAAAAGTCTAATTTGGCTTTAAAATTAGAAAGATCATATCATAAGCAACAAGTGTACTAAGTTTCAAGTTGATTGGACTTCAGCTTCATTAAAAAACTACCTTGACTAAAAACTTTAACCTGAAATGGGGCAATCGGACGCACAGACGAACGAATGGATGGACGAACAGAGGCACAGACCAGAAAACATAATGCCCCTCTACTATCGTAGGTGGGGCATAAAAAAGTCTATATATGTAATGTAAGGAAATAACACTTTTTTGTCATATATTAATTAAATAAAACTTATATTGGATTTGCTACATTAACTCTATGTTGATTCATGGGTCTAGCAACCTTCTTTAAATGTTAGAAGCTGGTCATGATTGACTGTAACTCCTTTTTTAGCACAGCTGAAGTTTCTATACTGTAATGGTATAATTTAGTCTAAAGGGAGATAATCAAAATTTTTAATTTTGAAAAAGTACCATTTCAACCCAAACATACACAAATTACCTGTGATAGCCCAGGTCATTTTACATTAAATGTTTACCTGTGCTCCAATCTTTAGATTTAGTTTGTCTGGTACTGGACACATGCCATTTATCTGTTGTGTATAAACAGAATCACTATCTGTAGATGTAAACAACTTAGATTCTCCTACAAAGAGGTAAAAAAGTTTACCATTTCAATAAGCTATCAAATAAACTCATCATAAATACCAGGATTGAAAGTTTATATTTGCACCAGAGGAATGTTTTGTCTACAAAAGACTCAGTGACTTAAAAAAGCCAAATAAAGTATGAAACTTTTACTTACATTTTCTTTTCAAATTAAGTCATACATTAAATTATTACATTAGAATAAAAAATTTGTAAGGGTTCTGCGGAACCCAGTGTCTCGCCTACTTTTGCTGTAAATCGCAGGTTCGACAAAAATGAGGAAAAAAATCAATAAAAATATTCCTCTTGATACTATCTTATGATTGTAAGAAGCTTCTGTCCAAGTTTGGTAAAAATTTAGGATAGTTAATGAATCTAATAAATGTTTTGAAAACTTTAACTGCGGACTTTATGTAATGTTAACTGGAAGAAAATCTAAGTCCATTTAAAAGTAAAATACAGAAAAATATGGAGTTATCTTTTTACAAAATTTACTTCTGGATACTATCTTATGATCATAAATAAGCTTCTGTCCAAGTTTGGTACAAACCAAGGATAGTTTAAGAAAGTTATTAAAATTTAAAAAACTTTAACCACAGAGGGAATGTAATGTTTCCCCACAGAAAAACTAAGTCTATTTAAAAGTAAAATACAGAAAAAATGGATTTATTTTTTTACAAAATTTACTTCTGGATACTATCTTATGATCATAAACAAGCTTTTGTCTAAGTTTGGTACAAACCAAGGATAGTTAAAGAAAGTTATTAAAACTTTAAAAACTTTAACCACAGAGTGAATGTAATGTTTCCCCGCAGAAATAACTAAGTCCATTTATAAGTAAAATACGGAAAAAATGGATTTATTTTTTTACAAAATTTACTTCTGGATACTATCTTATGATCATAAACAAGCTTTTGTCCAAGTTTGGTACAAACCAAGGATAGTTTAAGAAAGTTATTAAAACTTTAAAAACTTTAACCACAGAGTGAATGTAATGTTTCCCCGCAGAAATAACTAAGTCCATTTATAAGTTAAATACGGAAAAAATGGAAAATTATTTTTACAAAATTTACATCTGGATACTATCATATGATCATAAACAAGCTTCTATCCAAGTTTGGTAGAAATCCAGTATAGTTTAAGAAAGTTATTAAAATTTCAAAAACTTTAACCACAGAGTGAATATTGTGGATGCCGCCGACGACGATGGAATGTAGGATCGCTTAGTCTCGCTTTTTCGACTAAAGTCAAAGGCTCAACAAAAAGCTGTATGATTTAATAAGTTACTGTATGTTCATCTGTTTTCTATTAGTAAAACAAAGGAGGAGGTGTGCTTAGATACATTTTGATCCAAAAACTATGTAAAAAAATAACCAAAATCTATTCTGGAAAACATGGAGAAGGACCTCTTTTCTGATGTTAGAACTGCATTTTATTTTTTCATTTAGCATAACCTAAACTTATAGAAACAAATGTTTACAATTTATGACAAAAATAAGCAAAGACCCATTGAAACAACATCTGATAAACAAATTAAATAATACTTTTAGATATTTGGATGATATTTTTGCTCTCAATAATGATGACTTCAGTATGTATCTTGATATCTATATCACTAATGGAAAGCTGAATACTAAAATTTATGATAAAAGAGATGATTTTTCATTTCCTATCGTTAATTATCCGTTTTTAGATGGTGACGTTCCCTTGTCACCATCTTACGGTGTTTATATATCTCAACTTGTATGATTCGCTCGTGTATGTAACAATGTTTTAGATTTTAACAAGAGAAATTTATGTATTACTGAAAAATTATTACACCAGGGTTTTCGATATCACAAACTAGTCAAAACATTAACTAAATTTTATCATCGGTATAAGGACATCATTCGTAAATATAGCTCAACATGCAGACTTCTTATACGTTCAGGTATTTCACATCCAATTTTTTATGGAAATATTCTTTATAAAGCACAAAGGTGTCAGTATTCACCTCAAAGACTACCAAAACCTTTGAATAGACTAATTAAGAAGGGATATAGTTACGATACTGTTGTCAGGTCATTAAAGATTGCATATTTTGGCGTTAATATAATTGATTCACTTATAGGGTCTTTTCATCAGAACTAAACACATTTATTCAAAAACCAGTTGTTGGAATGACACGGGTTATGTTCTTCTCATATATGTTATGATGGTATGATACTAAACCCCTAACGGGAAGGATTGTGCCTGATGTTCATATGATGAAATCATAATCTTTCAGTCAGTTTAATTGAAGTCTGGAGCTGGCATGTCAGTTAACTGCTAGTAGTCTGTTGTTATTTATGTATTACTGTCATTTTGTTTAGGCTTAAATTAAAATATTGTTTGTTTGCAGTTTACCGACCGAACCTTGAAAATCCTCCCGACTGTGAAAATTTTATTGCTTTAAATTTGAAGAAATTTTTTTTTTAATACATCTATTGACGCGATCCGGAACTTTGGGTCCTTTCCAGAAATGATTTAAAGTCTGGGTCAATTACGCATTTCAAGTTCGGTTTTTCTTAGCTTCCCGTCAAGCGTTCATGTGACCATTTAATGATAAAGCACATGGAAATTGTTTACAGGTATCCATGAAGTCACGGAGGAGTACTTTACGCTGTCGTCTCGTGTCAATTTTAAGACAAATAACAAACAAAAGTTTATTATAGTAAACTGTTTATACAGATTCAGGCACATGTAATGATGTGTGATGATATCATTGACGATGATGCAGCGGATATTCATAACTGACACGATAACCATTCTGTCTCAAACAAATCGGTATAGAATCTGTGGAGCCTGACTTTATGGAACCAATTTCTACAAATCGTTGTGAAGACGACAAAGATGAAACCACTCCTCCGTGACTTAAATCTTCATGGATATCTGTAAACACCCCTGTACGGAGGAAGGGCTCATTTGAAATGTTAATGGATATAGATCATGCCAAATCAATAAGAAGCAACCCTAACTACACAAAGATGTAGAGAAAATGAATGGTTAGCTTGAAAAATAAATATACTCTCTATATTAAATCTATCTTCGATTGCAATGAGTATGCTTCTTTAGGATAAGGGGGGCTGCCCCACTAATTGCAATTATTCTCTTTCTTACAATATTAAATGTACCCAAACTGTGTGGCCTGTGTGATTTCAATTAAAACATGTCCTCAGGAGCTATGCTGCAAATTTTTTTTATGCATTAAAAACATTTCAGTACAGACCATTTACTTTTAATGGGGTGCTATGGATTTCACCCCAAACTTTAGATTTCTTTGGTTTTCATTAAAGCCTGGCAAAAATATAACCTTATCACATATAATTAAATATTGATAGAAATATGAAAACAGTCGAATGTCTTAATACTTTTTTTTCAAGTTGCCTTTTTTTCAATTGGGGAAGATTCAATGGTTATTTTTTTTTATTAAAAATACACTCTTTAATACATTGTCTTATAAATCTTTAATATCTACATTTTTCTGATGAAAATACTCATGAAAACATTCTCATATTCTAGTCAAGAAGCATACATGTCTGAATATATTTCTTTAAAACAGTTGAGTTCTAGTCATAATAACATTCCTTGTTTATAAGTGTTCCAGTATTTAATAATTATACCATATTTTATGTCATAAATTGGATAATGACACTATGTTAAAGTTTCAGTTTTGGTTAAAAAGTTTTTTATCTGAAAATGCCTGTTCATTTGATGTTGGTTTTCAGCATGTCCAGTGTTTGTTGTTTTAAAATGTTTTTTTTTCTTCACAAGAAACTTGGTTTAGTGTACATGTAATTGCTTGTTTAAACTATTTTGGCTGATAAAATAAAATATTTTTCCTACCTACCGACCCTTCAGTCTGAAGGTACAGTCGGAAAACTGCAAACAAACATATTTTTAAGGTTGGCCTTATTTTCTTTGGTTACATCTTCTGATATCAGACTCGGACTTCTCTTGAACTGAATTTTAATGTGCGTATTGTTATGCGTTTACTTTTCTACATTGGTTAGAGGTATAGGGGGAGGGTTGAGATCTCACAAACATGATTAACCCCGCAGCATTTTTGCGCCTGTCCCAAGTCAGGAGCCTCTGGCCTTTGTTAGTCTTGTATTATTTTAATTTTAGTTTCTTGTGTACAATTTGGAAATTAGTATGGTATTCATTATCACTGGACTAGTATATATTTGTTTAGGGGCCAGCTGAAGGACGCCTCCGGATGCGGGAATTTCTCGATACATTGAAGACCTGTTGGTGACCCTCTGCTGTTGTTTTTTATTTGGTCGGGTTGTTGTCTCTTTGACACATTCCCCATTTCCATTCTCAATTTTATATTAAAGAAATTTATCCTGTTGAACTTACTTTAAATAAAGCTAATACTAACAATGACCACTGCCCTTTCCTCGATCTTGATATCTATATCACTAACGGAAAGCTGAATACTAAAATTTATGATAAAAGAGATGATTTTTCATTTCCTATCGTTAATTATCCATTTTTAGATGGTGACGTTCCCTTGTCACCATCTTACGGTGTTTATATATCTCAACTTGTACGATTCGCTCGTGTATGTAACAATGTTTTAGATTTTAACAAGAGAAATTTATGTATTACTGAAAAATTATTACACCAGGGTTTTCGATATCACAAACTAGTCAAAACATTTACTAAATTTTATCATCGGTATAAGGACATCATTCGTAAATATAGCTCAACATGCAGACTTCTTATACGTTCAGGTATTTCACATCCAATTTTTTATGGAAATATTCTTTATAAAGCACAAAGGTGTCAGTATTCACCTCAAAAACTAACAAAACCTTTGAATAGACTAATTAAGAAGGGATATAGTTACGATACTGTTGTCAGGTCATTAAAGATTGCATATTTTGGCGTTAATATTGATTCACTTATAGGGTCTTTTCATCGGAACTAAACACATTTATTCAAAAACCAGTTGTTGGAATGATACGGGTTAAGTTCTTCTCATATATGTTATGATGGTATGATACTAAACCCCTAACGGGAAGGATTGTGCCTGATGTTCATATGGTAAAATCATAATCTTTCAGTCAGTTTAATTGAAGTCTGGAGCTGGCATGTCAGTTAACTGCTAGTAGTCTGTTGTTATTTATGTATTATTGTCATTTTGTTTATTTTCTTTGGTTACATCTTCTGACATCAGACTCAGACTTCTCTTGAACTGAATTTTAATGTGCGTATTGTTATGCATTTACTTTTCTACATTGGCTAGAGGTATAGGGGGATGGTTGAGATCTCCCAAACATGTTAACCCCGCCACATTTTTGCGCCTGTCCCAAGTCAGGAGCCTCTGGCCTTTGTTAGTCTTGTATTATTTTAATTTTAGTTTCTTGTGTGCAGTTTGGAAATTAGTATAGTGTTCATTATCACTGATCTAGTATATATTTGTTTAGGAGCCAGTTGAAGGACGCCTCCGGGGGCGGGAATTTCTCGCTACATTGAAGACCTGTTGGTGACCTTCTGCTGTTGTTTTTTTCTATGGTCGGGTTGTTGTCTCTTTGGAACATTCCCCATTTCCATTCTCAATTTTATATGAAATCTAAAATTAAAAGTTCAAACATACCATTTAATTTTTGTAGATGATGCTCATTTATCTGGTTGACATCCTCTTTATGTGTACACAATCTGGTTGCTAGGATACCATCTCTCTGTATGTTTTGTTTTGCTGTAGCTCTCAAGGTCGTGTAGACATAGTCAGGACACCTATAAGAATAGTACATAGATGTCAACAGATACAATCAAACACTTGATACAACAATCTCAAGATTTAAATCTACAAAGCTTTATAAATACAATAGTTTTAATGCAATACTGTTAACGTTGAAATCCAAGGGACTGACAAAAGAATTTGAATTAAGACTTATCCAAGGTTTAACTCATCCAAGTTCATATGTGTCACCAAAAATTTAGAATGCATGAAATACCTACGAGGTTTGTTTAAACTAGATATATTTTTTTTTTTAGATATGATAATTTATGATTGAGTAATCAATTTTCCTAACATTCATCAGTCACTATTAATTATGGAATCTTGAATATAAAATCTTTTTTTACCTCCATTTTGTCAAGTTCCCCCACAAGATTCTTGAAAGAAAAGGTAGAGGGTATTGTAGAAAAGATATTCCAATGATATTCTGTGCAAAACAAATAAATTGTTGGCAGTTCATGCAGTTAGACCATCTAAGTATTTTCTATTGTCATACTACAAACCTTCCTAGCCTAATTTGTTGAAGAACATCTATAAATGATTTATCTGACTGTCTTCTTACTTCTGTTAGTTCTATATTCATCTGAATACATTTCTTCCAAGCCTGAGTCTGAAATTATTAAACAATAATCTGAATACATTTCTTCCAAGCCTGAGTCTGAAATTATTAAACAATAATCTGAATACATTTCTTGAAGCCTGAGTCTGAAATTATTCAAAAAATACTTCTATATTTATAACTAATGTTTCAAAGTTCAATAGGTGTCTCTTAGTTATTTTTATGGGTCAGTTTCTTGCATCTGGGTTTTTACTGTAAGCCAAGCTCTTAATCAAAATCCATCCTTTAACCTTTATGTTGATTATGAGAACAGATCAAAAGTCATATAAGTTTTTGAAGTGCATGTAAGACAATGAAGTCCTTTCAGCAGAATCATTTATTATTCATTAACACACAGTATAAGAGAGATTATTTAACATGATGCTATTTCTTGAACTGAGCTCTACCTGAAAACAGAAATTGACTTTTTCTTTGCCTTTGGTAACAGGAGGTAACTGAAGAAAATCTCCACACATTATCAGCTGTATTCCACCAAAAGGTTGGTCATTCCTTCTTATCACTCTGTTAACAAACAATGTGCAGCTAGATTATTCAAACGTTCAAAAGAAGTTTACCTATACATTACCTCAATTTAACTTATTTTCAATCATATACAATGCAGTAAACTTAAACAATCTTATCGTGTAGACAAATTTTCTTTAAATACTAATTTTCTTAAGTAAAGAACCAAAATGTAATACATACATGTACTAAAAATAAATGAAGGAATGGTTGTATATACACAATATTTATTACATATACTACATAAATAAGGTGCTGAGCAAAACCAACAACAACAATTTATGAACCTTTGTTAGCACAGTCACATATATGTAACCCACGCCCAACATTGTCATGTGGTAAACATAATCTTCAAAGACTCATAACTCCTACAAAAGTCTACTGTTAAAAGTTTCTTGTTGATTTACACATCTACTTATCTACAAAGTTTCATGAAATTCTGTTTTGTAGTGTCAGAGAAGTTGTGATGACCAACTGTTACAGAAGTATATTTAGACCAATATTTTCAGTTCAATTGAACATGACTTCTAAAAAGAGAATTGAATACTAATTTTCTACATAGTTTGTCGAAATTCTGTAACTTTTTTTCAGAGAAGTTGCAATGACAAGAACAGGACTGACTAAACGAAGAACAATCCAAAATCCTTGGACCCTTTGCATGGGGTATAATTAGATAACCAATATTATTTCACATGACTTATTTACAGGAAATGTTCATTATCCCATGTAGGAACCACTGAGACTTATTTATAATCTCACTTTATGTTAAAGTTACCTAGCAACAGCTTCTAATTTTTCAAAGAATTCTCCATCCACCATAGATATTTCATCAATAACTAAATGTTTACATTTCCTCCATTGCTGAGCTACCTGTGCTCGTGATGCTAGTTGTACACAATGCTCTAATGTACCCCTTCCTGATCCAATACCTACAAAATAAAACATAACTTGACAAATGACAGCATTTATCTTATTAATAAGAACAAGAGTTTAAATTTATAATCAGCTGAGTTTATGAATATTTTTTAATGCAATTGTATAATACAAATGTATACTATTTCAGGAAAGCCAATATTAATTCTTTGCTGAGCTACCTGTGTTCGGGATGCTAATTGTACACAATGCTCCAATGTACCCCTTCCTGATCCAATACCTACAAAAATTACACAATACGGGAGAAATTACAACATTTATTTTGTTGTTAAAAATAAATTGTATGATGTATGGTATAAATAATTTAACAACTTGTAAGTATATATAAGCTATCAAATGACTTTCTAGTGCAATGTCTAGCTGACTAAGTTTATAATCAGCTGAGTCAATTAATATTGTGTTTATAATGCAATTGTTTATTTCAGGAGAGCCACTATTATTTCATTTTTAGATCAAATAAATTATTATTGCAAACATTTCACATTACTCCTTTTATAAACTTTTTTTGACAATTGGTGTATTTGCACTTCAGGCCATATTTAGTGTTTATATAAAATGAACAGCTGGGAAAATGATACGTATACCCCTTGCAATTCTTGCCGCAATAACATATATAGATGTCATCTTGTTAGAAATTAGAAAAATGGTGCTGTATAAAAATGTGTCCCTAAAAAAATCAAATCTTAAGTTAAAAAATGTTAAAATGGCTTTATATATATGTTGCTAATATTTCATCGTTATATTTTAATTACTTACCTGCAAATGCATGTAGAGTTGTCCCCCCTATATGGCAGGCAGCAACACCAGTACTAGCTGTGGCAAATGTATGCTGCGGTGGCAAAGTTCCTAAAATACATGTTTTTTTCAATTAGATATAGAAGTTTTCCTACCCTTGTTCAATTCATCAACAATGCTACATTCTTCATGAAAAGAATCTTTTAAATTCTTAAATATGTTACCGGTACATATATATACAAATATACGAGACAGATTCATTTAAATTTAACATTAGATTTAATAAACAAATCTTGCATTTCATAGTATCTTTATTTTTGGGATAAAAAACAGTACAGGACAAAGCAGAGGTTACCTTAATTATAAGTCATTCGCTTATTATTTCATCAATAATAATACATGTATTGTAATTGTTTGCACTGTCAATTATGATATATGATGAATGAAAAAAATTATGGTGTGTTAAGATATATTTTTGTACAAATGTAATTTTGATTTTGTTACATTTATAATGTACCAGCATGACCAGTAGTTTGATAATCATTCATATCAAGCATGTCAAGTGTAGCAGAATGATTTAAAAAATTTTGTCACATGATTTCTTATGGCAGTCAGGACAGACTATACATGCTATATTTATGATATAACAAATGCAAATGTACATTGTATGTATCTCAATTTCCAAGATATAACTTTCAACAATCTCTATTCATACCATTTACTTTGTCTTGACCAGTTTTAGTAAATACCTATTATTCTTTTCATGAGAAATGACTTCCCAGTACCAGCACTCCCTGTAAAGAATACACTCCTTCCTTTAGATACTGCCTCTAATACAGATGACTGTTCTTTACTTAGTTTGACTGGAATAACTGATCTTGGTACTGCTGTTACTAGTTTTCTGGCCATTTTAACTCCCTTAGGAGGGTGATTTTCCTTGTTATCATCTACTCTTTTCCTCTTTCCTTTAGGTGTGAACAAGTCTTTCTCCAGCTCTTTAGCCCTAGCTTCATGTACAGTATGAACATCCTTCATAGTCAGAGGGCTTATTTCATCAAAAGTTCTATGACGCTCTGATAATAATTTCTTTCGATCAGATATGAATCCTTTCTGTTTACCAACTTCTAACTTTGTATGCATTGTTCTTAAGAACATCAACAGTTTATCTGGAGGACAGTTGGACAACATAAATTGGATATTCCGATCTGGTATTCTGACTGTGGCCTTCCCATCTTTGGCAAACTTTTTGAAAAGTTTGATTTCTCTTAATGCATATTTGATATCTTTTTTACCATAATCAACTCTAAGTGTAACATCATTGAATTCGTTACGACCTAATGATAACGACAAACTTTTATAAGGTGTGCGTTTAATAACATCTCCTGTTTTTGTCAAGTCTTCTACAACTACAGAGCAGGTTAGCAGATTCATATCCATGATGCTTTGTGGCTTTCTATAACATAAAGTAAAGAATGAACACATGTAGTGAAATAAAATACAATTTAAGAATTTATTTTTCTTTTACTAACCATTAACTACACTAGCTGCTAAGCACATGACTAGTAGCTATATAGACATTTAACTTTTATGAGAGTAAGTTTGCATTAAACTTTGTACATTTTTATCGAGTATCATAAATTCAAGACTTGCTTTACAGATTCTGACAAACATGCATAACAGAGTAATTTTTAGCGTACATTTAGCAACACCCCCTTATTGTCAGATCCTAACTTTGACCTTTGTCAAAATTTTGTTCCAGAGTTTTAATATAATTAATGTTTAAAAAATCATTTTAAGGGCATACCATACAGTTACAGGGGAGGTAATGACATTGCTAAAGTAAATTGTTATTTTTGCGACGTCAAACTATGACTTATCAGGAAAAGATGCAGTTTTCAGCTGATTTTTATCATTCAAACTCATTTAACTTGAAAACGAGTTCATGGACCCCTCTTTTTTAAAATGTCATTTGGTTTGATTACGCGAGAAAATTATGTGTGCCAATTTTCATGAAAGCGTAAATAGTGCACTTTTTTTTTAATTTGATAAATATCATGAATATACAGCTAAAAAATTATGTTTTTTTCTACATTCATGAACATTTGATAAATATGAGTTATTTCTGAATAAAAAATGTATAAATTTTTAGGGTACTTATAAAATACAGAAATTACAAATTATTTATTAAAAAACATTTTGTGTTTATCTTTCAAACAAAAAAGTAATGTTTTTTTTTCGAAAGGGAAAAGATGGCCACAAATCCGAGTTTTGAGCAAATATACAAAATTTCAACCTCATTTTACTCAAAAAATAGCACATGAAGGTATATTTTTTATTACATATTTGATTTAATTAGGTAAAAAATAGTCTATATGGATTTTTTTTTATCAAAATGTAAATACGGGATCAAAACTGTATCGTATGCCCTTATTCGCATGATAAGTCTTTTCTCCAGTTTAAGCTTTAACAATGTTTAATGTGTTTGATATTTTATATAGGAGTCAAATCTTTTTGATGTATACATTTTAACAGTATTTCATGATTTTATGAAAAATTTTGTTTACAAATTTTTTGATTCTTCATTAAATCAATATTAGATAGTCATACTACATGTACATGATGTATACTAGTCCAAATGATTATGACTTTTTCCATTTGATAGGCTATTTTATTTTTTTGCAAGTGGGAGTAAGCCTTGAAAGCAACAAAAGTGCACACGCTGAAATGTCTCGCCTTCTTTACTTACATGTATCATTGATATTATGTTGATAGTCCTTGATATCAACATGATAAAGCTTTATTACAACTGTCACATAAACTTAACATTAACCAAGAAAACTAAACATTGAACAATGAACCATGAAAATGAGGTAAAGGTCAGATGAACCATGCCAGGCAGGCATGTACAGCTAACAATTCTTCCATACAACAAATATAGTTGACCTATTGCTTCTAGTTTAAGAAAAACAGACCATTAAAACACAAAAACTTAACACTGAGCAATGAACCATGAAAATGAGGTCAAGGTCAAATAAAACTGTGCGACTGACATATACATGCAGATCGTAAAATATTTCCATACACCAAATATAGTTGACCTACAATGTATTGCATATAGTATAAGAAAAAAAAGACCAAAACTTAAAAACTTAACTTTGACCACTAAACCATGAAAATGAGGTCAAGGTCAGATAACACCTGCCTGAGTGCCAGCTAGACATGAACACATTACAATCATTCCATACACCAAATATAGTAAACCTATTGCATACAGTATAAGAAAAACAGACCAAAACACAAACACTTTACTATAACCACTGAAACATAAAAATGAGGTCAAGGTCAGATGACACCTGCCAGTTGGACATGTACACCTTATAGTCCTTCCATGCATATACACCAAATATACTAGACCTATTGCTTATAGTATCTGAGATATGGACTTGACCACCAAAACTTAACCTTGTTCAGTGAATCATGAAATGAGGCTGAGGTCAAGCGAAAACTGTCTGACGGGCATGAGGACCTTGCAAGGTTTGCACATACCAAACATAGTAATCCAATTACTTATAAGAAAGAATTTAAAATTACAAAAAATCTAGCTTTCTTTTTAAGTAGTCACTGAAACAAAAAAATGAGGTCAAAGACATTGGACATGCGACTGATGGAAACTTTGTAACATGAGGCATCTATATAAAAAGTATGAAGCATCCCGGTCTTCCACCTTTTAAAATATAAAGCTTTTAAGAAGATTGCTAACACCGTCGCTGCCAGATCGCTATTCCTATGTCGAGCTTTCTGGGACAAAGTTTCGCAGACTCAACAAAAAATAGAACATGTAGAATAGCCTGTTACATCATAATTTTTTGGACTACATGTTGATGTATACATGCTACAATGCTGTAATAATTCTATATGCAGGTAAATTAAAAATTGAAGTTATTTATGATATATACATGTATATCACTTGTCTTCTGTAGCTCTCTACATTTTCAAGTCTTTGGAACCTGATGAACATCATGTTCAGTAGTTGTTGTTTATTGATGTGGTTCATAAGTGTTTCTCATTTTTTTATACAGATTCATGTGTAAGACCGTTAGTTTTTCCGTTTGGATGGTTTTATACTAGTCATTTTGGGGACCTTATAGCTTGGTGTTAGATGTGAGGATGTGAGCTGAGGCTCTGTGTAAAAGTGTGTAACTGTTGAAGTCCGAACTTTTACCAATAATGGTTTATCATTTACAAATTGTGACTTGGACGGAGAGTTGTCTCATTGGCACTCATACCACATCTTCTTATACATGTATCTATTAGGCTATTAAAATATGAAATCAGAAGACCTGGTTTTAACTTGTAGTGCTAAATTACATTTTACCTGTACATGTATTCAAACTATCAATTATTGAGTTCCAGTACTGTTAGTCAGAGATTACTCTGACGTCCAACAATTGTAAAACTTTTGTCAAAAAAAGATATCTTTTCAAGACATCATAATTATTTGGACTACAGTACGCTGGAGCCTACTAGTCTCAGAGTATGTTAAACATTTTGGTGACCATTTCTTCTCTCTACCGTCTAGTTAAAGCTAGAAATATACAGACTAAATGAATTAGTACCTTCGATGATGTACAATACACCTTCAAAAAGGTTTCTGTCAAATTTTGACATCATAATAGAAAATATCTGACGCCACAATGGAAAAGTGATTGTTGTATGACCTCAAAAGTTCAAGCAGACAGTTTCTGGGGTCAAGCCGGAATAGCAATAAGGTGTATTGTTGTATTTTGAGTTTATGCCCCATGAGCTGTTGACGGTCCATGTTGAGTCCAAATTATTATGACGTCTTGCGAGGCAGAAGGCGTCCAAGAAAAAAAATAGCCTTGCATGTTTATATATACATGATATAATACGATAATAAACATAAAAATATCGTATTTGTCAAAATTATTTACTATGAACTGAAGCATTGTGCCTTTTGGCGAATGATTGACTCTTATATCAGTATTTATACTATGCCAATAAAAAGTGTGTTGTTAAATTGCTGAAGCTTATATTAAACACTACCTGAACACCTAGTTCGCGTCTGTAAGTTTTCATAACAAGTGCGAGGATTCGAAATGAATGCTAGTCAATTCGTTCCAAGTCCGATTCGTTCCAAGCCAGTTCGTTCCAGATTTGGACAATTCGTACCAAGTCAATTGTCAATTCGTTCCAACTGATTTATTTCATTATTAATCAGACTTAACAATGTGTTCCACCTTATTAAGTTCATTATTAAATCAGACTTAACAATTTGTTCCAACTTTTTTATAATGTATATGTCCCTATATCACTGTATTTTTGTAAATCAACCTACAGTGCACGGCAAAAATCGGCAATTCCTTGTCCATTTTTTCTGTATATTTCATATAAAAGATAATTTCTCAATAACACATGTTCATCCTAACAGTTCATAAGATAATTGTTCAATAGTCTTTCAGTATTTCACATATTTCATTTTGCTGGTCAACGGATGGCACAATGATAAGTGCAACAGATGTCATCAGCTGGGTAACTGTAATTTTCTGGCTTCTATAGCTGTCCCAAAGCTCCATCATCTTGGACTGTGATCTGTTTGTGGCAGCTGCTTACTTTTTTTTCGGTTTCGTACAAGGACACTGAGTAAATTTTTATATTGTACCTACACAACCAGTGCTAATGAGTAATAACGATGCACGTAAGCAAAACATAGCAAATGTGGTATGTCAGCCTTCAATTATTATTGACAAGCGTTTATGACCCAAAGTACGATATTATTCTTTTGATGAATGCATTAACAACTGTTATGCGCACATCATTGAAATACAATAATCAATTATAATGATTACTATTTCTTTGAAAATATCATTAGTTAGTCACTTTATTCATTTTTTAAATATTAAATTTGTCATGAAATAGTTACCTTAATAATTATCAATATATTATCATGCCCAATATATCGTTCTTCCCAATTAATAAACCATAGAATTTTTTAGATACTTATTTATATTCATTTTTTATAAGTACAGCATTAAAAATTAAAATAATAAGTCTATTTAAATGGTTAATATTGTTTAATACTGTTCTTGAATAAGTTGGAACGAACTGAGCAGTTTTTGGAAAAGTTGGAACGAACTGACCAAGCAACTTGGGACGAATTTGTTGGTACGAATCAGAGTTGGAACGAATCATCCAGATACCTTCAAAATTAGTTGTTCTCGGAGTTTATTATTTATGAGAAGAAAACTCCCGAAAGAATGATTATCCAATTGGAATTTTTGTTAAATTCGACCAATCACAAAGTGGTTCTTTTCAGGACTATTTTCAAAATGAAAGTGAAAGAAGATAAATTTTGCTGATTTTTTTTGGGTAAAAATATTGTATACATGTATTAAAAAATGTCATTTTAAATTGTCAGTTTCATATAGATGTAATACAGAATAGAATAGAATAGAATAGAATATTTTTATTAACCCAAATTGAAATTAGGGCCCCCAGGAGGGCATATCATACAGACAATATTATTATAAACAATAACATGAAATACACAAACAATGAAAGATCACAATCACAATCACAACATATAATGGGAACTAGAAATACAACATTTGTTTTGCTTGTTCATTTGTATAAATGTTTTAATATATGTACTTTTTTTTGTACATAAATAAACAATGATAAATAAATATTTTCTAGTTAGCTAGAGTTTCATAGATTCTAACTGACATACAAGTCATAACTTAACAAAAAAACAAGCATGCAAGAATTTAAATTTCAAAATCTAAAAACTAAAAATTCCCTTTGCCAATTATGCCATAAACATGGATATTTGATATGAATTCTGTCATTCATTGGATTTTCATTCTTTGTTTGTTATAATCATTAATCATTATGCCCGCAGTGCCCAAAATTGGCTAATAAAATTTATCTTATCTTATCTTATACTGGCCCTGCAACATACAAATTCAGATTCAGAAAATGAAGCACTATTTATGATTACAGTGTTTTGCCCCAAGCCCTTACAATTTTATGGCTTCAATCACCATCCAAGGTCTGACCAGTTACTGGTTTTGGAATAAATGTGCTGGTCTGTAATTACAGAATGAATTATGACATCATTTTCTTGGAAGAAGAAAACAGGCAGTAGTGTAAAGCGATCTGTATCAACAGCATTTGAGGAAGACACTAAAGATGACAATGAACAGTTAGAAGGTGTTGATTGGCTGACACTTGTTCCTCACAGAAAAATTGTTTGTCTTGAAGATGCGTTATCTAAAAGTGCCAGACTTAAAAATGAAGGGTCATTACTGGCTGAATCTGAAAGGTAAAATTGCAAGATTTAGTCTGAGATAGGTCGGGCATCCCACAGCTTTTGTTTGGTAAATATTGCATAAATTGCAGTCAATAATAGATGAAGCTACTAAGCCTTTTAGTTCAATGGCTTGATAGTTATATCTTCCAAGCCTCATCTTGAGAGTTCAAATAACGTAAAGCATTGTGGTAAACACTTTTGAGATTATATTCATGCCCATGTCAAGCTATTGATTTATAACAATATAAACAACTATTAATGTTACAAAAGGATGTGTATTTGTTTAACCATACTTGTCAAGATCTTTTTTTTTTTTTTATAAAAAATTACATACAAGATGAGTATGGTGGTTATATCTATCTGATCAAAAAAAGTTTGAGTGCAAATACAACTATCAAATGATGTGGATGTTAGCAATTATAGGCAACTGTACAGACTTCAACAATTAGACAGACCAATATTTTACAGTCAGCTATAAAAGGCCTGATATATGCATGATATGTGCAACAATTCAAACTAAAAAAATAACATCCTGATTTATAACAGAACATTTTACAAAATAACAGATACAATGTATAACAGATATGAACGAACAACAACAACTGAACTACTGTCTCCAGACTTGGGACAGGCACATAAAAAATATGACAAGGCTGAACATGTGTGTAAGCACTCAACAGCCCCAAATTTGGAACAGTGGTGTAACTGCACAACATAAGAACAAACTAAAAATCAGTTGCAGTTGGCTTTATTGATATACAAAGATGGAGATATGGTATGATTGCCAATGAGGCAACTATCCATGTGACTAAAGTTCAAATGAAGTAAGTTGATTTCAAAAAGAAAACAATGCTTAACTTTCAGCAATGTTTGGTGTTCAAAACAACTTTGATTTAGGCATTGCTTGGGCTTTTAGATATCAGAATAGTCCTAAAATATACTAGAAAATGATAAAAAAAACATTAGTGGCTGAATTTGAAAGGGGTTTTAGAAAGAAAACCAAGACTATAGAACAGAGATAAAGATGAATTAGTTGCTAAATTTTGACAGATTTTATTGGATGAATTGTAAGACATAATAGTGTCCTGGGAAATAGTGTCCATATGGACACTTTTTCCTAGAATTTAGGTATTCAATAATGTCCATTGCCATGGAATATTGTCCTCTAAGTGGACACATTGTCATAGCAATATCTATGAAATAGTGTCCACTCGACTACAAAATGTTATGAAATAGTTGCTATAAGAATCATGTATGTTTATTTCCATAAATATTTTAGAATAAAAAGAAAGAAGGGATTTCATTTATATTTTTACTGAGTTTTGTTTTTTGTTTTTTACTATTTAATTTGTAAAGAGACAATAAAACAACTTGAGAACAAAAAGAAAATAAAGGTGGCATGTTTGGCCTTTTTCTATAACTGATACAATAATGATTTTTTGTGATTTTTAAACTAACTTGTACACTTATAGGTACTGGGAAGCTATTAAGAAATGGGACGAGGCCATACAGTTTACACCTGAAGATGAAACAATCTATGAAATGAAAGCTCAGGTATGTTATTTTAATGTTAATTCTATATATGTGTAAAAACAATTATTTTCTAATCATGAATTAAATTGAACAGCTAACATCTCTGTTCTTTGGTCTCTAGTTGATAGTTATATTATTGGAAATCATACCACATCATCTTATTTTTATACAGATTAAAGTATAGTACATGATTTATATAGATTCCCCAAAGGTTGTAAATAATATGTGATATTACTTCTATCAGGAGTTAAGGTATATTGTTTCTCAATAGCAGAAAGATTGAGTTGGTTATTTTTCTCCAGTATGTTTTAAAAAACCCATATTTAGATAGGACTAGGTTGTTAACATTGATGTGATGTCATAATGAATTAGCTTCCAATCACAGCATATAATGATACTGTTTTATTGTGTCTCACAGAACTATTTAATACCACTAGGCTATAACTGTATAGAGGATTTAGAGGTAAAAAGAGTAGGATCAATGCTTTAAGACAAATGAGATGTTATAAAGTCTCACATAACTAATTAATACCACTAGGCTATAACTGTATAGGGGATTTAGAGATAAAAAGAGTAGGAACAATGCTTTAAGACAAATGAGATGTTATAAAGTCTCACATAACTAATTAATACCACTAGGCTATAACTGTATAGGGGATTTAGAGATAAAAAGAGTAGGAACAATGCTTTAAGACAAATGAGATGTTATAAAGTCTCACATAACTAATTAATACCACCAGGCTATTACTGTATAGGGGATTTAGAGATAAAAAGAGTAGGAACAATGCTTTAAGACAAATGAGATGTTATAAAGTCTCACAGAACTAATTAATACCACCAGGCTATTACTGTATAGGGGATTTAGAGATAAAAAGAGTAGGAACAATGCTTTAAGACAAATGAGATGTTATAAAGTCTCACAGAACTAATTAATACCACCAGGCTATTACTGTATAGGGGATTTAGAGATAAAAAGAGTAGGATCAATGCTTTAAGACAAATGAGATGTTATAAAGTCTCACAGAACTAAATAATACCACCAGGCTATTACTGTATAGGGGATTTAGAGATAAAAAGAGTAGGAACAATGCTTTAAGACAAATGAGATGTTATAAAGTCTCACAGAACTAATTAATACCACCAGGCTATTACTGTATAGGGGATTTAGAGATAAAAAGAGTAGAAACAATGCTTTAAGACAAATGAGATGTTATAAAGTCTCACATAACTAATTAATACCACCAGGCTATTACTGTATAGGGGATTTAGAGATAAAAAGAGTAGGATCTATGCTTTAAGACAAATGAGATGTTATAAAATGAAGGGAATGTGAAAAACATTTGTTGCAGGATAAAATAATTTGTATCTAATAGGAAATATTGATACATTTCTGATGAAGCCTTTTACAGTACTATAATCTGAACTCAGTCACATACATTCTAAAGTAACAGTAAACACATTTCTTTATTTCTATTGCTCTTTCATTTACAGTAGATTGGATTGCAAGACCATGAATCCATTTTGTTATTTACAATAAGGTCTTAATTTCCTTGCAGCTTATATATCCTGTTGATTATGACTCGTTTGAAATACTTCTGAGAAATATTCAAAATGCAACAACAGGCGCACTACATAGAATATCAATTGTAACTTCACTTTCTGATTGGTAAATGATTGTATGGCCTGCAGTTTCATACATTGAATACATTTATGTTTAAAACTATTTATTAATTGAAGTTGGTTTTCTATACAAAAAGAAAAGTAGTAAACTTAGTTGAAGTTGTAACCAGCTTAGATGCTAATATTAACCCTTAATCAAATTTAATAGTCCTAGATTGTTTTGACGTCTAGGTCCCACAGCATCACCTACTCCCTAAAGATGCTATCAATGTTCAGAGTAAACTCAGACTAATGTATAACTGTCTTTTCACAGGTTTTATTAGCATTATGTGAAGTTTTTCCTGCCCTAGCTATGGCTGAAAAGGTTGTGAAATTAAAACCAACATGGTGGACTGGTTATCAGACATTAGGGCGTGCCCAGCTCGGTCTTGGGGAAGTCAGACAGGTATAATACAATGCTTTGTTTTTAAGGTCAGACATTAGGGCGTGCCCAGCTAGGCCTGGGTGAAGTCAGACAGGTATAATACAATACTTTGTTTTTAAAGTCAGACATTAGGGCATGCCCAGCTAGGCCTGGTGAAGTCAGACAGGTATAATACAATACTTTGTTTTTAAAGTCAGACATTAGGGCGTGCCCAGCTCGGTCTTGGGGAAGTCAGACAGGTATAATACAATACTTTGTTTTTAAAGTCAGACATCAGAGCGTGCCCAGCTAGGCCTGGTGAAGTCAGACAGGTATCATACAATGCTTTGTTTTTAAAGTCAGAAATTAGGGTGTGCCCAGCTAGATCTGGGGGAAGTCAGACTGGTATAATACAATGCTTTGTTTTTAAAGTCAGACATCAGGGTGTGCCCAGCTAGGCCTGGGGGAAGTCAGACAGGTATAATACAATACTTTGTTTCTGAAGTCAGACATTAGGGCGTGCCCAGCTAGGCCTGGGGAAGTCAGACAGGTATAATACAATACTTTGTTTTTAAAGTCAGACATTAGGGCATGCCCAGCTTGGTCTTGGGGAAGTCAGACAGGTATAATACAATACTTTGTTTTTAAAGTCAGACATCAGAGCGTGCCCAGCTAGGCCTGGTGAAGTCAGACAGGTATCATACAATGCTTTGTTTTTAAAGTCAGAAATTAGGGTGTGCCCAGCTAGGTCTCGGGGAAGTCAGACTGGTATAATACAATACTTTGTTTTTAAAGTCAGACATTAGGGCGTGCCCAGCTTGGTCTGGGTGAAGTCAGAAAGGTATAATACAATACTTTGTTTTTAAAGTCAGACATTAGGGCGTGCCCAGCTAGGTCTGGGTGAAGTCAGACAGGTATAATACAATACTTTGTTTCTGAAGTCAGACATTAGGGCGTGCCCAGCTAGGCCTGGGGAAGTCAGACAGGTATAATACAATGCTTTGTTTTTAAAGTCAGACATTAGGGCATGCCCAGCTTGGTATGGGTGAAGTCAGACAAGTGTAATACAATACTTTGTTTTTAAAGTCAGACATTAGGGCATGCCCAGCTTGTTCTGGGTGAAGTCAGACAAGTGTAATACAATACTTTGTTTTTAAAGTCAGACATTAGGGCGTGCCCAGCTAGGTCTGGGTGAAGTCAGACAGGTATAATACAATACTTTGTTTTTAAAGTCAGACATTAGGGTGGCCCAGCTAGGTCTGGGTGAAGTCAGACAGGTATAACACAATACTTTGTTTTGTTGTAAAAAAATAATAAGATTGTGATATTCTGTTGACAATGATTATAATTAATTTGTCAAACAAATAGAAATTACAGAAACACATTTATTGGTGTTTTATTTACATACATAGAAACCAACTGCTTACATATTGAAAGTTTAGTCTGTATCTCAGATTCTCTAAGCATTTGGTTTATAGGTAAGCTAATCATAGATAACATGAAAAAAATTTGTATGCCAGACACATGTTTCCTCTAAAAGACTGATCAGTGATGCTCAAATCAAAGGATTTCAAGGTGTACATGTTTATCAGGTATGTTTCATTTGATCTTGACACCATTTATATACTAGATCACTGAATCAGGCTCACACATGTTTTTGGTTTATATATTTACATATTTCTTTCAGAAAATTTAAGCTGTAGTTTTAACTAACTAACTTATCCTCTTCATGCTGACTGGCATATAAGGCTGGTAACAGGTCTCTCCACTGTTGTCTGTCCTTTGCAATCTTCTCCATTGTCCTTCGTCATGTTTCTTTTGGTCTTCCTGTGTTTCTTTTACCTTCGAATGGTGTCCATTTCAGAGTTTTTTAGGTGATGTTATCCTGGTCTTTTCTTTAGGTTTGTCCTATTGATCTGAATCTCCGTTTTATGGTTGTCATTAGATCTTTTTGTCCTATTCTTTTGTACAGTTCTTTTTTTGATATCTGCTGGCCAATATATCTTGCATATTTTCCTAAAACATTTGGTGTGGAATCCAGAGAGTCTTTGGCTGTCTTTCTGTGTTATTCTCCAGCATTCTGCACCATACAATAAGGTAGAAAGAACATTATTCTGGTAGATCTTTATTTTTGTTTTTTTTCAGTTATGTTGCCTGTTCGTCATATTTTGTTTAGTTGGTGAAAAGATGCCCTGGCCTTTTGGAGTCTGTTTGAGATGTCTTTTTCTGTTGCATTGTTTTTGCTGAGAATACTGCCCAAATAGTTAAAGTTGTCTACTTCCTCTAGTAGTTCACCACTGGTTTATCGCATTGAAGGTAGGTGTAAGTTGCATTGTTTTTGTTTTCTTCTTGCTGATGTTCAATCCAGTTTGGTGTGTTTGCCTAGATCTAGGGTTTTCTTTTGTAGATGGTCAGCATTGCTTGAAAGTAGAGCTATATCATCTGCAAATTCAAGATCTTCCAGCATTGATCATGTTGATGTAAAGTAAGTTCCACCTAATTCCACAAATTGTATTTCATATTGCTTGCCTCATTACCCAATCACTAATGACAAGGAAAAGCAGTTCAACCACAATTTATTTATGGAATGATAAGGTATAAGTTTAATTTGGCAGGTTTCATGAACTTTCATCTGAATTTTTAACCCTTTTTCATTGTTCATTGGTCAAGGTTAATTGTTCATTGCTTAGTCAGTTTATACGATTCTTTAAACAATACATTTGGTTTTTGAGGGGAATGTAGGGTGTACAGTTTATCTGGCAGGATACATTATTTTGTTTTTCATATACTTCAATTTGTTTATGGACTCATCACAAGATGTGTGTGTTCATCTGGCAGGATTGATAGAAACATTCTGTCATTGCATAACAAAAATATTGCCACTTAGTAGGAAATAATATGTCACTCGTGTAAGCCTGAAAGGAAGTAGGAAAAACCAGTTGTAAATAATTTTAATTGTATATTATTGCGAATGTTTTAAATGTAATTTGTAAATAGCCAAGAGAGAACTTTCTGTGTTGCCCGACACTGCGTAAAGTTTTTACACGGAACAAATAACATTCAGCATTGAATCTGGTTCCTGACCTGGAAGAAGATACATTGAATCTGGTTCCTGACCTGGAAGAAGATACATTGAATCTGGTTCCTGACCTGGAAGAAGATACATTGAATCTGGTTCCTGACCTGGAAGAAGATACATTGAATCTGGTTCCTGACCTGGAAGAAGATACATTGAATCTGATTCCTGACCTGGAAGAAGATACATTGAATCTGGTTCCTGACCTGGAAGAAGATCATTGAATCTGGTTCCTGACCTGGAAGAAGATCATTGAATCTGGTACCTGACCTGGAAGAAGATACATTGAATCTGGTTCCTGACCTGGAAGAAGATACATTGAATCTGGTTCCTGACCTGGAAGAAGATACATTGAATCTGGTTCCTGACATGGAAGAAGATACATTCACCAGAGAGACAGAGCAATACACACACATTACAATGTTAAAAACAGAAGGCATTTATATTTACAATCTCCCAATATTTTTAATTAAGAGACTGGTACCCCGCTACTTGAGGTATATTATACCCATTGAATCTTTTTAAGAAAAGCTGGATCCATAAGAATAATAGAAGTTTCTATATTGAAGGTTAATATACAATATGTTTTATGGGAATTAATGCTATGAAATAATTATTTCAGGCAATAAAGAGTTTCTCAAGGGCAGTACATTTAAATCCAGCTGATGAAGAGTTATGGAAGGAAGACTTTTTATGGTCATTCTCATTACTAAAACAAAAAGCTGATCAACAGAAAATGTTACAACAAGAAATGGATAATTCTAAAGTGAAACTAACAGAACTGAGTGATGAAGACACTGACATAGTGACAGAAATTAGTGAGGAGAAACAAGGAACAAGTGAGAAAAATACAAGTTTATCTACAATTGATAAACATCCACCTGAACCAGAAATAAAATATCTACCTCAGAATTATGTACATATGAGAGATAAATGATACATATGAGATTGGTTATTTTACTTGTAAATCTTTTGATGAAAGAAATGAAGTGATATTTACCCATACTCAAGGGTTGACTGTACTTCCATTCCACAGTAAAAACCCTTGTCAAGTGGAGTGTCAGTTTGATATAGAAATATGCAGCCCTTCCCATCAAGAATATGGATGTTATATCATTTGTCCCATTTATGATGAATGCCAAGCTCCTTGCACCTTAAAAAGCTGTGCAACAATTACTGTATATTCAGAAATTATTTTGTACATTTATTATTGTGATTTTTGAGAAATAAACAATAATGTAAGAAATTGAGATTGATAAATGTAATTTAAGGAAATTTTTTATTAGATATCTGAATATAATTTTTGGCTCACCCTGGCTTTTCTCATCACTTTTTTATCCGGCTTTTATCCTTGTCTGTTAACTTTTACAAAAATCTTCTGAAACTACTAGGCCAAAGGAGTAGGTTCAGTAAGACCCCTTTTTGGTCCCAAAAAGTAGCAGTTTTACAAAATTGTTAAAATGTAAACCTTTAGTTATTTATTATACAATAGAATGCTTCTGCTACATAAATATGGGCTGTTTTTGACAATACAATGCACATGTATCCGGTACTAGTCTCGTGATCGTATAATTGTAGTTTGCGTTGTGTTTTGAATAGAGAAAAAGACGTCTATACAAATGGATGATTTAATGCTGGTAAGATGCAATGACGTTAATACATAGCAACCATGACGTTACATATAGAGAGCGGTAACGCGTATAAGTACATGTATGAATCCCGCGTAATGTGATTGTCTCTATTTATCCTCGACATACTCGGGGCCGGGAATTTGTGCAATTAAAGTCTCAATGAGCAATTTATCTAAATTACGATATTTATCTATAAAATGAAAAGAAATGAAATATTTGAAACTTTAAAGTCTATAAATCACATTTAAAACTATCTCTGAATCAAGTTGCGATTGAAAATTGTTCTCAATTATAATTACAGTCTCTGATTGCGGTTTTGTAAACGAACACTCCTTCTAAGTATTTGCGATTCATCATTGTCGGTTTTTTTTAACGCGATGATGAGGTATGTAGTGTATGCGCTGTGAGTCCTCCTTCTCTTCTATCTTTTCGATGAAACCACGTTTTTTCTGCTTTGTACAGGATGAAAATTCTTTGATGTTCTGTTTTTCCGTGTTAAGTTTGTCGTTTTCTTGTATACCAAGGGACTTCAATTTCCAAAATCTCTCAATATCGTAGTCCTCTTTTGTGTGACTAGATAATATATGCATCATGTGTGAATCGCGTTGTACTCTTGTACATGTAAGTGGTCCAGATAACAAATATCCTATTTTTGAGCTCATCGCTGTCGGTCCGTCGCCTCGAACGATATCATCCATGATTGCATCCCAGTAATGGTCTGCTCCAATGAGTAAAGAAATATCAAAGCTGTTATCCTCTGATAACGGGTGGGCTAGTTTTAGTCCTTTCAAATAATGTAGTTGCTGCGAAATGTACCTGCGGTTATTCTGAATCGGCGCTGCTATGGTAGGTACAATCAATACCTGTAAAGGTATTTTCTCTCCTGAGTCGGCTTCTAAAAACACTGTGGCTTTATTCATGTGACGAACGTTCTTGTCCGAATTTCCGAAGTCGGATATGTTGAGGGTTTCCTTTCCGTCTGGCTTGACGTTCAACTTGTCGGCTATTTCCTGCGTCATAAATGATCGTTGTGCTCCTTCGTCGAAAAGGATGTGAGCGTCGGCGCACTGATTCTGTGACCATATTGGGGCTATTGCTGTTTTCAAAAAGACGGTCGAATTTTCCTGTTTAGCAGATGTATCCATGATTGGCGTGCTGTTTTCTGTATTACTTGTAACATTCTGACTCTGTGAATTTTGAACTGAAGTTTCATTGCATAAACTAGTGTGGTGCTTACGTTGACATTTACGGCATGTGTTTTTCGACCTACATTCTGATATTCTATGGTTACCTAAACAATTGAAACATAGGTTTCTCTTCTTAACAATCTCCATTCTTGATTTGCTGTCGGTGAACTTTTCACAGTCTGCAGGGAAATGTTGATCATTGCAATAAGTGCACATTTTACTTTGAGAATAGTTTATAGATTTTGATTTATTTACGTAATACCCATTTTTCTTACTAATTCCGGCATGGAAACTTGCGGTAGGTATATCATAAGATTCACTCCCATCAGTGCTAGCTTCTTGAATAGATATTTCCCGTTGTATTGCCTTTCTTAGATTTCCAAGGGTCCAGTCGTCGTTTCCGTTTTCTCTTGTGATATTACTTTTAACGCTAATAGGGAGCTTACCAAGCGTAACTGGGATTAACAGGGAACCATACATATCTTGGCACTGTCCTAAAGATTCTAGTCCACGGATATAAACCTCTGACTTATCCGAAAAATTACGGATACTATCTAATGTGTATGAGGGTGCTGGCAAATCTAAAAAAACTCAGGCCAATCAACACGGCTGACATGGCTAAAAATAGAACATAGGGGTAAAATGCATTTATGTCTATTACTTTTAGAACAGTTATAAATAGAGAAAATCTGAAAGAAACAAAAATGTTCAGAATAATGAACTCTCCTACCAATTGTCCATAGATGTCAAAACTATAAGATAAATTCTTATAGGAGCTATTGGCAATAAATGACAAATTTTACCTTTTTTTTTCATTTTTGCCTTTTATCATGAAAACTAAGATATTTAGAGAGAAAACATTTTTTTTCGGTTATGCCTTATATGATTTAAATTATAATAGTTAAATTAACACTTTAAATCACACGAATGGTTAAGCATTCAAGATCTATTAAAAAAAAGTCAAATTTTGCCAATTTAGTTAGTGGACTGTCACTCTTCATAGGTGTGAATGCTCTTAAATGAGTTTTTTTTTACTCTTTGTTATGACGTCTATTCTTGTCTACGATGTTGGAGAGTGTCCTTTGTTTGATATGCACATAGACTAAGGTGAGTGACATAGGTTCGTCAGAGGCTGTAGTTGTTATTGTCATATCCAGTCACCCAATCGCGTTGCATTATGAGCATTTATAAATATGTCTTATCGCCCAACTAGATTACCCTGATGTTTTGCGTTTAAAATATCGTGCCCTTAATCCAGGTTGATTGTGATTGCAGAGCATCAATCATTCATTTGTCCTCGTACTGAAATATTTCCTGTCAAAAAAATATTATTTTCCTTGTGAAACCAATTTGATCCGACCAAAATGATGATGTGCAGATTTTTCTAAAACAAAAGAAAAATCACTACGTGACATAAATACAGCACAAACAAACGCAAGAACATTTATAACAGAGAAAAGCACAAACAAATAATATGGTTATCCTTTTTATTATAATGGAGAGTCCTCTTGGAAGTATAAACATGCTTCATACAAAAAGCAAACGTGCTTTTAAAACCCTACAAAATTACAAAAAAAAACAGTCAGTTCTGTTAGTAACAAATTTTTACAATTCGACAATATCCGTATTTCAAATCCAGTTGTGCAGTACTAGCTACTGGTTTGGTTTGTATAACGAATAAAAGCACATAAAACATTCGAAACGGTAAAACATAACAAAAGGAAACCAGAATGTATCCGAGTTTTCTATATGTATACTACTATAGTATGCTGGATTTTCAAATTTGTAGACATATTGAACCACGATGAAAGTATCTGAAATCCAATAACCGAAATTAATAAAGCCAATTAATAGACATACATATTTCACTGAGAAATACCGTGATCTTGTACATATAATCGTGTATTTTTTCATCTGTAAAATATATACGGTTTGAAGATACAGAACAATAATCCTTAAGATACCTTTTATAATGTATAAACTTCGATATTTTGTGACAACTGGAAGTATTTTAGTCATTAAGTACAGAGTATAGTATCCCGTCGTTATTATAAAGCTAAGAATCAACAGAACATTTCCTATGTCGTATGAAGAATTCTCAATACGCGGCCTACACTGATGTAGTACTGCATGAAAACACACAACAAGAGCAAGTAGTAACACAGTATGTTCGAGTATGGTAGTTATTGAGGACATCCAGAAAAAATCAGCTCCCATTACCCCGAATAATCTGAGTACTTCAATAACTAGTCTAGGTAAAGATATAAGGCCACTTATTAGTATAATACAATATGTTAACACTAACTTTCGTGCAATTAGTCTACGCGTGACCCTTGTTTGGATTTGTAACAATGCTGTCATTTCCGACGTTTCATAAGTAGCATTGTTGTCCTCATTTATGTTACATCGCCTATTCGATGTCCTTGGCCATATTCCAGACAAAAATATCAAGCATAGTAGCGGGTACTCAGCGAGCATGGGTTCTGTAAAAGGACTAACGTTATGTAACAGTTGACGTATTGAAAAAGATGTGTTGCTTTCTGTACATCGATACGTTGTGTTTTGAGAAGTGTCCGAAACATTTTGTCTGCTTGTAGCATGGTACGTCCACGACGAAATATTTGTGACAACAATAATGATCAAACCATAAAAGGTAAACAAAGAATTGACGAATTGGTATTTTGAAAAATGATAGATAAAACATGTTTGTACCACATAAAACGAAAGACACGAAATATCATATAATACTGCTCCTTCTATACTGTCGTTGAAACGGACAAACACTTTACATTCAACATGGAAAGCTATCTTGAGGATACGAAACACTACGCATCCAAGACAAAACAAACATAAGAATTTTAATTTAAGGGATTTGCTTTTATCGTGATACTCAGGATCTAAAATATATCTCTTTCGTATTTGTTCTCGTATCCCAACTGAGATACAGGACAAAATTCCAATGCAGTTCAAAACAATCAGAAATGGTCGGGATATCTCAGGTGCTGTGCTGCTGTTTTGCTCAAACGTGTTGCAAATGTACATTACTTCAGCCAGCATGACTACTAAACTCGTTAGCATTATTAATCCTGAAATACTTCCATCATGGGATATGTAATTCTGGTGTATTATGTTTTTACAGTTTCCAGCTGTCATGGGAAGAATGAATATGGCTTTACACCAGTCTTTAGCTTTGTTCATCCTGAAGATCTAGTTTCCTTCTACAAATATACAATGGATGTTTATACATTATATCTTACAAAGATATCTTATGATTGAGCAAACCCACAATAATTTGGGATGATATATGGTCTTTTGGAAGGGTAACGAGATTTTGCTCTACAGGTGGCAACCGACATACCTTATGGTAATTTGAAGTAAGTACAAATTCGGCGAGAGCCTCGTTCGGGGATGTCATATTTCAGGGGATTGTAGAAACAATCATTTGATCATATCCGTGACAATCTGTGACACATATATTCAATAACAACTCGTGATTACGCCGTCCGTTTAATATTCAAAGAATGAGACAAAGTCACCGTTACCTGCCTTGCAAATTTAGATTCAGTCAAAATGTCATAATCGGGAGCAAGAAATCGTCGGACCACCGTATTGGTATCCAAAGATCTAAGAGCGGGAAATATATCGGTAGTGAGATGAATCACCGACACATCAAACGATTCGTGATGGTTAGTGAACTTATGTTGTTTCCATTTTAGTCGTTCTTCATAATTTTGTTATGACAGTTTTTTGTAAGGAGCACACCCCTGTTGACAAAGTCCTTTTTGGAGGGATCTAACACTAGCATAAGGAGAATAATAGCATAATAGAGAAGGAATAAGATGGCCGCCAAGATAGAAAGGAGTTGAACTTCAGCTCTGCAGTATTTGGCATTTTTAAGCTGGATTTTGATGAAGAATTCTATTGAAAGTTATATCATTATATTCAGAATTGTTTGGACTTAATAGAAATCAAGTTATTTTGAAATTTCCTTGTTGGATGGACTTGTATTAGTGAAAATAAAATTTTGGATTCAGTGGAATTTACTAATATTGTATTTTGAACTGTTGTTTAAAATATAGAAAGTATGCCTGGGGATAGTAATCAGAAAGGTGTTAAAACTGTACAAACAATGTTGGCAGCTAAAAAGCCTGGAGCTAAAGAATCTTCACAAGAAAAACCACCAAAGCAGAACAAACGAACTCATTCAGATGTAGCAGATGAAAGTTTGGAATGTACTGATAGTATGACTAGTATTCAAACTACTCTTAGTGAAATCAAAAAGGCCCTTCAGGTAACAGTTACTAAAGATGATTTAAGTAGTGCATTTAATTGCTTGGTTCAACAAAAAGACTTAAAAGATATTGTTACCAACATTGTTAAACAGTTATTATTAACTTTTGAAAAGAATTTGTCAGAGAAAATTGAGGCAAAAGTAAGGGAGACAACTGGAAAGTTACAAGATCAGATGGATTCTCTGATGATAGACAATGAAAACCTGAGAGAACGTGTGAGGGCAAAAGATAAATCTATAGAGAAATTAGAAGAACAAGTAAGTGATAACAACAATAGAGCAATTGATGCCATAAAGCTTGGAAACTATAATGAACAGTATAGTAGAAAGCATAACATCAGAATGCTTAACTACCCAGAAAGGCCCCATGAGGTATTGAGAGATGAGTTTGTCAATATGGTGAACAAAGAGTTGAAGGTAGATATTAAACCTGATGATGTACAGGCATTGTTAAAGTGCGCAATACTGAACTGAAAATTAAAATTATGAGACAGAAGAGAGGACTAAAAAATGACATCAAGTTCCATGATGATATTACACAGCGTAACCTAGGACTTATGACAAGATTAAAAAATGGTGAACATTTTGAAAACGTCTGGTTTTATAATTGCAATGTCTATGCCAAGCAACAGGATGGAAGTAGAATTAGATTTGACTTATTTGACAATATTGAACAAAAACTGAAAAACAAAAACAAAAAAGGTCATTAGACATTCATTTCTTTATTTGATACATTGCTTAATATTTCATCACTGTAAAAAATTTGAAAGATAGTAATATAATTAAAACAATCTGGGCTGTGCATTATTATCAATTTATTTATTTATAATGACTCTCTCTGAATTTGATTTAAATAATTTTAATTCATATTTGATTCAAAGTACTTTTTTTTATATATAATTCTATTTATTTTGTTTGTGTGAACCCTCCTTAATTTGAAGATAAATGTATATTTATTAAAGGGAGATAACTCAAAATATTTTACAAATCAAAGGGAGATAACAAAAATCTTTTATTCTTTTTACTTGTCATGAATCTCTCAACTAAATATACTAATTAATACATTGTCTTTACAATACAACTTTCTTTATATCGTAAATAATTAAAATGCCATACTGATAATGAAATTTTGTTGTACAAAAATGACTTTACAGGTACCTATGCCAAAGTGTCATAATGTGTGTATGATTGTATAAACTATGATTGTGTATTTGTTTTTAAGTTACAATGTATCTGCTCAATTTTGAAATGTTGTTTTGTTTTATATGATAATGGATAATATTGTAACAGTGTTGTCTATGAATGTAAGGGGTCTTTTTTCTAATTCAAAAAAGAGAACAGATGTTTTTGATTGGGCGAAGGGCAAAAATGCTTCAGTAATTTGCTTTCAAGAAACCCATAGTAATAAAGATATTGAAAAAAAATGGGAAGAGGAATGGGAAAATAAATGTTTTTTCAGTCATCATAGTAACAAAAGTGCAGGTGTCAGTATTATGTTTAAAATAGGTCTTGATTTTGAAGTGCATAATTCTATTATTGATATAGATGGTCGTTATATTATTTTAGATTTATCCTTGTCAAATCAACGCATTACTCTTGTTTGTTTGTATGGATTTAATACTGATGAACCTTCATTTTTTAATGACATATATAAGAAAATGGCAACATTTTCAAATACTAGCTTTTTATTATGTGGGGACTGGAATGTTGTACAAGATACAAACATAGACACTTACAATATTATTCATAATAGAAACCCAAACTCACGAAAAAAGATTGAAGAAATAGTAGAAAGTCTTGAGTTATTAGATCCTTGGCTGACTTGTTATCCAAACGATAGAAAATATACATGGCGTCAATGCTCACCCATAAAACAAAGTCGGCTTGATTTTTTTCTAGTCACAGAGGATCTGTTTTCACTCATGAAAAATACTAGCATTATTCCTGGGTATAAGACAGATCATTCTGCTATTACTTTCACCTTTTCTGCCAGTTTAGCAAAGCGGGGAAAGGGATATTGGAAATTTAACTCCCAACTGTTACGAGATTTAGACTATATCAAAAAAGTTAAAACATGTATAAATGAGAGTATTTTAGAATATTATGAATCAGGCAACATAGATGATCCTTTAAATGTTAAACTCTCATGCAATGATCAAGTATTTTTTGAGTTAATAAAAATGAAAATTAGATCTTTGACTATTGGTTACAGTATTCAAAAAGCGAGAGAGGAAAAAGCTGCAACACTTTTACTTGAAAATGACATTCAAAATTTGGAAAATTGTATGAACATATCTCCTGATGGTCAAATTCATGCAGCTTTAAACCAGAAAAAGTAAGAATTAGAAAATATTAGAGAAAAAAAATTTGAAGGTGTTTTTTTAAGATCCCACGCTAACTGGCAAGAGAATGGGGAAAAGTGTTCAGAGTTTTTTTGTAAATTAGAAAAGAAAAATTTTATTAAAAAAACGATAACTGAGCTCATAGACGAAAAAGGAAAACATATCTCAGATCAATCTAGAGTTTTACAAAAAGAAATGAATTTTTTAAAAACATTATACTCAAGTAAAAATCTGGAATGTGATGATGAATCCTTTTTCAAGCACAATGTTAAACTCACAGAAGATGAGAAGGATTTGTGTGAGGGTAATATTTCTTTTAAAGAATGTGCAGAATCACTAAAATCTATGTCAAATGGAAAGAGTCCAGGCTCAGATGGGTAGAATTTTACAAAGTCTTTTGGCGAGATATTGGACCTTTTCTTTTTAGATCGTTACATTTTGGCTATGAAAATGGGGAATTTTCTAAATTTCAGTATCAAAGTGTCATTACATGTATTCCAAAAGAAGAGAAAGATAGACGTTATTTAGCTAATTGGCGCCCAATTAGCCTTATGAATACTGACACCAAGATTGCTTCTGCTGTGATTGCTAATAGAATAAAACCTGTTTTACCATCTATTATCAGTGACTGTCAGAAAGGCTTTATAAAGGATAGATTTATGGGTGAGAATACGCGTTTATTGTATGATTTGATGCACTATTTAGAAAAACATAACAAAACTGGTCTTTTACTACTAGTAGATTTTGAAAAGGCTTTTGACTCTATTGAATGGTCTTTTTTGAAAAAAGCATTGAAGAGTTTCAATTTTGGACCATCTATATGCAAATGGTTTGAAGTATTTTATTTGAAAGCATCAAGTTGTGTTATAAATAATGGCCATCTTTCAAGCTTCTTTAATTTGGAGAGAAGCTGTAGACAAGGTGACCCCCTCTCCCCTTACCTTTTTATTATAGGCGTTGAGCTACTTTCTATGAAAATAAGGTCAAACCCCAAAATAAAGGGAACTTTTGTTCATGAAAATGAATCCCTTTTGAGTCAATATGCTGATGACACTTTCCTTGTTTTAGATGGAACTGAAACCTCTTTGAGAGAGACTTTAAATTGTTTTGACTCTTTCCAAAAAGTATCTGGGTTAAAAATTAATTCTTCTAAAACTAAAGCTGTTTGGGTTGGGAATAAAAAGTATTCAGATCTGATTCTCTGTCCTGATTTAAAACTTCAGTGGTGCTCTTCAAATTTTAAGCTTTTGGGAATTGAATTCTCTTTAGATCTTGACAGTATGCCAGAAATTAATTTCTCCAAAAAGATAAAGGAAGTGTCAGGCATTGGCAACATAGAAAATTAACCCTAATGGGAAAGATTACTGTTATTAAGACTTTGGCACTTCCAAAATTAATTCACCTGTTGACTGCACTACCCAACTTGCCAGAGTCAAAATTAAATGAATTGAATACTTTATTCTTTCAATTCATATGGAATGGAAAACCTGATCGAATTAGACGAAGTACTTTAATTGGAGATATTCCACAAGGAGGTTTAAATATGATTAATATCCATTATTTTAATATATACCTTAAGATTGGCTGGATAAAGAGGTTTTCATCCAATTTATATGGTAGTTGGCAATCATTGTTATTAAAAAGCCTTGAACAGTATGGTGGAGAAAGAGTATTGCATTTTGAAAAGGAGAAACTCAGAGAAATCTCTGATAGTCTTAGCAATCCTTTTTGGAAGGATGTATTTTTTAGCTTTCATGTCGCAAGGCCTGCTACCAATATCTCTGTTCAAGATATTTTGTCATTAGATATTTTAAATTTTGCACCTGTAGTAGATTTTCCGTACTTTATTCAGTGGCAGAGAAGGGGAGTGCAGTCTTTGTTTGACCTTATTAACTTAGAGACTAAGGACTTTTATAATTTTGATCAGATAGGACAAGACTTCAAACAAATAATTTTCTAAAGTATTATGGTCTCATTGCAAAGATTCCAAAGTACATGAGAGAACATATTAAAGAAAACATTGCTCATGTAAATTTTGAAACTTTTAACTGTATTGATAATTTTTTGGAAAGATTATTGTGTAACAAAAAGGCAAAGTTTGTATACAAAGATCTTGTTGACAGAAATGTGCAACTGCCAACAGAAAAGTTCTTACAATGGGAGCAATTACTAGGTATTGAAATTGCAGATTGGTCAAAATATTATATTATTTTAAGAAAATCATGTAAAGACACTTATTTATGAACTTTTCAATACAAATTTTTACATAGAATAATTGCAACAAACACTTTCTTGTATAAAGTTAAACTTAAAGATTCAAAGCTTTGTACTTTTTGTAAGATTTCTGATGAAACCATGGAGCATTTATTCTATGAATGTCCAATAACACATTTTATATGGCAATCTTTTTCACAAAAATTGAAAAGATATTTTGTGAACTTTACATTATCTAAGAAGCACATTTTTCTTGGTCTTCAAAATGAGAGTTTACTGTTGAATTTGATCATTATTATTGCAAAGAACTATATATACAAATGTAAGTTGTATGAAAAGAAACCAAGTATTATAGGACTATTAGCAAAAATAAGAAAATATCAGGAAAATGAACATTATATAGCAAAGAAAAATGGTACCACACCTTATTTTCAAAAATTCTGGGCCCCAGTAGATTACATTTTTACTGATTAGTAATAATTACTTTTGATTCAAATCATATAAAATAAAAAAAAAATGAAACTTAATTTATAAAGAGCAGATCTTTACAAGGATAACATTTTTCTTTGCAATACACAAGTTGATATATATGTTTTGTTAACGCAATTGCGAGAGTGTGTGTGTGTATGTGTGTGTGTTTCTTTTCCCCTTTTTATTATAATGTTAATATTCAAATAATATATATTCACAGTAGAAGAAAAAAAATGTAGTCAATTTTTTGTTGTATATATTAAACCCCTTAACACCATAGTCAGGTGGTGATGTAAAGGGATTGTAAAAGCCTGACTACTGAAAAACAAATAAAAAAAAAAAAAAAATATTAAAAAAAAAAAACAAAAAACAAAAAAAAAACACTAGCATAACGTATTAATTAACTGAGTTATACAAACGCCATACGATGGAGCAGAGAAGGGTATGTTACTGCTGAAAAATTTGAAATTTGAAAAGCTGAAATTTTCACGTGTGTCATAGATTTTAGTTTAAAGTCGTTCATCTTTGTCAAAGTTCAGGAGAAGATTTCGATGTAGATCGGAATCAGGCTTTCTACTCTATGTAGCACCCGTTATTAATTCATTATGATATGAGATTTGAGCACTCATTGAAATATGGATAATTGAGAAACAGAACGTTATACTTCATCAGTATATTTGGAATTAAATAAGATACTAGTAACTTTGCAAGATACTTTTTCATTGTGTTTTTGTAAAGGTTCTCAATGTGATATCCAGTGAACGAAAACAAAAGAATAGTCAATAATAAAAACTACTGGTGACGAGACTGAATACAAGTTATTTCTCAAAAATAATTACACATTTTAAAGAAATTATTTGTTAAACTAAGTTATCTTAAAAATAATTTTGGGTTCAGTATCAATTGCGATAATTGCTTTATAAGCTTATAAAACTGAAATTTAAAAAATGCCAAAATTTGCTGCATATTTATATATAAAAAAAAGATATGAACATACAAAATCTTTTGGGTCACCAATTTTCGCAGTGTTCCAAATAGAAATTAGCATGTTACAATTTCCCCAAAAAATGTGATTGCATGTGTTCGCTATCTATATATGCACTTGAAATTAAAGATACTACCGACGCAGTTAGATCTGCTTCATATTTAGACCTTTTCTCCAAATGACTACTGATGGTAGGTTGAATACCAAAATTTATGACAAACGCAATGATTTTAATTTTCCTATAGTCAACTTTCCATTTCTGTGTAGCAACATCCTAGCAGCACCAGCATATGGAGTATATGTGTCTCAATTGATACGTTACTCTAGTGCTAGCCATAAGTTCGTTGATTTTGTTGTACGAGGAATACTGCTTTCTCAAAAGTTGCTAAGACAGGGCTATGAATCAATCAAATTAAGGTCATCACTCAAGAAATTTTACGGTCGCCATCATGAGCTGATTGGCCATTATGACAAAAGTGTGTCAGAAATCATATATGATATTCTTCCTAAGTCATATAACCTTCCATCATTACCGAACTGAACAAAGAAATAACATGACGGGTGCCGTATACGGTGCAGGAAATGCTTACCCTTCCGGAGCACCCGATTTCACTCCCGGTTTTGTTTCTTATTTATTATTTATTACTCTTGATGTAAATGTCCTTTGGTTTTGTGAGTCTTTGTTTACTCCTTGGTTTTGATTGTTATTGTCTTCGTTATATATAACTATATCGGTTTACAAGATAGTCGACAGTCTTCGGAGGTCATCTCGATAGATAACTATATTGTGTCTGGTCTACAACACGAACTTTTTATAATTTGGTTAAACGTTTTAATATGTTATAGATAAAATATGAGACTAAAGGGTCTTCAACATAGCTAGAAAATACCGCAACCGGAGGAGGGCTTCACCAGGCCAGAAATAAAATGGCGTACTAGTTCAGTGAAATTGGCGTCAAACCAAAATCACAGAAACTTGATTCAACTGTCTTTGAGGAGTCTTTTAAAGACGAAACGCGCGTCTGGCGTACACAATTTCAATCTTGTTATAAATAAAGAGTTTAGTATGGAAGGCTTTGAATAGGCCCGCCAGTAAAGTCAAGAAAAAAAGGTTTGTCTTATGAGTACGGCATCTTCATTTCACGTTTATATGTTTGTATATTTTGCCTCTAGACGTTGATAAAACAGCATCAGCTGACATATTAGTAAGCAAAACAGTCGGAAACATACTTACTCTCACTTTCTTCAAGGATATATGTATATTCCTATGCCTTTGTAAATATAAAATGAATATTTCATGCCAACATTTCATTTGTACATGTATTCAATATTGTTCTATCAACATATAACGTCCAAATAATATTGTGCTAATTCAGAAGTGAACATTAACAATTATACACTTCCTTGTCAGTGATACTTCAGTCTTTTGTGAATTGTGCTTCCTTATAACAAAATAGTATATTCTTTCTTAAGTAACTTATAATTTTACCACTAATTCATCTTTCACACTTATTAGTCAGAATAATTTAATTCGTCTGAATGCAGTTCGAAATAAAAAGAGAAGGCTAATGGAGAAAAATGGGCGTCATAATTCGCAAAACTGACCGACAAACTGTCCAATTATTTGTATGCATCTGCACACATGAGACACTGGCCTTAAGAATAAAAACCACATTCCACATATGTCACGGTTTATTGGCGTCAGAAAAGGATTGATAAACTGACTTAATTGTTTTGTTATAAGTTAGGCAGCTATAGTTTCCTCATTTATATGGTTTCATATTTTTCATGTCGGGCCTTTTATGGCCGACTATACAGTTTTTGGCTTTCTCATCGTTGAAAGCCATACAGTTGCCTATAATTTGCTTAGATCAACTTCGTTTTAACTTTGGTGGATAGTTGTCTCATTGACAATCATACCGCATCTTCTTAATTTTATATTAATCAAACATGACATAGCAGTATGATTATGCAGGACTTTAAAAAATCCTGTAAAACGCTTAATTGCGATTTTATTACACGCTAACGTACAACGGTATGGCGTGAAGTGCAATGGTAAAACATGCTACAGTTGTTGTCCATCCGAGCTTTTGATTTTGCCATTTGATTAGAAACTTTCCAATTTGAATTTTCCTCGGAGCCCCATGTTTTTGTGATATTACTTTATGCTACAGTTCGATGGTGTAATGGGAATGAAATTTAGGCAATGGTTTTCATTTGTTGCTATGCTCCTATTAATGTTTTTGTTTCTTTTGTTTGTTTATATGTTAATGAGTTGTCTTTCTCTTTTGAATGGTTGTAAACGGGTCATTGTGTTGCTCTATATTTGATATGCAGCGTGGGATAATTCTTCAGGTGGAATGCCATACGGTTATTTGTCGCAAACGCCAACGAAATTTGGTCTTAGATGGATAGTTGTGTCATTGAAAATCAAACCACATCCTATTATTATTTTTAAAGTACGATATTTGTGAAAAAAATTTGTGTTATGGTTGCTTACAGTACCTTGTATATACTTTATAAAGCTGTCTCAATCCATTATGTACTATCATATTATTTTTTATTGATCTCTGTGCGGATAGATATCAAAGGTACCTGGATTTTAATTTAATACGCCAGACGCGCGTTTCGTCTCAATAAGACTCATCAGTGACGCTCAGATCAAAATAGTTATAAAGCCAAACAAATACAAAGTTGAAGTGCGTTGCGTTCCCAAAGTCCCAAAATGTTGTGCCAAATACTGCTAAGGTAATCTTTGCCTTAGATTGCATAAGAAAATCCCTAATTTTTCAAAAAATTTAAAGTTTGTAAACAGGAAATTTATAAAAATGACCATATAATTGATATTCATGTCAACACCGAGGTGCTGACTACTGGGCTGGTGGGTCTTGCATTGCAGGACCTTGATTTAAAACATCTGACATGTAACTGTTCTCGTCTTATATTTACAGCCCCTTTAGCCGTATTGTTAATCTGGATTTAAACATAATTCAGCATGAATATTAACGAAAGGTGATATCTCATGGACCTAAGTTTAGAGAACCCACACACATCAATTGGAACCATAACTTCAAAACAATTGTGGATTCCACTAATGACTACAGTAGAATGAGTCAAAACAATCAGGTCGTTAATAAAACGTCATATTCATAAGTGGAAAACTGTGTTGAGACCAAAGTCCGTTTTCAGGCTATTAAATGTCTATCATCTCTTCCCGATAAGAATGTTGTTGTTCCTGCAGACACAGCTTTAATCATATTGTCCTTGTATGTAAATCGTACTACTATTAGCACTGATGTAATCCCATATACAAAAAATATATCATTTTACAAGGATGTGATTTTGGCAAATCATAAGTTCTTCATAGCTTCAATGGACATTACATTAAACATCAACTCGGATGACTTACCGTCTTTGTATTGGATACAAAAGATTCACAAAATCGAATACACGCAACGGTACATTTCAAGTTCACTTGCATGTTCTTTGTCCATTAGATTGATACAAACCATGTCTGCAGTAAAATAGGGTCTTCCAAAATACTGTGAAACTGTTTACTCGTGCAGTGGTATAAACCATTTGTGGATGCTAAAAAACTCTCGGGTGCCACATGTGAAGCAGGATCTACTTACCCTTCGGGAGCACTTGAGATCACCCGGAGTTTTTGGTGGGGTTCGTCTTGCTCAGCCTTTAGTTTCTATGTTGTGTCTAGTGTACTATTATTTATCTGTTTGTCTTTTTATTTTTTAGACATGGCGTTGTCAGTTTATTTTCAATCTATGAGTAAGACTGTCCCTCTGGTATCTTTCGCCTCTCTTTTAAGAACTTCTGGAAAATTTATATCTCGATCTTTCTCTGAAACCACTTCTTTCACAACTTTACATTTTTCAACCCTGAGTGTTTGAAATTTTTACCTATAATGTCTGTTTGTTTTGTTCACACATCACGTAATGGAATTTTATGGAACTGTGGAAATGAAAGGTCTAGATAGTTAAACAAGGTTTAATCCATTATTTTCTAAATAAGAAAATGTTATATAGTCCAATTCTATGTATGGTGGCGTTAGCTTTTTGTGGTAGTTCAGAGGTGCTGTTGTTCCGTTGTTTTCCTCTTATAGTTGATGTGTTTCCCTCGATTTAAGTTTATTACCCGGATTTGGTTTTGCTTTAAAGAATTATAACTTTTGAACATAGGTATACTACTGTTGCCTTTATTTATAGACATACATTCAGACCAATTACTTCTTTATGATTGAGTATTCGGCCTTTTTGGAGGGAATATATATCATCCATTTTTTTTTACTGTGGAAGGATATGGATTTCAAATTCGTGGTCTGCTTTGCACTTTCTTTAAGTAGAGTAACCAATATATATCACATACATACAAACCTTTCCAAGTTTTGCTGCAGGCGTGAGTAGATAAAACGCGCGTCTAGAGTAAGTTATGATAGTAAAGCTGGTATCTCTGATTAGTTCTATCATACTAGTAATCAATAATTCCTTTTGGGAGTGTGCTAACAACACAGAATCGCATCAAGCTGAAGTTAGCACATGTTCAAAGATTCAAACACCCTTTAAAATTTCACAGAGAAGCATTCAATTTTAAAAACTATGTTTAAAAGCATATTTCATTAAATATTATCAGCATTTTCATGTCAGTGCTTACTGCTGGCTGGATATTTAATGTTTTTCATTTTCAGGCCAATATCAAAATATACAAAACTAATTAGGGACTGTACAACGAATAAAAACACATAAAACATTCGAATCTGTGAAACATAACAAAAGGAAACAAGACTTTTTCAGTGATTTCGATATGAAAATTGCTGTAGTAAACTGGATTTTGGAATTTATATATATATTGTACCACGATGAAAGTACTAGAAATCTAATAACCAAAGTTGATAAGTCCAACTAATAAACATATATGATTCACTGAGAAATACCTTGATCTTGTATATGTTATCGTGCATTTTTTCATCTGTAAAATGTATACAGTATGTAGGTATAGGACGATAATCCTTAAAATGCCTTTTACAATGAATAAACTTCGATATTTCGTGACGATTGGAAGTATTTTAGCCATTAAGTACAGAGTATAGTATCCCGTCGTTAAGATAAAGCTAAGAATCAACAGAACGTTTCCGATGTCGTATAAAGAATTCTCAATATGCGGAATACACTGGTGTTGTACTGCACGAAAACACACCGCAAGAGCAAGTAGTAACACAATACATTCGAATATGGTAGTTATAGATAAAATCCAAAATAAATCAGGTCCTATTAACCCCAATAATCTGAGTACTTCAATGATTAGTCTAGGTAAAGATATTATGCCACTTATTAGTATGATACAGTATGTAAACACTTGTTTTCGTGGAACAGTGGTTGGTCTACGCGTCACGCTGGTTTTGCTTTGCAATAATGCTGTAATTTCTGACGTTTCACAAGAAACATTGTTGTCGTCTTTTATGCAACCTGGTGTATGCGATGTTCTCGGCCATATTCCTGACAAAAATATCAAGCACAGAAGCGGGTACTCAGCGAGCATGGGTTCTATAAAAGGACTGACTTTATGTAATAGATGACGAATGGAAAGAGATGAGTTGTTATTTACGCATCGATAGGTACTGTTTTGAGAAATGTCCGAAAAGTTTTGACTGCTTGAGGCAAGGTACGTCCACGAAGAAATATTTGTGACCACAATTATAATCAAACCATAAAAGGTAAACAAAGAACTGACCAATTGGTATTTAGAAAAATAAAAGATAAAAACATGTTTTAACCACATAAAATGAAAGACACGAAATATTATATAAAACGGCTTCTTCCAGACTGTCGTTGATATGGAAAAAAAACTTACATTCAACATGGAATGCGATCTTGAGGATACGATACAGTACACATCCAAGACAAAACAAAAATAGAAATTTCAGTTTAAGGGATTTGTTTTTATCATGAGATTCCGTATCTAAGGTAGCACTCCACAGTTAGGTGTGTAGTTTCGCATTTTGGCCCCTGTGGATTTTTCAAATATGAGAGCTAGTGTGCAATAAATTCATTTTTGGATAGCTGAGTATTAAAATAGCCTTTGTATTGGGTTTATATGAACATCAAGATTATGTAATGTATGTAATATAGGCTGTTTTATGTATGACAGTCCGTATTTGCATGTCCCTACCTTACATTGGTCCGGCAATTATTGTAATGTTTTTTTCCAACTTTTTATCGCACGAATTTTGTGATTTGATTTTACGAAAAAATGAGGCGAAAGACACCCATTGGCAAAATCAAATAACAAAACGCATCAAAAACGAATGGATAAAATATATCTTTTTTGGATTTTTTTCTCGTATCCCAACTAAATGCAAGATACAATTCCGATGCTGTTCAAGACAATCAGAAGAGGTCGCGTTATCACAGGTGCTATGCTGTTTTTTTCTTCAAACGTGTTGCAAATGTATATTACTTCGGCTAGTAAGACTATCAAACTAATTAGAATGATTAATCCCGCGATACTGCCATCATGAGGGATGTTATATCGGTGTGTTTTGTTTTTCAAGTTTTCCGCTGTGAGGGGAAGAATGCATATCGCTTTACACCAGTCTTTGGCTTTGTTCATTCTGATGATCTAGCCTACAAATATACATTTATTAGTTTCCCTCAAATTATATAAGTAAGACAGCGGTTTAACATAAAAAAAGAAAGTTAAACATAAAAAATCAAAAAGACAATTAATATATAAATACTTAAATGGGAAAACAATAAACTGTACGATGATAGCTTTGCTGTGAATTAAAGTTTCATTTGGCTTATAAGTCTTACTAATTATAATAAAAAATGTACTAAAAATGTGTCAAAATATTACAAAATTGTAGTATTCAGCTATATTTGAGCATTTCAATTCTACCATGCATTATGAGACTTAATTATTATTGTTAGTAACTTGAAATACACATATGTGATATAAAATGAATAGATCTATAATAGACCTGGTGTAAAGAAAGATACTTTTAGAAAATCCTTATATTTTCGTAAAATTCAAAATTTTGTAAACAGGAAATTTATAAAAATGACCACAAATCAATAATGTGGTCATTTTTATAAATTTCCTGTTTACAAAACTTTGAATTTTACGAAAAACTAAGGATTTTCTTATCCCAGGCATTGATTACCTTAGCCGTATTTGGCACAACTTTTTGGAATTTTAGTTCATCAATGATTTTCAACTTTGTAATTGTTTGGCTTTATAAATATTTTGATATGAGCGTCACTGATGAGTCGTATGTAGACGAAACGCGCGTCTGGCGTACTAACTTATAATCCTGGTACCTTTGATAACTATTCTTGTACGGTATCATTATTTTACGTTTACCTGTAAATTTGTGTCCTGTATAAGTATGTATTTTTTGCCGCTAGACGTTAACAAACAGCACCAGCTGACATATCCATAAGCCAAAACAGACTAAACCATACTTACCTTTGATAGTTACGAGTGTATGTGTATACATCTATGCCATTATACATAGACTATATCCGATCTACAAATTATGACCAAATAATATTACATGCTAGTTCAGTATTGAAAATTAACTATTGTACACTTCCCTGTCAGTGATACTTTAGTTTTTTGTTCAATAGTATTTCCTTGTGATAACTTTAAATATTTTTCATTTTAGTAGTTTACAATTTAGCCACAATTTCACGGCTCATTGGTAGTGTTTCCTTGTTCCTGAAAGTGACTCACAAGACTTTTTAAGAAATAATTTATGGTGTCAGTATACATTCAAGCCCCCGTGAATTACTTAGATTCTGATAGGAAAAATACGGCAATTCTTTTGGATGGAAGCGCTCTTGGTGAAGGCAAATATTTGCTATTCCCATAAATAAACGCACCATTAAATTCACATAAAAGAACGGAGCAAACTAAATTAGTGACATTCTTCAACCATTCACAATAACGTATTCAGATAGGTTTGAATGAATTAAAATGCTAATTTTAAATTACTTATATATCTTATATGTGTAGGAATCAAATCTATGGAGGGTTCCAAAATCTATGGCAGATTCCTTATCTTTGACAAATGTGACGTTTTAAACGCCAACCAACTCAAATTTATGGCAGATTTTGAAATTGCGTAATAATTCGGGGAAAAATCCCGTCACAATTGAAAAGCGCCATACCGGCTATTTAATCGTTGCCACTGCTAACGATGGCGGGACCCATATATATTTAAATACCTGATATAGGTATTTCCTTCTACAACAATTTGCGTTTGGTAACAAGGAAGATGACTTTTACCACCTATTATCCAGAATAGGAACAAAATGTGCTGTACAGGCCGAATCATGCGATGAATACGGGCACCACTGTTTTTTTTTTCTTTTTCTTTTGAATTCGTGTGATTTGGTAAAGATAGTTGATCATCCATTTCATTTATTAATTTTTAGTTCGGATCTATGAACCTTACACGATATATTTAGTTTACAGTTTATTCCAGAAGAAACATCGACATAGCTAGATAATACTATTATCTAATTACTACTATAATTTGATATTAATTAATATTGTAATTTTCACTGTTAATAATAAATGTTAGATAGTCATACAAATCTAATCTTGAATTCCATACAAATTCTGGGAACTCGTTTTACAAATTCTAATTTGACGTCATTTTTAGCGTTACACTGGGGTTAGGCTGACACGGCTGTGTATTTTTGTAATGTGTCCGTTTTTATTCTATAGCTAGTCACCACTTCAGTTTAATCATGTAGAGATCTATTTTATAATCTTTTTCTAAAATTTACTGTTCACAAAGGTATGAATTATTCTAAATTCTAAATAAGAATGATGTTCTTGTCCCAGGCGTATTGGTTACAACTTTTTAAGAATTTTGACCTCAGTGCTTTTCAACTTTGTACTTCTTTTGGCTTTTAAACTTAGTAATTCTTGTGTGGACGTGGTGCACGTTAGGCGTATTTAAATTTTGACCTGGTACCCTTTGTTGGCTATAATTCATTTAATTTCTCCAATGTATGTGTATTGCAGTCCTGTCATATAATGTTGTCATTTTAATGTTATATTTAACATCACCATGGAAGCAGGAGGAGTGGCATGCCACAAAACCAGGTTCAATCCACCATTTTTATTTAAAATGCCCTGTACTAAGTAAAGGGAAATGGCTATTGTTATATTACAGTTCGTTTGTGTGTGTGTTACATTTTAATGTTGTGTTTCGGTTATGTCGTAGTTCTCTTATATTATATGCGTTTCCCTCAGTTTTAGTTTGTAACCCGGATTTGTTTTTTCTCTATCGATTTATGAATTTCGAACAGCGGTATACTACTGTTGCCTTTATTGATAAGGAAATATTAAACTTCTCAATGATCAAAATTAGTGTGTGTCAAACTGCTATATAACCAATTATTTTTGTCAGGGAAAGTGATTGGTTCAAATTTTTTGAGAAATTTTTATATTTTTTTCAAAGGGTCAAAGTAAATATTTTGTTAAAACTTTATGAAAATTAAACGAGCCAAATTAATTTGAGTCAAGGTGTTGGATACCACCTTAAGGGACTTACTAGTTGCTCTAATGAGTGGGTTAAAAAATGTTTTTTTTTGCGGGGCACATCATTGCAATGTGCCATCATGATTTAATTATGGAAATATAAAAAAGAAGATGTGGTATGATTGCCAATGAGACAACTGTATAGAAAGTTTTTTCAAAAATGTTTATAAACATGCTCCTGTTGTCGCACATTTCCACTTTTTCCACATGTCATTGATCGTATATGTACTGCATTGTTCTCCATTTGCACGACATTTGGAAACAACAAAAATCCGCCATAGATGAGGAAATTACAAATCTTGACATAGATTTATGATTGTAAAACATCTGCAATAAATTTGGGATGACATGACGTCATATTTGCCATAAATTAAGAATCTGCCACAGATTTGGAACCCACCATAGATTTGAGTCCTATATATTTATATATGAAAAAAACGTATAACACAAGTTATAAGCGTTTGTGTTTCTTTGTCGTGATGATTTTCACAAGCGTGTATTTTCCCGTAAAATGTACTCATTAGGAACATACCTGCTTAACATATATATATATAATCAAGTTGCCCTTGAGAGGTTCATAGGTTCCAAACAATTGTTATTGATGTAAATTTGTTGTACTAATTTTAAGTTGTAACGTATTCTTTCAACAATAGTTTATGACACCTTTCTTTTCATTGTAATTTCATTTGAAGCACATGCAAATAAAAAAAGCTGTAGTTTGTAGTTGAAGATGTGTTTAATTTTTATTTTCAGACGCAACTTATAAAACTATATTATAAAAATTATGACCTGTACAAAGAATAAAAGCACATGAAACATTCAAATCTGTAAAATAAAACAAAAGGAACACAGAAGATGTCAGTATTTTCTATCGGCATATTACGGTAGTAAGGATCTCGGAATTTCTTTTCATATTGAGCCACGATGAAAGTATCAGAAAACCAATAACCAAAATTGATTAGTCCAATAAATAGACATGCATCATGAACTGAGAAATACTGTGATCTTGAAGATGATATTGAATATTTTGTCATCTGTAAAATATACACGGTTTGGAGATACAGGACAATAATCCTCAAACTGTCTTTAAAAATGAATAAACCTCGATATTGTTTGAAAATGGGAAGAATTTGCATCATTAAAGGCAGAATGAAATATCCTGTTGCTATTATAAAGCTAAGAATCAACAGAACATTTCCCATGTCATATGATGTATGCTCTTTACGTGGTTTTTGACGTCGCACTGAATGAAAACAAACCGCAATAGCAAGAAGTTGCACAGTATATTCGAGTGTTGTAGTTATAGAGGAAATCCAGAAAAAACGATCCCCTAAATCTCCAAATATTCTCAGAAGTTCAGTAACTAGTTTAGGTAAATAAATCATGCCGCTTATCAGTACCGTACATAAGGTTACCCATACCTTTCGTGGAACAGGGACAGGTCTTCGCGATACGCTACTTTGGTTTTGTATCAATGTTGTCATTTCTGACGCTTCCATCGATTCATTACAATCTTCTATATTACAATGCGAATTCGTTGTACTTGGCCACATTTCTGACAAAAATATTAAGCACAGCAGTGGGTACTCGGCTAGCATGGGTTCAGTAAAAGGTCTTGCATTTTGAAAAAGATTATCCAAAGAAAGAGATGAGTTACTTTCCCGGCATCGATCTGTGATGTTTTTAGGCGAACCTCTTAAAAGATCGTGTTCTCCAGTAGCTTGGTATATCCACGAGGAAATATTTGTTACTACAATAATGACCAAACCATGTAAGGTAAACAAAGAATTGACGAACTTGTATTTAGAAAAAAAATAGACAAAGCCTGTCTGTACTAGATAGAAGGAAAGACATGAAACATCATATAAAACAGCTCCTTCCACACTATCATGGATTCGGACATACACCTTGCATTTAACATGAACAGCTATTTTTATGGTACGATATACTACACATCCCAAGCAAAACAAACATAAAAATTTCAACTTTGGGGATTGGCTTTTATCATGAGATTGAAGGTTTAAAATATATCTCTTTCTTATTTGTTCTCGTATTCCAACTGATATACATGACAAAATTCCTATGCAGTTCAATACAGTCATTAGTTGTTGGGAGTTATCAGGTGCTGTTTTGTTTGTTTCCTTAAACGAACGACAAATGTACATCATTTCACCCAACATGACTATTAAACTGGTGAGCATGATTAATCCTGAAATACTTCCATCATGGGAGATATGATCTCGTTTGATTTTGCAGTTCCCAGCTGTCAGGGGGAGAATAAATATCGATTTACACCAGTCTTTCGCGTTGTTCATTCTGAATTAATAGTTAGTACCTGTAAAAACATACAATATTGTTAATGGAACTTCGCATGAGATATAGAGCACTGTTTGTTGATGTCTTAATTTATTAAATCGTCTAACTGTCTGATTTATAGACTATACAAAGTTTCTCCTAGAACGTTTTTCATGTTTTCCTCGTAGTTCGGTATAAGGCCTTTGAAAATAGTTGTATTAGATACTTTAGGAGTGTCAAAAATGATCATATTGGTGATTTCGAATTTGTTCAAAGTTTTTTTTTCTACCCGATATATATATAATCTTTCAGTCAGTTTAGTTGAAGTCTGGAGCTGGCATGTCAGTTAACTGCTAGTAGTCTGTTGTTATTTATGTATTATTGTCATTTTGTTTATTTTCTTTGGTTACATCTTCTAACATCAGACTCGGATTTCTCTTGAACTGAATTTTAATGTGCGTATTGTTATGCGTTTACTTTACTACATTGTTTAGAGGTATAGGTGGAGGGTTGAGATCTCACAAACATGTTTAACCCAGCCGCATTTTTTGCGCCTGTCCCAAGTCAGGAGCCTCTGGTCTTTGTTAGTCTTGTATTATTTTAATTTTAGTTTCTTGTGTACAATTTGGAAATTAGTATGGCGTTCATTATCACTGGACTAGTATATATTTGTTTAGGGGCCAGCTGAAGGACGCCTCCGGGTGCGGGAATTTCTAGCTACATTGAAGACCTGTTGGTGACCCTCTGCTGTTGTTTTTTTTATTTGGGCGGGTTGTTGTCTCTTTGACACATTCCCCATTTCCATTCTCAATTTTATACCTCTCTGCCACATAATCTCGTTTAAGAAAAATATCCAATACCTAATTAAATAGGCATTTAAAATATCACAATGCTAAAAATATGTTCGAACTCTTTTTTGTGTCATTTTCTAGAAGCAAAGAACAAGTCAGAGAACTGTATCAACTGGACCTACTTTGATATGATGACTAGAGATTTCGTATATTGTCATGTTATCCGAATTCTATATGGAACTAGCTGTGTACTATCTATTTTTTCGAATTAATATAATTGGTTCACACATACGGTTTTTACATAGGAAATAAACACATTTATTCTACAACCAGTTGTTGGAATGATATGGTTTATGTGTGTGTATTTTTGTGTGTTGGATTATGTTGGTTAATGTAATGTATCTTTTTTTTCTGTAATTAGTTAATACTTCAGTTTAATCATCTATATCTATTATAAAGCCATTTTATAAAATTTACTGTTTTCAAAAGTATAAATTATTCTAGTTGATAAGGATGTTCTTATCCCAAGCAGAAAACCCTAGCCGTATTGGGGACAACTTTATTGAACTTTTGGTTCTCATTGCTGTTCTACTTAATACTTGTTTTGGCTGTCCAACTTTTGTATCTGGACGTCACTATTTAGTCTTTTGTGGACGTAACGCACTTCTGGCTTATTAAATTTTAAATCTGGTGCCTTTTGTTAGCTTTTATTCCATTGTTTCTTTGTCCTATATGTTCTCCTATTTATTTGTATTGTAGTCCTGTTATGTAATGTTGTCATTTTAATGTTATATTCAACAATTTCAACATTGCAATTAAAGCGGGAGGTTTGGCATGTCACAAAACCAACCCACCATTTTTTATTTCTTTTTAAATGTCCTGTACCAAGTCAGGAATATGGCCGTTGTTATATTATAGTTCGTTTCTGTGTGTGTTACATTTTAACGTTGTATTTCTGTTGTTTCGTTTGTTTTCTCTTATATTTGAGTGTGAATTCACATTATTATAAGACGTGTCACGGTACTTTTCTATCCCAAAATCATGTATTCAGTTTTGATGTTATATTTATTATTCTGATCGGATTTTGTCTAATATTTAGTTATTTTCTGTGTGTGTTACATTTTATTGTTGTGTCGTTGTTCCCCTCTTATATTTAATGCGTGTCCCTCAGTTTTAGTTTGTAACCCGGATTTGTTTTTTTCTATCGATTTATAAGTTTCGAACAGCGGTATATTATTGTTGCCTTTATCTATGTTCGTTTTATTTATTTTTATAGTATGATACTAAACTCCTATAATCTATTAATTCAGTTCAATGCTACACACATAGTGGCAAAAGAAAGTTCCGTTGCGAAATTACAAATAAACTGACATATGTTTGTAGGATATTGTTTTCATCATTAACCAACATGAATTTATTTTTTTCTCAAAGACAGAACATATCTTTTCTTTAAATTGCATCTGCATTTAGCTAAAGTTGTTCTTCATAGACATTTATAGTTACTATTTACCTGATTATTTACCTGACTTTACCTGACTATTTACCTGATTTGTTATCACATAAGGTAGCACTCCACAGTTAGAAAATAAAATTAAAAATGAGCCACAATTTTTTTTATCATCTCCTATTCCTGGATTTCTAATACATTAACCTAACTGTTTGTGTTGTACATGTGCATATGTATGTAATCAGTATATTTCATAGATTTGATTTTCAAAAGTTGAAAGAGTGAAAATTAATTCCTATTATGTGTATCCATGGCAACATTCTGCATTTATTTACCATAAAATATTGCAAAAAGGGGGGTGGACATGTCACATATCCCCCAAAAATTTTGATCAAACTAGAATTTCAATGCCTTTGAGTGATACCTTTTTAGAAACTGATTTCATAAATCTTCCTAATGATCAAATAAAAAATGGGTGTCTTTCGCCTCATTTTTTCGTAAAATCCAATCACAAAGTTCGTGCGATAAAAAGTTGGAAATAAACATTGCAATAAATGCCGGACCAATGTATGGTAGGGACATGCAAATACGGACTGTCATACAGAAAACAGCCTATATTACATACATTACATAATCATGATGTTCATATAAACCCAATACAAAGGCTATTTTAATACTCAGCTATCCAAAAATGAATTTTATTGCACACTAGCTCTCATATTTGAAAAATCCACAGGGGCCAAAATGCGAAACTACACACCTAACTGTGGAGTGCTACCTTAAGGGAAAATTTTTCCCGTCCTGCCTCAATTTTTATTATATTTTCTGTGTTCTACTAGCGGTTACGATGAAAATGGTACCTTAGTTTTTAAAATTGGTTCAGTAATAATGATTTTATGAAGGTTAGCAGTTGATGTTGAAACGCGACAAAAAGTGATTTAAAAATAAATGCTGGATCATAGTGAAAAACTTCAAGTCTGTCTCATTTTTGGGGTAAATTTCTAAAACTTTTCCCATTATCTTATTTAAAATCATAAAATTACCTTCAAAGAGGACAAATTGTACAATTTTCAGGTATTTGAAAGCACTTATAGGTCAATTTTGCTGTAAATAGCATACCTAACCTTGGTTTAGAAGCTCTCAAGCAGGGTATAAATTTCTAGCAGTACTGGCATCATTAAATTTAATTAATGCCAAATTATAATCTAAAATCCTGCTAAAAATGTTTATTTGATTTATTCGCATTCAAAAATATAAAGCGATACATTCTGAGGATATCATATAAAGCGCAATATTTGGTTACAATGGTGAAGCTAATTAAGTACAAATTTAAGACCGCAACATGTCTAAGTGTCAAAATGTGTATATTTGGTTGCTAAGGACAGTAAACAATAAAATAAACATAAATTGCATTCATAGCAGATTTTTTACCTTCAGCACTAAAACAAGAACACAAAAGACTAAAGATTTGTGGTAAGTGTTATCTTAAAAAGTGCATTTCTGTGCTTTCTGATGTGCCATAAGGTAGCACTCCACAGTTAGAAAATAAAATTAAAAATGAGCCACAATTTTTTTTATCATCTCCTATTCCTGGATTTCTAATACATTAACCTAACTGTTTGTGTTGTACATGTGCATATGTATGTAATCAGTATATTTCATAGATTTGATTTTCAAAAGTTGAAAGAGTGAAAATTAATTCCTATTATGTGTATCCATGGCAACATTCTGCATTTATTTACCATAAAATATTGCAAAAAGGGGGGTGGACATGTCACATATCCCCCAAAAATTTTGATCAAACTAGAATTTCAATGCCTTTGAGTGATACCTTTTTAGAAACTGATTTCATAAATCTTCCTAATGATCAAATAAAAAATGGGTGTCTTTCGCCTCATTTTTTCGTAAAATCCAATCACAAAGTTCGTGCGATAAAAAGTTGGAAATAAACATTGCAATAAATGCCGGACCAATGTATGGTAGGGACATGCAAATACGGACTGTCATACAGAAAACAGCCTATATTACATACATTACATAATCATGATGTTCATATAAACCCAATACAAAGGCTATTTTAATACTCAGCTATCCAAAAATGAATTTTATTGCACACTAGCTCTCATATTTGAAAAATCCACAGGGGCCAAAATGCGAAACTACACACCTAACTGTGGAGTGCTACCTAAGCAACACGACGGGTGCCACATATGGAGCAGGATCTGCTTACCCTTCCGGAGCACATGAGATCACCTGTGGTTTTTGGTGGGGTTCGTGTTGTTTATTCTTTAGTTTTCTATGTTGTGTCATGTGTTGTATTGTTTGTCTGCTTGTCTTTTTCATTTTTAGCCATGGCGTTGTCAGTTTATTTTCGAGTTTGACTGTCCCTCTTTTATAGTTAATTACACAAAGTGCAGTTTTCAGCTATCTTAGAGCATTTTTAAAATACTTTGATGATAAACATATGCATGATATACGTTATTTATCTTACAAATGTATATCCACTTATATGCAGAACTATAGATTATAGCGCAATGAAAAATTGTTTGATCAAGTCGCATATGGTAGTGAAACATTTCATCCTTTATTATCGTAATTTACGCTAAATTGCATACGTGAATTTTTTTTTATTTTAGAATTAAACGATGTCACATTTGTAGCGTGCATACTAATAACTTGTGTTAACTGTTATTTACGTTTCAAGTGGACCAATTGTGAGCATTAAGTTACAAATGCAATGACAACCTACTTTGTATTTGATATTGTTCCTTCAGCACATACGACCCAGATAATATTGAGCAAGTAAAGGATATTGAAAATTACGGTTAAAGCTTGTTAAATTTCCTTGTCAGTTATATGTTCTCTATTCTTTTGTGAAAAAACTTCCCTATGACAATTGTTTTAAATCCAAAACATAGAACAAACATAGAGGAGCTGAATAAACCTGGAAGGACCAAAAGAAAAGTCAGACAATCTATCAGAACTGATTGAGATACAGTCCTTAAAGGGGCACTAGCTGTCAAATTCATGGTCACCGATTTGACTCAAATTCTTATATTTGATTTATAACAATGTAAAACATTTATCCAAACTATCAAAAGTCTAAAATAAACAGTTTACATAGCATGGGGTAGATAATATATAGGTTCGTTTCGTGTGTATTTCAGTCCAGACGCCATCTAATTAACTACCGATTTGACCTCAGATGACCATATAAGCGATGCAAACATGAATAAAGATATGAATAGATTAAACCAACACGTGCAATTGGATTTTTTTTTAGGTCTGTTTGATTTTATTTCATAGATTAAAAATAGATGTTTCTCATTGTTTTTAACCGTATAAGAATGATTTTATGTGCATCGAATTAGTAATCAAATGATTTACCGTAGTTTCACTTTCATTGTTGACATTCTTTTTCTTTAAATAACCAGTACACGTACAATCCATGCGTTGTCAATTTCTAGTTATGGGGTTAAATTGAAGTTCACATGAATACGGATTTAAAGAGGTCGACTCATTCACTTGCAAGTGAATTACTAATTACCAATGTTCCTTAGCGTAATTTGACAAAATTTAACCTTTTTGGCTGCAAAAAGCGAATTGTTATTTCACAATTTCACTTTCATTATTGATTGAACAGAAAAAATCAAACTTTAGATTTTTTATATATCTCGTAGCTAGTGCCCCTTTAATATACAATTATTTCTTAATTTTATGACAGCAAATTTGAATAAATAAATATCCGTATTTGTAAACAGGTACAGAACAATTTTACATATATCCATAAAATATATTATTAATGTCAATGAGAAAATTCCGTCCTTCTCTACTTTGGTATTAAAACAAGATGAAAATCTCATCTTTACACTGGATACTTAAAGCTTATAAAAATCATATCTGCCTTATTTAGACATTCAACCAACTATTTGTGTAAAGTTCTTACCGCCATCCTTTTAAACGTAAAACGTATTGTGATGAGGTATAAATAACCAGCGGTGTCCATTAGATTCATAAAATGTCAAAGAGATCTACTCCAAAATTGCCAATCACATTGGTTGACCGTCACTATAACAATTTGGTTTACCGATATGGTGTCTTATCAATATGTTGGTGTCTCATCAATGTGTTGATGTTACTATTGACATGTTTTGGCGATGTTAAATCTTAATGATATCTGTTTAGTCGTCTGATTCGTATTTTAGCGGTTGTGTTCTAAACCATATCGTAATATATTGACCGAGTGTTAATTCGTATGGTGGGTGATGTAGGAGAAACTAAAGTAAACGTATACGTGATTCGTTTTATAAATGTATAATGACATATGTAATACCAACTTACTTTGAATTTAGTATTTCTCCATCTACACGTACGGCCCAATAGATATTGTGTAAGTACGGATAGTGAAAATTATGGTTAAAATTTAAAACATTTCCTTGTCAATTATTCTTCATTCTTTTGTTGACAAATTGTTTCAAGGTTTATCATCTTAGAACAAAACTAACCACTGTAGCTTATGATTTATGCCATGTTTAGATTTGATTTTGGAAGGACGTATTTAGTTCGACAGAGCAACACGAACCCTATCAGAAACTGGAGGGGATCAAAATGTGGTTTAAAATGTATATCAAATGGAGTAAAAGGAAAAAAAACCCATGTCGACTGATTAAGATATACTGATTTAGATTAAATATGGTTTTTATGACCTTGAACTCATTTTTTTTTACCATTTTAAATGTATGTGATAGTTGTAATAAAGCTTTATATTTACGTCTATCAACATGATATCAATGGTTAATAAAGAAGGCGAGACATTTCAGCGTGTGCACTCTTGTTTCCACTTAGTTGACGTTTTCATATTCAACCTGAAACTGTTACGGTACTTTTCAATCCCAAATTCATGTATTTAGTTTTGATGTTTTATTTGTCATTCTAATCCAATTTTGTCAAATGTCTTAACGTTTGTAGTTGTAAATCTTTTTTTTTCTGTTGTATTTGTGTGTTGTGGTATAAGTAATTAATCACCCAGTTCATTTATTAGATTTTAGTTTGGGTGAACGAAATGTATACAATATATTGGGTTTACAGTTTGATTCAGAAAAAAACACCGACATAGCTAGATATTACAATTAATTATTTAATTACTACAATTTGATATTAATAAGTATTGTTATTTTCATTATGATTAATAAATGTTATTCCAGTATTTGAATTCTATCCTAATTCTATCTTTCCTATCTTTTTTTGGGGAATTTATTTTCAGAAATTCAAATGTGACGTCATTTTGTGCGTTAGTCACAACTTCGGTTTTATCATGTATATCTATTACATAGTAATTTTATAAAAAAAGTTACTGTTTGCAAAAGTATGAATTATTCTTAATAATAAGGATGTTCTTATCCCAGGTAGAATACCCTAGCCGAATTAGGCACAACTTTTTGGAACTTTTGGTCCTCTATGTTCTTCAACTTTGTATCTGTTTTGGCTTTCGAACATTTTTCATATGAGCGTCACTGGTTAGTCTTATGAAGACGAAACTCGCGTCTGGCGAATTAAATTTTAAACCTAGTACCTTTTGTGAGCTATTATGCGAGTGTTTCTATGTCCTGTCATTTAATGTTGTCATTTTAATGTTATATTTAACATTGCCATAAAAGCGAGAGGTTTGGCATGTCACAAAACCAGCTTCAACCCACCATTTTTTTTCTCAAAATGACTTGTTCCTAATCAAGAAGATGACCATTGTTATATTATAGTTCGTTTCTCTGTGTGTTACATTTTAAGGTTGTGTTTCTGTTGTGTCGTTGTTCTCCTCTTATATTTAAGTGTTTCCCTCAGTTTTAGTTTGCAACCCGGATTGGCTTTTTTTTCTCTCAATCGATTTATGATTTTCAAACAGCGGTATACTACTGTTGCTTTTATCTATCTTATATACAACTATTACTGAATATTTCACAGGTTTTTCTAATATACAACTATCATTGAATATTAAACATGTTTTTTTTAATGTACTATTACCAGAGGGTTATATTTTTTCGGGTGGGGGTCAATTCGCAACAGCACAGTGTATTGCACAAAATTAAAAAAGGGGGTAAAAAAATTGACTAAAAATTCAAATCATATAACCAATTCTAAGTTCTAAATAATAATAGATTCAGTGATCACTTACATTTAATATATCCAAGTGAACTTGTAATTAAGATACTACCGACACAGATATGTATGCTTCATATTTAGACCTTTTTCCCGAAATGACTACTGATGGTAGGTTATATACCAAAATTTATGACTAACGCGATGATTTTTATTTTCCTATAGTCAATTTTCCATTTCTGTGTAGCAACATCCCAGCGGCACCTGCATATGGAGTATATTTGTCTCGATTAATACGTAACTCTAGAGCTAGCTCAAAGTACGTTGATTTTGTTGAACGAGGAATACTGCTTTCTCAAAAGTTGCAAAAGACAGGGCTATGAATCAATCAAATTGAGGTCATCACTCAAGACATTTTGCGGTCGCCATCATGAGCTGATTGGCCATTATAACAAAAGTGTGTCAGAAATCAAATCTGAAATTCTTCCTCAGTCATAATAACTTTCCATCATTAACGAACTGAACAAAGAAATAAGACGACGGGTGCAGTATACGGTGCAGGAAATGCTTACCCTTCCGGAGCACCTGATTTCACTTCCGGTTTTTAGTGGAGTTCGTGTTGTTTCTTATTGATTATTTATAACTGTTGATGTAAATGTCTTTTGGTTTTGTGAGTCTTTGTTTACTCCTTGGTTTTTGATCGTTATTGTCTTCTTTGACTACAGTTGTTCTGTGTCTGAAACCTATAATGTGTCAAATATTTTATTACAATCACAATTCAGACTTGCATCAAGCGTAAATATTGTGTCCATTTTTGTCCCAACTGTTTAGGGTTGGACCTCTGCGGTCGTACCAGCTGCGATCTATGAAGCAATTTATCATTATTGTGATACTCACCCGGTCGCATTTATTCGAATTTATTTAAACCTCGCAATAATTTTTGAATTTACAGTATCTTATTTGTAAGACAAAATTTCTAACTAGAATACCTTGATTTATGCAGTTGCAACATTGTCCTCTTCAGCCAGGTTGACTATGATTGCAGAGCTGTTCATATACTAAATATGCATGAAATATTTCCCGTCAATAAATTTTTTTTTTTTTGTGAAACCAATTTTACACAACCTGTTTGATAATGTGCAGATTTTTCTTAAACAAAGTTTAATAGAAAAAAAAGTTATTTTATTAAGTGGTTAATATTTTTGACAAGGGATACAAAAATCCTATTTCATATTTGTATTGTCTAATACAATACATTATTGTTTCATTTTGTTTCCAAACTTTTCAGACGTTACAACCAACAAGATATTCAAATACTGTAAATTTGTATATTTCCATCTTGAAAAAACAGATGTTGACAGCCATGTTAATCATATCGAATTCACCTGTGCTTTAGGTAAATTTAACTATACTGTACAATAGTTAGTTTTTCTCTGTTAGTGCATGGCCTGAATGTCTTTACAGTCAACCTGGTATATGTGTGATTATTTCTTTATGTGAACAGAGAGATAATGTTGAATAGTAGCATGGCTATGGTATCTATGGCAGTACTGAGTAAGCGATTTTCGATTCAACCATAATGGATCATGGCAATACTCAAGATTTTTTAGATGGTGCAGAATTCAAAATCAAGAAAATATTGGTCGAATATCTTCCCTATTTTAGATATTCACTTGTATATATGGTTCCTTTTTATATCAAAATGTTTAGAAATTGATATTGATGGTTTAAATGTGAAAAATGTATACCAAATGTAATCAGTTGATAAGAATTGTGAAAATATTTTCTCCGTTTTTTATTCTTTGAATAAAATTTGGTACAAGATGTGGGTTAATATCAAAGATGATTCCCACTCTTGTTTTAATGCAAGTATTCAAATGCATTCCTTATGCAAGTAAGAGTACTGCTACAATACAGAACGATAGTGAACTTTCATTATGTACGAACACTTTCACTGAAAGACAGGTGTGAAAAAAAACAATTTGCTTATTGCTCTACCCTTTCAATGAACAGAAATGTCAAATATATTTTTCTGTGGAAGGACATATTGAAAGAATAAGTGGAGGAATGAGTTCTTATTACAGTTATACCAACCATTTAACTATAATCAAGTGTTCTTCGAAGTATAAACATGTTAACAAAACGTAAGTGCTTCCTACAAAAAACAAACCTAGGTTAAGTGCTTTTAAAATCCTATAAAATTACAAAAAAAGAAGCAGTGAAGTCAGTTAGTAACATCTTTTTATAGTGTCAATGAAATGATATTTCTAGTCAGCTGTACAGTACTGGCTACTGGTTTCGTTTTTAATGTGCTTTACTTTCAGGTTTATATCATAATTCACAATATCAATTAAGACCTGTACAACGAATAAAAACACATAAAACATTCGAATCGGTAAAACATAACGAAAGGAAACCAGAATGTGTCAGTGTTTTCAATATGAATACTGCTGTAGTAATCTGGATTTTGGAATTTGTAGATAAATTGAACCATGATGAAAGTATCTGAAATCCAATAACCGAAATTAATAAGTCCAATTAATAGACATATATAATTCACTGAGAAATACTGTGATCTTGAAGATAGTATTGTGTATTTTGTCATCTGTAATATGTACACAGTTTGGAGATAGAGGACGATTATCCTTAAGATGTCTTTTATAATGAATAAATCTCGAAATGTTGTTACATATGGAAGTATTTTAGCCATTATGTGCAGAGTATAGTATCCCGTCGTTATGATAAAGCTAAGAATCAACAGAACATTTCCAATGTCATATGTAGTATTCTCATTACGCGGCCCACACTGGTGTTGTACTGCACGAAAACATAGCACAAGAGCAAGTAGTAACACAGTATGTTCGAGTATGGTTGTTATAGAGGAAATCCAGAAATAATCAGCTCCCATCACTCCGAATAATCTGAGTACTTCAATAACTAGTCTAGGTAAAGATATCATGACACTTATTAGTATGACACAATATGTTAACACAAATCTTCGTGCTCCAGTGACAGGTCTACGTGATAAGCTGCTTTGACTTTGCAATAATGCTGTCATTTCTGACGTTTCATAAGTACCATTACCGTCCACATCTTTACTACAAGGCTTATTTGATGTCCTCGGCCATAGTCCAGACAAAAATATCAAGCACAGCAGCGGGTACTCAGCGAGCATGGGTTCTGTAAAAGGACTAACGTTTTGTAACAGTTGACGTACGGAAAAAGATGAGTTGCTTTCTAAGCATCGATCTGTGTTATTTTGAGAAGTGTCAGAAAAATTTAGACTGGTTGTAGCATGGTATGTCCACGACGAAATATTTGTGACAACAACTACAATCAAACCATAAAAGGTAAACAAAGAATTGACAAATTGGTATTTACAAAAATAATAGATAAAGAATGTTTGTATTAGATAAAACAAAAGACAAGAAACATCATACAAAACGTTTCCTTCCAGACTATCGCTGATACGGACAAACACCTTGCATTCAACATGGAAAGCTATCTTCAGGATACGATATACTACACAGCCAAAACAAAATAAACATAAAAATTTTAACTTAAGGGATTTGCTTTTATCATGAGTGTCAGTATCTAATATATATCTCTTTTTGATTTGTTCTCGAATCCCAACTGAGATACAGGACAAAATTCCGAGACAGTTTAGTACAATCAGAAGTGGTCTGGATATTTCGGGTGCTGTTCTGCTTTTTTGCTCAAAGGTGTTGCAAATGTACATTATTTCAGCTAGCATGACTACTAAACTGGTTAGCACGATTATTCCAGCAATACTTCCGTCATGGGAAATTGAAGTTTGGTGGGTTTCCTTTTTGCAGTTCCCCGCTGTCAGCGGAAGAATAAATATCGCTCTACACCAGTCTTTGGCTTTATTCATTTTGAAGATCTAGTTACCACCTATAAATATACAATGAACTACAAAATTAAAGAAAGCTGAACTATTTTTCCGTTCCTTTTCATATTTGATTTAGTATACATATATAAAAGACGGATTAGAGAGACAGAATATATCAAGGTGATATTAAAAACTTAAAAATCGAAGTATAACTGACCGCCATGGTAAAAAACGAAAGTCGAAAAGAATGCTTACACAACATTTCATAGGTATATAAAGACCAAGTTATACGAATCTGAACAAACATTTGATATATGTTGCACCCGTCATGTTGCTCATTGCAAGTATTAATTGGTAATAAATCTCAGTTGGTGACGTCAAGTTCGAGTGCAAGATAAGGGGATTGTGAACATAATCATCAGAACTTACAAGTGGTTATCTGTGACCTATACTAAATAAATTCGATCCCTTAGTCAAATAGCCTTTTTTGTAAACAGGTACCTCCTATCAAGTAAATCATGATAGGAAACGCAAACCCTGAAATATTGTATAAACTTGGAGATATATATATATGTATGAGCTGCTGGAATTTCGTTACATAGGAATGGAAAGTTCTCACTTGGGAAGCTGGAATCATACCTTTTGTCGTAAAGTTTTGTTACCAATGTGCCCTTATTTTGAGATGCTAGATGAAAGTCAGGATACGAAGCAGACTGAACTGTATGGGTAGTATCCTTTAATGCAAGGTCGATCGGATAGATGTGACTAGAATAGTCATTGAATTTGAATTATTTAGTAAGTTAACATCATTTTGATAGCTGAACGTGAAGTAAAGGTTATGGTAGCTCATTTTCAGTTTTGAAACTCATATTTGAAATCTGTCTCGCTTCAATGAAGGATAATGTCGACAACAAAAGGAATACAGATGGTTTAGATAAAGATGTCAATCATTTGTTGAAAAATACGTTCTCAAAAAGTAACAAATATGAATATCAAATACAAATCAAGAATCTTAATGACGTCAGTTTCAGAAAGGAAATTTGATAACAAAGTTTGATTTATCCTTTTCTAAATTAAGACATTTATACCAGTAATCCATAAACCAACAATGAAACAACATTTGACTATTCACTAACTCTGTAAGTTATGAATGTAAAATACTTGGGTGAAAAGTAGAGAAGTCAAATATTTTCATATTATTACAAAAGGGGAAATACTTAGATTTATATACTCTTTGAAGCTAGGATAGACAAAATTTCGTTGAGAACTTGATAACACCAGCAATATAACGTTACTTGCAAAGACACCTATGAATTTTTGGTATCCAGTTCAGTGACAGAAGTTTCTTCATACTTTGTCGAATTTCCAACGGTACATAGAGCAGACATGCCATTGTTTAGGATTTCCTCTTTTGTAAATGTTGTGGGTATATGTTGATTTTACAAATAAAATGGCAATATCTAGTTCCGTTATATAACAGTTTATGTAATATGATTTATAATACTAGTATTTTGTTCGGGGCTTAATTTGCATTAATCTAGATGTTTAAAATATTGTTGTATTTGCAACCAGTTTTATTCAGTTGTTTTGGCGTAGAGATGACTTAACCTTACATACATTTATTTTCAATAATGATAAACAATGTACAGTGCATCATAAGCCTATTTGGCTGGCTGAAATTACTAATATATATAGATGTAATTGTTTGTTATAATTCAGGTTGCACTTCTATATCAAAATATTCATTCATTCATTCATATACCTGAGCTCCGACTGAGAAATTTAGGTTATAAATGTTGTTTGTTTTAATTGTTGTTTTAAACTTCTTTATACAGCAGATTTCAGTCAGTATGTTGCTAATGGTAATATCTTTGGTTAGCTTGCTTGTTAGCTGAACCGTGAAGTCATTGTTAGGTAAGGTAAACTTCCCTCCTTTAATAGTAGACTAGCCCAACAGATAAAAAATCTATCTCTCTGTAGGACTAAGCTACTTTAAAAGGAGGGTAGTATACCGTACCTAACAATGACTTCACGGTTCAGCTAACAAGCAAGCTAACCAAAGATATTACCATTAGCTACATACTGACTGAAATCTGCTGTAAGATTAGAATAGAATTGACCATAAGCTAATGGGCACGTATATTAAACTTGTCATTTCATTCATGGTTAATTGAACTTGAATGTTTTTCATAATTTTAAATGTTAATGTATTGCCATTTTGATTTCATCATTTGCATTATACTATCAAATATATAAAAGCGCGACACATCTCTGTGTCAACAGTTTATTTGACAAAAATAACAACAACAAAAAATACTCTAGACAAGCGAGAGTGAATAAAACACAACATATGCAATGTCTTGATGGATTGATTTGGAAGTGTGATTTGTAGGCTGTATGAATTAGGGGTTGACACCATGTATGACGAATACTTGTATGTCAGTAACCGTTTATTCACCTTTAGACCAATTTATTTGAGTATTATTGAATTTCTTTACCATGGTTCCCTTTTATTTTCTTTATAGTATAAAGAGAATATGATAAGATTTCTATTGATACGAATCAGCCGGAGACAAAATGACATAGAAATGCCACAAAATACCCTGATATGACCATGTAAAACAATTTAAACAGTAAAAAAAAGCTAAGATGCATCCGCAATAAACTTTGATAACAAGATTTTTAACAAGTCAACATTGTGAAACGATCTAGTACAAAGAGGAAGGGTATATTTCCCTGTTTTACTTTCATATGATTTTAAACAGAAAGTTGTTCAAAGCTACAGGAAGTTGAACAACAAAAAAGTTTTTGAAGTTAAATACATTTAAACGCCTTTATCCAAAATTAACAATTTGTATTAAAACACAATACAAAGCTTTAATTAAATTTTGCTAAGAATGCTCGTATCATACTTTAATATATAAATATAAAAATATGCCAAAAGCTTACAAAATTGCAGAGTTAAGCTGTCTTTAAGCATTTTACCTGAGATAATCCCCAGTTTTTGGTTGGGATCGTGTTGCTTAGTCATTACTTTTCTGTGTTGTGTCTTATGTGCTGTTGTTTCTCTGTCAGTTTTTTTTCTTTTTTATCCATGGCGTTATATAAAAAAGAAGATGTGGTATGATTGCCAATGAGACAACTATCCACAAAAGACCAAAATGACACAGACATCAACAACTATAGGTCACCGTACGGCCTTCAACAATGAGCAAAGCCCATACCGCATAGTCAGCTATAAAAGGCCCCGATAGGACAATGTAAAACAATTCAAACGAGAAAACTAACGGCATTATTTATGTAAAACAAATGAACGAAAAACAAATATGTAACACATAAACAAACGACAACCACTGAATTACAGGCTCCTGACTTGGGACAGGCACATACATAGATAATATGGCGGGGTTAAACATGTTAGCGGGATCCCAACTCTCCCCTAATCTGGAACAGTGGTATAACAGTACAACATAAGAACATATAAAAATCAGTTGAATAATGCTTAACTCATCAGATGGACAAAAATAAAAGTGGACGTGGCACGGTAATTATACATCCCGACACAAAAAGACACAATGAACAGATCTGAGAGTACTCGCAGTTATCTGACAGCTAGTTCAAAGCCACTAACAACTAATAAAAAAAATCATGCAACTAAGACTAAACCGTTTATTCACCTTTACACCAATTTAATTGAGTATTATTGAATTTCTTTACCATGGTTCCCTTTTATTTTCTTTATAGTATAAAGAGAATATGATAAGATTTCTATTGATACGAATCAGCCGGACACAAAATGACATAGAAATTCTTTAAGTGATATACATCTTTGAACATCGGTATATCGGTAAATAAATGTTGCCTTAATTTACATGTTGTCACCATTTGTATGTTTGCAATACTTGTCACAAGTCGCCCTTTCAACTGCATTGATTGATATCGTATAAGCCGAACAGCCAGAGTCCTTTTAACATTTATGATATAATGATGAAATATAAGTATGACCTGGTAAATATATAGTTTTGCTAACTTACTTTGTGTCCAATATTGTTCAATCTACACTTAGGTCCCAGGAATAATTTGATAGTTTTGAAAGTGAAATTTACAATAAATATTTGTAGAACTAAAAGTTTCCTTGTCATTATTATGCATTCTTTTGTTTTGTTTAAGGTTCTTCCTTATATCACCATTAACACGCTAAACTTTAGTCATAAACAATTTATATCCTAATTCAGCTTTGATGATTATAATTTAAAGGATGTATTTAGTTCGTTTTAATGAAGTCCAAAAAAAACCAAGGAGGTTATTGAAGTGTAATAGGCGTCCATGTTTGGTCGCAAAACTGACAGACATACAGTCATTTCAATATGTGTTCATATGTTACTTCAAAAATCAAACTTGCTTTGGCTTAAATCGAACAGCAAGCGAAATAAAAAAAAACCTAAAATAACTACTGTAAAACAATACCAACAGGAAAACCAACGGCTAAATCTATATCTATATAAAAAACGAGAACAAGAAAAAAGTAAAATCACACAAATACTGAACTCAGAGGAAAATCAATTCGGAAAGTCCATAATCACATGGCAAAATCAAATAACAAAACGCATCAAAAACGAATGGACAAGAACTGTCATATTCCTGACTTGGTACAGGATATACACACATATATGTATATATATTACACTGTGAAACTACCTCTTTACAACTGGGGCAAGTGCCAGCTTGTTACTCGTCATCAATACATAGTAAATATAAACAATATCACATGATTGTAATAAAACATTGTACAAGACTTTTGCAAATATTTTAAAGTTAAAAAATTACATTAAAGTTAAAATAGCATAATACATTTGCTATTTCGTGAAATTACATTACAGTAACAAGCTCATATTCATATATTGTTTGAAACATATAAAAGATATCAAAAAAGATCAAAGCCACAATTGTAACCAGGTTCGATCCATTTTTTTCTGAACAAAAGATAGGAATATGGCAGTTGTTATCTATTAGTTCGTTTCTATGTATGTTGCATTGTCGTTTGTTTTTGTTGCTCTTCAGTGTTCTGCTGTTTCGTTGTTTTTCCTCTTAAAGTTCATGTGTTTCCCTCGGTTTTAGTTTGTTACCCGTATTTGTTTTCACTCAATCGATTTATATATGACTTTTGGACAGCAATTAACTAAGTGAGTGATAATTTGCAGCTGTATTCTATTTATATAAATATATCACTATACATTATACAAATTAAGACCTGTACAAAGAATAAAAACACATAAAACATTCGAATCTGTAAAATAGAACGAAAGAATACCAGAAAATATCAGTGTTTTCTATATGTACACTACGGTAGTAAGGATTGCTATATTTGTAGGCATATTAAACTAAGATGAAAGTATCTGAAAACCAATAACCAACATTGATAAGTCCGATAAATGGACATTTATAATGAATTGATGAATAATGTGATCTGGAGGATGTTATTGTGTATTCTGTCATCTGTAAAATATAAACGGTTTGGAGATATAGAACCATTATCGATAAAATGTCTTCTATAATAAATAAACTTCGATATTTTGTGAAAGGGGGGAAGTATTTGTATCATTAAGAATGAAGTATGGTATTCTGTCGTTATGATAAAACTAAGAATCAACAGAACATTTCCCATATCATATGAGGTATTCGCTTTACGCGGCCTACATTGACGTTTCACTTCATGAAAACACCACACAAGAACAAGGAAAAGCACAGTTTTTTTTCGAGTGTTGTAGTTAAAGAGGAAATCCAGACAAAATCAGCTCCTAAATCTCCAAATATTCTCAGAAGTTCAGTAACTAGTTTAGGTAAATATGTTATTCCGCTTATTGGTATAGCACAGTATTTTATCCATAACTTTTGTGGAACAGTGGCTGGTCAACGCGTGATGCTACTTTGGCTTTGTAACAATGTTGTCATTTCATTCGCTTCATTCGATTCATAACAATCCTCTTCTATATGAAATGGCTTATTTGTTGTCCTCGGTCATATTCCAGACAGAAACATTAGGCATAAAAGCGGGTATTCGGTGAGCAATTGTTCTGTAAAAAGTCTTGCATTTTGAAAAAGATGACCTACAGAAAAAGAAGAGTTACTGTTGGAGCATCGATCTGTGTTGTTTTCTGGGGAATTACTCAAAAGACCGTGTTCACTATTAGCAGGGTGGGTCCACGAAGAAATATTTGCTTCTACAATTTTGACCAAACCATAATATGTAAACAAAGAATTGGCTAATTTATACTTACAGAAATAATAGATAAATCCTGTCTGTACCAGATCAAATGAAATACACGAAATATCATATAAAATGTCTCCTTTAAGACTAGCGTTTGTACGGACATATACCTAACATTCAACGTGAAAAGCTATCTTAAGGATACGAAACACTACACAGCCAAGACAAAACAAACATAAAAATTTCAGTTTAAGGGATCTATTTTTATCATGAGAATCATAATCTAAAGTGTATATCTCTTTCTGATTTGTTCTCGTATTCTAACTGCGATACAAGACTAAATTCTTATGTAGTACAATACAATGAGAAGCATTCTGGAGAAAAGAGGTGCTGTTATGTTTTTTTTCTGATACGTATGAGAAATGTAAATTATTTCAGCTAGCATGACTACTAAACTAATTAGCACAATTATTTCCGATAGTTATCAAAGGTACCAGGATTATACTTAAGTACGCCAGACGCGCGTTTCGTCTACATAAGACTCATCAGTGACGCTCATATCAAAATATTTATAAAGCCAAACAAGTACAAAGTTGAAGAGCATTGAGGATACAAAATTCCAAAAAGTTGTGCCAAATACGGCTAAGGAAATCTGTGCCTGGGATAAGAAAATCCTAAGTTTTTAGAAAAATTTAAACTTTTGTAAACAGGAAATTTATAAAAAAAAAAATGACCACATTATTGATATTCATGTCAACACCGAAGTGTTGACTACTGCCTACTGGGCTGGTGATACCCTCGGGGACGAAATGTCCACCAGCAGTGGCATCGACCCAGTTGTGTAAATAGTTATCAAAGGTACCAGGATTATACTTTAGTACGCCAGACGCGCGTTTCGCCTACATAAGACTCATGATACTTCCATCATGAGAGATGGCATTCTGGGATATTTTATTTCTCATGTTCCCCGATGTCAGGGGAAGGATAAATATTGATTTACACCAGTCTTTTGCTTTATTCATTCTGAGTGTATAGTCACTACCTGAAAAAAATACAATTTATTAAAAGTATAGAGCTTTAAATAGGAATACTTAGAATACTTTTCCACCTCAGGCATAGATTACCTTAGCTGTATTTGGCAAAACTTTTAGGAATTTTGGTCCTCAATGCTCTTCAACTTCGTACTTTATTTGGCCTTTTTCACCTTTTTGGATTCGAGCGTCACTGATGAGTCTTTTGTAGACGAAACGCGCGTCTGGCGTATATACTAAATTTAGTCCTGGTATCTATGATGAGTTTATTTAGACCACTCTACCAACTTCGGAAATTTGTTTTGCATGCACACGTATGAAAATTGCGGTTTTTATCCAATGCAATCATAGGTTGAAACGTTGTTTTCTTCGTTTGGGCTTGTATTATATTTTCCTTCGAGTTTATATGACCCCTTTCATCATATTTCGAGTCTTCAATATCAAAGAGTCAATCCTAAATTGAAGTAAATTATATGGCCTTCTAAATACCGATTCGATTCCTAACATCACTGAAATAACATTAAAACTGTCGAAATCCGCATATAGTGTACTATCTTTGTACCTTTTGTTTGCTGTATACTATACTTGCTGCAATTCTATTGTTTTGTACTAGTTATTAACATTTAGACCCCCTCTACAAAAAATTGTTTTTTGCATGCTCGCGTATAAAAACTGCGGTTTTTATCGATCGGAATCATATACACTGGTATTAAAGAGATAATAGTAACTGCAATTACGATTATCCCAATATGGCGACGGTAGATATAGGTAAAATCTTTACACTCATTTTTCTTAAATGTAGCATGCTTTTGTCAATAGTTACTCAGCTGCAAGGTTTATCTATACCAGTACATCATATTTGAATCGTAAAGGTGCACTGGATTAGTCTTAGCGCTTTGAAAATTACCGTCGAAAAATTCGGGATGATAATCGTAACTCGGAAACAAAGATAATCGTAATTATGGTATTTAAAAATGGAAAGATAATCGTAACTGGAAAGTGTTTTATTGATATTGACACTTAAAACATATATCTATTAGCATATAACGAAGTTATGTCGATGAATTATTTACGAAACGTTCCAACATCTTATGACATTTCTTTTTATGCATATATTATTAACAGTTCTTAGGAAAACAGCTACATATGTGTATTAATTTATGTTTTTTGATTGAGTTAAGTCTGCCAATTGATATTTTAACGTGTGTTTTTCTATGTTGTGATGTTATGCTATTTTTTTTTTTACACTAGTAATTTTAAGGCCCTTTATAGCTTGTTGTTCGGTGTGAGCCAAGGCTCCGTGTTAAAGGCCGTACATTGACCTATAATGGTTTACCTTTTTATAAATTGTTATTTGGATAGAGAGTTGCATGTCTCATTGGCACTCACACCACATCTTCCTATATCTACATACTAGTATATCATAAAATTTAGTTTTTTTAATAAATAATGCCGTTAGTTTTTCTCGTCTAAAGTGTTTTACATTGTCATTTCGGAGCCTTTTATAGCTGTCTATGCCGTATGGGCTTTGCTCATAGTTGAAGGCCGTACGGTGACCTATTTTTGTTAATATCTGAGTCATGTTGGTCTCTTTTGGAAAGTTGCCTCGTTGTTAATCATACCATATTATTTTCGCATTTTAGCTACTTCATGACTGTCATTGAAATTTTGATATCTCAGAAAATAACTATAAACAACACAAATTTAATTTTGAATTATAACAATATGACATCCTTTAAACAGTTAATGCTATATAAGAATAGAGAAAGGTTGGGATTTTTTGTGTATTATGAAATTAAGTAACGTGGAGTTCTTTGACAAACATGGATTTGTGTTCTCTAATAGTTTGGCCAAAAGCCCGAAAATGAAGAATTGAAGTTGATGTGGCTTTAAATTGTCTTACAAGGAATACTTATTCAAAGAATGACTGCAAAGTGGAAAATAAAATAACGCATATTCCGCAATATTAGAAACAAACTAATTCAAAAATTCATAAATACTCGGTATATGAAAAGTATGATGCATACATATGCATGGAAGATATTGTAGAGACAAATATTGAAGGTACTAAAATAGGAACATTTTTGTATTTGCATACTTGCCATACAATAAGTTATTTTCTATTAAATGAAAACAAAAATTAGCCTAACCTAATTGTCATGTATTTTTCTGAAGCACAAAATATTTGTTGTAAAATCTATAAAAATCTTTGTAATTAAACAAGTTCCGACTGTGATGATGTACATGTTATGCCTTCTGATGTAATTTATCAATATACATATTTGTGTGTGTTTTTTTCAGTCCGTCAAGTGCTTCGTATTAAGACTATAGCTAAGGCTAAAAAAAACAAAAAACAAAAGTAACTATAAACAAAAGTAAAAATAAACAAAAGTAACAATAAACAAGAGTAACAATAAACAATAGTAACAATAAACAATAGTAACAATAAACAATAGTAACAATAAACAAAAGTAACAATAAACAATAGTAACAATAAAATGTAACTATTTTAGATCTTTGTTTAAAGAAACGTCCTAAAATACATGGGTATTTGATCAAAACATTTGAAGTGAATTTTTAAAATCATATATTATATCAGGATAAACTTGAAAAAAGGGAATCAAAGGGGAAAAACTGGACGGCTATATTTATTGAATTATAAGGAAAAGGGAAATATGAACACTCATATCTACCGATAAAGGTATCAACTGTTAAATCCGATAATGCAGTTATAAAGTTATTGACGGAAACTTTTGTTCATTTCGCGCAGAATTTTAATATAAACGTGATATTGGAGGCAAAACATATATATGACATATGAAAATGTGGTATACGTGACTTTCATTTTGAGCAATGAATTGAAAGGATTGCACTTTTGGGATATGGGATATAGCTAATCCCCCCTCCCCCTCCCCCCTAAAAAAAACCAAACAAAAACGGACTTAAACGCGCACACAACATTGAAACTTTGAAAAAAATCAAAATATCTACTTACCACAATAGCTGTCTCGACAGCTGCTTCATTTTCCGTATCTTTAACAGGTACATGTATATATCAAAAGGTTCACCAGCTAATAGAAATTTATTATAGGATATGCATGTCACTTGATGATCGCTGTATAACATCTCTTATATTATGTGATACCTCGAAAGCTTTTGATAGGGTATGGCATAGTGGCCTCTTAATAAAACTAAAAGCGTATGGTATTGATGGAAATCTGTATAAATGGTTTGAAAGTTATATTTCAAATAGAAAACAAAGCGTTTTCGTTTCAAATGCCTATTCGCCTTTTGATAATACTAATGCAGGAGTTCCGCAATGCTCTGTATTAGGTCCCCTACTATTTCTTATTTATGTAAATGACATAGCTGATAATTTTACAAGTCTAACTCGATTGTTTGCTGATGATACATCTCTTTCTTATTCCAGCAATAACCCTTACACTATAGAGGATGTCTTAAACAGCGATTTAGAACAAATTTCAGTATGGTCTAAAGATTTGCCTATTAACTTTAACCCTAATAAGACAAAGGCTATGATATTCTCCTGCCATACTTCCCCAGATGATATTGAAATAGAATTTCAAAACCAATTAGTAGAATTTGTCTCCTGTCATAAACACTTAGGGATTACTTTTGATTCCAATGATAAATTCCATACACATATAGAAAATATTTTAAAGTGTGCAAGCACGAGATTAAATGTTCTTAAAAAATTGAAATATGTATTGAATAGAAATTATCTTGCTCGTATATATTTAACTTTTATAAGACCCGTTATGGAATATGCATATGAGTTATGGGATGGTTGTACTCAACAAGAAGCCGACAATTTAGAACATGTTCAGTTAGAAGCAGGGAGGTTAGTAACTGGGTTGCCCGTGTTTGCTAGTCGGGAAGCTATATATTTTGAAACTGGCTGGCAATTGCTTGTGAACAGAAGAAAATCCAGAATGCTCAATATGTTCTATTCTATACATAATGAGACTGCCCCTGATTATCTCTGTGATTTAACGCCCCCGCTTGTTGGTCAAGTATCTAACTACGATTTGCGAAACAGTAATAATTATGTAGTACCCGGTTATAGACTAGACATAACTAGAAAATCCTTTTTCCCATCCACTACTTTTGAATGGAATAGCCTTCCCCCCGACATACGTACGTCCAAAACATAAATATTTTTTAACGAAAGATGAAGTCCAAATTGATACAGCCACCTTCCTATTTTAGTTGTGGGGATAGAAAATTAATATCATTCATACACGTTTGAGAAATATGTGCAGTTCTTTAAATTCAGATTTACATCGTGTTAATATTAAACCCAGTCCCGCATGCAGCTGTGGCCACCCTGTTGAGGATAGTATACACTATGTTTTACAGTGCGCTCTTCACAACGAAGCCAGAGAAATACTGTTTTCAAAATTAGAAAGTTATGCTATATCCATTGAGCTTCTTTTAGCTGGTGACGGTGACCTTTCTTTTCAGCAAAACAAAGACATTTTGAGTCCGTACAATCTTATATCAGAATAACACAAAGATTTAAAGCAGTCAATTAACATTCTAAATTTCTACTTTACAACCTTTCACTTCAGTCTAGTTGTTTCATTATTATTCCTTATTATATTGTATTTTTTTTTTCTTTTTTCTTTTTATTTCTAATTTTTGTTTGAAGTATGTATTACATGCATTACTACTATGTTGTGTTTTTTTTTTCGCCATTATCTAATGTACTTTGTGTTTATATTTATATTGGGAGAGGACGTCTCTAATGTTGTTATAACTTGTGTCCAATCCCTTTTGCTACTTTTGTAAGTAAAATATGTTTAAACTAAAAGGTTATGCATATTGTTGTCAATTATAAATAGATATACAAGTTGAAATGATAGGACTTTTTTTTACTGGGAACTCACTTTAGTCCCATGACTGTATATATATATATATAGGTAAATTTGTCCTAGATATTAACCTGTAAGTTTCTTCATTTATTTTTATATGCGTTTATGTCATCGTTAAACTTGACATTTGCATTTTTAACACACAAAATACCATTGAAATGCTGAAAGACACATTTATTATGTTTCAGTTACTATTATCCGATAAAGAAAATTACGATTATCAAAGAAGAAAAATACCATAGAGTTACGATTATCATACCGAATTTTTCAACGGCAATTTTCAAAGCGCTCAGACGATTCCAGTGCACCGTTTACGATTCAAATATGATGTAATGGTATAGATAAACCTTGCAGCTGAGTAACTATTGACAAAAGCATGCTACATTTAAGAAAAATGAGTGTAAAGATTTTACCTATATCTACCGTCGCCATATTGGGATAATCGTAATTGCAGTTACTATTATCTCTTTAATACCAGTGATATATAGGTTTGAACGTTGTTTTCAATTTAAACTTGTACATATCCAACGCAATTATAGGTTTGAACGTTGTTTTCACACCAGAAGGAATGAATGAAAAAATTAATGAATGACTGAATAAAAGAATAAATGAGTATTTGAATGAATGATTGAATGAGTGAGTGAATGAATGAATAAATGAATGAATGAGTGGACGAATGAGTGAATGATTGAATGATGAGAGATTGAGTGAATGCGTGAGTGAATGGGTGAATGAATGAATGAATGAGTGAACGAATGAATGAATGAATGAATTAATTAATGAATGAATGAATTAATTAATTAATGAATATATGAATGAATGAATGAATGAATGAATTTGTGAGTGAATGATTGAATGAGTGAATGAATGAGTTGATGAAAGAGTGAGTGAGTCAATAAATGTATGAATGAGTGAGTGAATGAATGAGTGAATGAATCAATGAATGAATGAATTGATTAATTAATTAATGAATATATGAATGAATGAATGAATTTGTGAGTGAATGGTTGAATGAGTGAATGAATGAGTTGATGAAAGAGTGAGTGAGTCAATAAATGTATGAATGAGTGAGTGAATGAATGAGTGAATGAATGAATGAATGAATGAATGAATGAATGAATGAATGAATGAATTAGTAAATGATTGAATGAGTGAGTGATTAAATGAATGAGTGAATTAGTGAGTGAATAAATGAATGAATGAATTAGTGAGATAATGAGTGAGTGAATGAGTGAATGAGTGAATGAATGAATAAGTGAGTGAATAAATGAATGAATGAATGAGTTAATGAGTGAGTGAATGAGTGAATGAGTGAATGAATGAATGAATGAATGAATGAATGGATGGATGAATGAATGAATGAATGAATGAATGAATGAATTAGTAAATGATTGAATGAGTGATTGAATGAATGAATGACTGAATGAATGATTGAATGAATGAATGAATGAGTGATTGAATTAGTGAGTGAATAAATGAATGAATGAATGAGTGAGTGAATGAGTGAGTGAGTGAATGAGTGAATGAGTGAATGAATGGATGGATGAATGAATGGATGAATGAATTAGTAAATGATTGAATGGGTGAGTGAATGAATGAATGAATGGATGAATGAATGAATTAGTAAATGATTGAATGAGTGACTGAATGAATGAATGAATGAATGAATGAGTTATGAGTGAGTGAATGAATGAGTGAGTGAATGAGTGAATGAATGAATGAATGAATGAACTTGAACAAATGAATGAATGAGTGAGTGAGTGAATGAGTGGATGAAGGAGTAAATTAATGAATGAATGAATGAATGAATGAATTTATTAAGGAACGAACGAACGAACGAACGAACGAATGAATGAACGAATGAACGAACGAACGAACGATTGAACGAACGAACGAACGGACGGACGGACGGACGGACGAACGAACGAACGAACGAACGAAAGAACGAAAGAACGACAACGAATTGCGCCCGTGTAATATAAGCCAAAAAATTTAAATTCCGTTCAGTATCTTCCTCCTCCTAATGTGCTCCTCATTAGCAGGAGGAAGATACATGTATGAAATATTAGGAAACAGTAACATCTCATGGGAATGCGTCAACTGTGGCATGCCAAATTTTTCCACAACCTTTTTCAACACCACAATTGAGACATCAAACAGTTATTCAGAATTAGACATAAGTAACGAGCCAAATGGTGTGGATAACATCGGGCCACCAAATTTTACATCTTCACCCTTACCAAAAAAACAGGAGAAATACAGAAATAACAAAAACAAACCTAATCCATGTAAAACACCACTGAGAACACTTACCATCAATTTTCAGTCTATGAAAAATAAAAAGCCTGAAATAGAACAAATAATTGAATCTTGTGAACCAGACATAATTTATGGCACAGAAACCTGGCTCTCAAATACTATATCACCATACGAGTATATATCACCATCAAAGTACACCGTATACAACAAAAATAGAAAAGATGGATATGGAGGAGTACTACTAGCAGTATCAAATAAATACGTATCATCACTAGTAAATGAATTTGATACAGATTGTGAAATAATTTGGGCAAAAATAACATCACCAAATAGTAAAACGCTCTACTTAGGTGCCTACTATAGACCACCTTCAGATAAAGGGGAATCATTAGAAAACATGGGTATCTCTCTTAATAATGCATGCAAGAAAACAAATGCAAACATCTGGCTGAGTTGTGACTTCAATCTAGGCCACATAAACTGGGAAAAACACTTGGTATTACCAAACAAACCTGATCCAGCACTACACCAACAACTGCTTAATATTCTGGATGATAATAACCTAGCACAAGTAATTGACAAAAACACCAGAAATGACAGAACTTTAGATCTAATGTGCATGACAAACCCATCATTTATCAACAGAGTTGAGACCCTCCCACCAATAGGAGGAAGCGACCATGATATTGTCTTTTGTGAAATCAACTTTGCTATACCAACACCAAAACAACAACCACATAAAGCACTAATATACAAAAAAGCAAACTGGGAGAACATAAAGAAAGACCTGTAACGAAAATCGGTAATAGTTTATTTATTTCGATGTGAAATACCAGTTGCCTTTTCCTGTTAATTGTGTTTCTATATGTTTATAAGTTTCTCCATAGTTGGAGCACCGTCTATTTGTTAAAACACCCCTAAATTTTGTATAGTCTTGATTTTCACCCCTTTAAGTATAATGGACCGTTCCATATGGTAGTATATAAACCAGCTCAAGACAGAGAAACTTTGTCAGTTATATGTGGACCGTTGAAGTGATAACATCAGGGATTATTTTCCAACTGGTAAGTAGAGTGAATTAAGTGATTTCAAAGGATATATAAATAGTGTTCGGATTTATATGTGAATATTGCAATAGTGATTGTGATACAATGTATAAAGTGAATCTGATATATAAGTGGTTATTGTATTAATGAGAATACAAGGTGTATACTTGCTGGTGTTGCAAGTTGTACTATGTGGAAGTGTGAATACTTCATAGATTTGTATAAGTGAGAATACAAAGTGTTTACTTGCTGGTGTTGCGAGTTGTTATATTATGGAAGTGTATTAGTGAAAGTGCACTGTGTTAAACCTTACCAGTTGGATAATATTCATTGTGTGGGAACTCAAAGGGATAGTTAGTGCGTGAGCTCAGCTGTGTTTATATATATATATATATATATATATATATATATTCCTTGTGAATTGAAACATTGTGCAAGTCATTGTGTCATTGTGTTATTGTGGTTAGTTGCAGACTAACAAGGTGATACTACATATTGGTGGACGTTGTAAATAGAAGTTATATATATATATATATGTGATTTTGTGTTCATACGTTTTGTGAGATACTTACTTGATGCATGTTGCAAAGTAATCTGTTGGTTACATGGTGTAATAAAGGGCCGTATGCATGTTGCATAGTAATCTGTTAGTGACATTGTGAATGAATCGGTCTGATACATGTTGCATAGTGATTGCATAGTGACATTGTGTAAATATATTTTGTTATGATACAGTGTGTTTATATATTGTGAATGAGGTACTTCATCTTGAATTTTGATTTATGTGCATTGTGCTGTGTATATATTTTTCGTTGTAAATCCTTTTATGGATGTGTTGATTGTTTGAATAGGACAACTGGTTGTGGTGAAAAATTGAGTTGAGCACTTGAAATCCTGATTTATTCAGATACGGATCCATTGATCGCCCGGTTACACGTTACAAATTTGGTGGCAGCGGTGGGATTTCATGTGTTGATTTTGTTACTGTAAATACTTATATGAATGTATGATTGGACCAGTTGTAATACTTCAAAGTTAATAGTGTGTTGTGTTTGTAGTCAAAGTATAGTGCATTTTTTTAAAGTAAGTAGTAACATTAAGTCAGACTCTCAGTTGAAATTGAAATGGTAGAAAATCTGTTTGATTTGGAAATTGGACTTTTATCAAGTGAATTTTCAGCCTCTTATTCTTTACAAAAGGAAAATGATTCAGGAATTAAAGATTTTGTGGAATTAATAAGAGATAATGTAGTGTTTGGAAGACAGTAGTCGTGAGTCTGAAAAGAAAAGAGGAAGCATTTCGGGGTAAAGGATCAATGTATATGTGTATATAGATAGTTTTCTAGTTTTGTAGTGTATATAGTGTACATAGTTAAATGTGAGTCCGTCGGATGGGGACGTTAAATCCGAGGCCCCATGTACAGGAACATGTCACGCCCTGTGCATGTAAAAGACCCCTCCTGCAGATTTCGTTAAGAGTAGGCTCCTTGGGGCCGCTGCAGAGGCAAAATTTGTTAGGGACCTCTTAAATTTTCTTTGGCAGTGACGCTCAAAATTACAGACGTTAATGAGGAAAAGGTTTATGTTGGGAACAGATATTTTGAAGTGGGAAGTTTTAAAAAGTTTTATTCGAACAAAAGGAGAAATATACTGTGAATAGTGTTTGTTCATAAGAAGAAAGTTCAATATGTTTGATATGGCTGACAGGAATTAGGACATATGTAGACTTTGTTTCTACGGGTTGTGCCTTGTGATGTCATCAGTTAAGACCTGATGGACAAAAGGGTAGCCTGACGTTGTGGTCAGAAGATATGTCCAATGGAAATAGTGACTGCACTATGGTAAGAGTTTGGGTATGAAAAATGACCACTTTGATAGATGATTTATCAGCATGTCAGATGTATTCAAGGAGTCATGCGAGGACGCATGATTTTTGAGGCGTGGGTAGTGTAACGAAAATCGGTAATAGTTTATTTATTTCGATGTGAAATACCAGTTGCCTTTTCCTGTTAATTGTGTTTCTATATGTTTATAAGTTTCTCCATAGTTGGAGCACCGTCTATTTGTTAAAACACCCCTAAATTTTGTATAGTCTTGATTTTCACCCCTTTAAGTATAATGGACCGTTCCATATGGTAGTATATAAACCAGCTCAAGACAGAGAAACTTTGTCAGTTATATGTGGACCGTTGAAGTGATAACATCAGGGATTATTTTCCAACTGGTAAGTAGAGTGAATTAAGTGATTCCAAATGATATATAAATAGTGTTCGGATTTATATGTGAATATTGCAATAGTGATTGTGATACAATGTATAAAGTGAATCTGATATATAAGTGGTTATTGTATTAATGAGAATACAAGGTGTATACTTGCTGGTGTTGCAAGTTGTACTATGTGGGAGTGTGAATACTTCATAGATTTGTATAAGTGAGAATACAAAGTGTTTACTTGCTGGTGTTGCAAGTTGTTATATTATGGAAGTGTATTAGTGAAAGTGCACTGTGTTAAACCTTACCAGTTGGATAATATTCATTGTGTGGGAACTCAAAGGGATAGTTAGTGCGTGAGCTCAGCTGTGTTTATATATATATATATATATATATATATATATTCCTTGTGAATTGAAACATTGTGCAAGTCATTGTGTCATTGTGTTATTGTGGTTAGTTGCAGACTAACAAGGTGATACTACATATTGGTGGACGTTGTAAATAGAAGTTATATATATATATGTAACACTCCCAAACGTGTCCTTTCTCCCAAACGTGTCCGATTCTCCCAAACGTGTCTTTTCTCCCTAAACGTGTCCGAAATGTACAATATTTCCCAAACGTGTCCGATTTTATAACCCCCAAACGTGTCCGATAATTGTTATTCGCCAAAACGTGTCCAATATTTAACGCCAAAACGTTACACGTCTTTTAGCGCTTTTACATGTATCTCTTAAATAAAATCGCTGATACCGTTTACGGCAATTCTATGATGGGAGACACACGTGATAAAGATGTCATTTATCAGATTAAGTTAGTTCGATGTAGGTTTTTAATGATTATAATAATTGCAAAATTAATCTGTTAGTATTAAGTAACTTTGACTGCAGTTGTTTATTGTCCAGTTGCAAGTATTTCATATTCTTTTAGAGCGAACGTACACATAGTTCTGGAGTTGAATTAATCGTTAACTTTGTTTATTATTTTGTACTTATAAACTCCGATGATGCCTTTTATATTTATCCAAATATTGCATGGCGGGGTTTTAACAGTATTTTTTTTTAACTTTTGTCAATAGTTTGTATGTATTTCAAAAGCCCATCAAATTATAAACTTGTTATCCGGGTTTTTAATAAATTTTAGGTTTCCACCATCACTAAAGACACACGATAAGAAACATAACGTCCAGTGCCAAATATTTCATGCATAAGTTTTATAGATTCTTTTTTTTATGAATATTACTGTTATGTGATCAACGCCAGTTTTAAATGCAAATTTATTTTGTAGTGTATAAATAAACTTTAGAATGTTGATTACGTATTGTCCAGTTGCAAGTACTTTATGCATATTTAGAGCGCACAATAGTTTCGCAAGTTTTAATGTTTTTACAGTTGTACTGTACATATTAACTTTAAACTAAACTTCAAACTGATGATCGCGTATTGTCCAGTTGCAAGTATGTCATGCATATTTAGAGAGAACATACAAGTTTTAATGTTTTTGCAGTTCTATTTAGAGAGAACATAGGCTACCTGTTTTTTTTTTTTTTACATTTTAACATACATGTTTTAATGTTTTTACTGTTCTTTTGTTAAGATAAACTCTAGACTGCTGGTTGCATATTGTCCAGTTGCAAGTATTTCATGCAAATTAGAGAAAACATACAAGTTTTAATGTTTTTTTCAGTTCTACTGAATAAATTAACTTTAGGCTGTTGATTGCGAATTGTCCAGTTGTCAGTATTTCATGCATAATTAGAGAGAACATTAAAGTTTTAACGCGCAGAGAAAGGGACACTTTGACCCGTTAACTGTACTGTTTAACTCAACATGTTTGCTTACAATTTACAAACGAAATAGCCGAAATGACCCCCCCACTTTAAGCCAGTTTAATTCTTCCGTTTTGAAAAAGTACTAACGTGCTTATGTATATTTTTAATGAAATGGTAAAATTAGTATACGTTAATGAAATAGCAATAACCAAATAACGCTTGATATGGACACGTTTTGGGGATTGGACACGTTTGGGGGTTAGTTGAGAAATGGACACGTTTGGGCGTTTATACAAATGACACGCTTTGGCGCAGTTTTCAACTAGACATGTTTGGGGGAATCGGACACGTTTGGGGGGAAGGACACGTTTCTGAGTGTTACATATATATATGTGATTTTGTGTTCATACGTTTTGTGAGATACTTACTTGATGCATGTTGCAAAGTAATCTGTTGGTTACATGGTGTAATAAAGGGCCGTATGCATGTTGCATAGTAATCTGTTAGTGACATTGTGAATAAATCGGTCTGATACATGTTGCATAGTGATTGCATAGTGACATTGTGTAAATATATTTTGTTATGATACAGTGTGTTTATATATTGTGAATGAGGTACTTCATCTTGAATTTTGATTTATGTGCATTGTGCTGTGTATATATTTTTCGTTGTAAATCCTTTTATGGATGTGTTGATTGTTTGAATAGGACAACTGGTTGTGGTGAAAAATTGAGTTGAGCACTTGAAATCCTGATTTATTCAGATACGGATCCATTGATCGCCCGGTTACACGTTACAGACCTTATTCTTATATATGATCATTTAAAAGCAAACAAGACAAATATGACTATCGATGATATATGGACCCCCTTTAAAACCAAAACAACAGAGACCATCAACAAAAATATACCAACTAAAGTAATTGTAAAAAAATCAAAATTACCATGGGTAAATAGAGACCTGAAAAGACTCATAAGAAAGAAAAACAAACTCTATAAAAAGAAAAGTCATGACTCTAAATACAAAAATAAATACAAAGAGATAAAGACCAAACTCCAAAAAGAGATGAGAATAGCATACTGGGCATACATCGAAAATATGATCTTTGACATCGATATAAAAGAACCAGATCAGCATTGCTTCAACAAACAACCAAAAAAGCTGTACTCTTATATAAAAAGCCAAAAAAAAAGAAAACACCGGCATTGCATCCTTAAGAAGCGAAGGCACCCTCCATACAAACCCCTCTGAAAAAGCCAACATACTAAACCAACAATTTCAATCTGCTTTCACATCAGAAACTAACACAGAAATACCAACGAAAGAAGCTAGTACACACCCTAAAATGGAACTAATTAACATCAGTCGGGAAGGTGTATACAAACTCATAAAAAACATAAACACCAATAAAGCTACAGGACCAGATACTATCGCTGGCAAAATACTGAAGGAAAACATCGAAATAACCTCAGACATACTTGTAATCATTTTTGACAAATCTCTTGAGACAGGCAAAGTACCATCAGACTGGAACCATGCAAACGTTACACCAGTATTTAAAAAAGGAGACAAACATCATCCTGTTAATTATAGACCAATCTCACTTACCTGTATCTCATGTAAATTACTTGAACATATACTAGCTAGCAATATGATGAAACATCTTGAAGCAAATAACATCCTATATGAACTACAACACGGATTTAGAGCAAAAAGATCTTGCGAATCTCAAGTAATATCTCTTATACACCAACTAGCTCAAAACAACGATAAAAATATACAAACTGACTTAGTTATCATGGATTTTGCCAAAGCATTTGACAAAGTGCCACACAAACGCTTACTTTTCAAATTAAAACACTACGGCATCTCTGATCAGGCAATAAACTGGATCCAATCATTTTTATCTAACAGAACTCAAACAGTCCTTCTCGAAAACACGACATCTGAAAAAAATCCAGTAACATCAGGCGTTCCTCAGGGCACTGTACTAGGACCAATACTCTTTCTTATCTACATCAATGATTTACCTGACTACCTTAAACACAGCCAAATAAGACTCTTTGCAGACGACAGCATTATCTACCGTCCTATTACCTGCCAAAACGATTGTATTAAGCTTCAAGAAGACATAGAAGCAGCTATTAAATGGGAACACGACTGGCTCATGTCATTCCACCCTGACAAATGTAACATCTTAAGAGTCTCAACAAAGAAAAAACAAATACACTTCTATTACAACATGCACGGTCATATCCTAGAACAAGTACAATCAGCTAAATATCTAGGCATTACAATCTCTTCAGATCTCAAATGGAACAAACATATACAACAATCAGCAGCAAAAGCAAATCAATCTTTATCTTTTGTCAGACGCAATCTAAAAATTAGTGAAAGAAAGAGCATATCAAACTATAGTAAGACCGAAACTCGAATACTGTTGTACCGTTTGGGACCCATACACATCAGAAAATATATACAGACTGGAACAAGTGCAAAGAAGAGCTGCACGATATACATGCAACAGATTTCACAACACCAGCAGTGTATCTGATATGCTTCAAAATCTGAAATGGCAAACTCTACAAGAACGAAGGCTTAAAACCAGATTACAAATGTTCCACAAAGTAATAAATAACGAAATTGCTATACCATCACAAGATATTCTGATAAAAAGCCAGCCCAAAACAAGATCTACTCATCAATTAACATTCAGACAGCTCCAATGCAATAAAGACAGTTTTAAATTCTCATTCTTCAGCCAAACAATCAAAGACTGGAATAAACTACCACCTGAAATTTCAAACAAAACTTCTACAGACAACTTTAAGGATGCACTTACCCATGAAGTACTCCTTAAAACCTTTTCTCACTTAAACTAAATGTACCTATTGTTTTTATCTTAATTTAAAAAAAAAAAATAGAATAAAAAATGTAAAAATTAAAAGTTCAATAAAAATTGTAAAGCTTAAAAATAAAGAAAAATTGAAATAAATTTTAAAAAGCAACCTCAATCAGGCATGCGCCAGAAAGTAATCTTCAAAATGTTGATGGTTTTCTGTAACTAAAGAAGAAGAAGAAGAAGAAGACTTAACTCAACACTGGTTAATTTTATTGTGTTTGTTTTTACACATACGTTATATGACCTTTAAAGCGAAAGCATATTTAGTTGAAAACAAAAAAAACCAATATGAACTTTGTTGTGGCCTAATGATTCCATGATACGAATGAGTTATCTCCCCTGATATTTGATATCCATCAGAGGTGGCAGTAGCAGTTTCCGCCGGCTACCGAGCACTCGTCAAGAAAGAGGAGAGTAGAAATAAAAACTGCAAACATGGATCCACAGACTTTTCTTGACATTGCTACAACAGTAACAAAACTGAAGATGTATCCATATTTCGATATAGCCCATTTTATGTTGATGTGCATGGCGGTGAGAGACGATATCCCACAAGGAACTCCAGGTTGGCATTCGACACTCATGATACTCGCGATCTTTTTAATTATAAACCTATAACTCAAGTAAAGTTCTAACTAGACCGATGAATTGTTTGAATTTCAACGCTCATTCTAAATATATATAGGTTAATATTTTTGATGCTGTGTCCATCCAATCAACATCATTTCTGGGTGATCCTGATTCTAAGGTCAAAACACACTTGTTTCTATAAGTATCAAATTATTTCAATTGCCCTATAATGCATACATTTGCTTTTAATGAATTCTGCTATTTTCTATTTTTTTTTTGCAATATATAGATAGAAAGCAGTGTCCATTCAAAACAGGAGATCTCGAACAATTTGTTTGCACTCATTTTTTCACTTATTTTGTACTTGTCAGACATCCGTACCTGTATACACTAAGAGATACAAGTAAACAGTTTTCTACATTTTAGTGTGCCTTACTACAATGTATGATCAACGATCTTTCAGAGTCCAGATAATCCACCATTTTCAACATTCAATACAATCTAGTTTCATTAATTTATCAGCAAGTCGCTGACATCTTGAAATATTTCGACCAATCAACGTTGATTTCCGATAACTATGAATAACAGTTTAGGTTAAAATTAGATACCATATGTCATTTGTACAGAAGGTAGACAGTGCTTTCCCTTGAAATTGAAGTAGAAGGCTCAATTAAAAAAGGCGGCTGTACAGTAACATGTAACATGGCTTTCCACGAAGCCGGACGCCCACCAAGCTGTAAGCTTGGAGCCTTACGGCAGGGGGAAGGGGCCCCCAGAAGCTCTGGCATAAATAGAGCAAAATCCTGCATTCTCGCAATCTCCTGGCACCTAATTTCATCTTTCAAATGACCATTTTTTATGTATGAAATTAAAGAAAGAAAAAAAAAAATCTCAAAGAATTTAAGAAATTTCATTTTTTTTTTTATGTTATAGTTTTTTATTTTTATTACCTAATGCTTAAAATTCATTTAAAGGAGTTTTATTTATATAATAATTCGGTTTGTTAGAAATCTTGATCAATTTATTTTGCATAGCTAAGTGCATTTGTAAACAATTGACCCCCCTTTTCTCTCTAAAGACTGTTACGCGTATTTAAATCATATAATTATTTCTCAAGCATTGACAGAAAATTGATATATCCTCTGATTTTCTCTTTTTTTGTAAACTGTTCAATAAGTCGGATACACAAATTATTTGGAAATGTTATTTAAATATTTGAGGTCGAGTCAACAATATTCTACTTTCGTTTTTGAATTTGATTCTCTGAACACCTGCACTTGGGTTTTGAAAATTAACTTCAAAAGATACTGTTTTCAAGATTCTGAACAATATGAGCTACTAAACTTTCTTTAATTTGACTGATATTATTCCATAACATAAGATTGTCATCCTATCTGATTGTCTTCACGTTTTAAAAGCCAACGAGTTAATGACCATCAGAACGTTTCTATTGTTATCGTTCAATGACCACCGTAACGTCTCTCTTGTTATCTTTGAAAAGAAACGATGCATTCTGACTTTAAATAGACAACCAATCAATCCCCTGAATTCATGTGAACTATATTTAGCACAAGGTAAACACTTTACTTTTTATCCTTGTTTATCGTGACCGCAACTTGGCGACAATACGTCTCTCGGCTGCCTGTAAACATTTGAAAAAGCTATTTTTTTCTTTTTGAATTTATATTTTTGTCAGTGAAGTAACCGCACTTGAACTTCAACTTGAAGCCACCGTAAACGGCGGATTTCCACCGGCTACCGTCTTCAATGGAAAGCCCTGGGTAGAAGATCCTAGTTACTGGAAATCAACGTTGATTGGTTGAAATATTTGAAGATGTCAAGCTTCCCGAGATTGAAAGTAGAATGCATTGTATGTTAAAAAAAGTGAATTATCTGGACTCAGAAAGGTCGGTGATCATAGTAAGGCACAGGAACAACAAATTTATTGAAAAAGCATTAACCATGATCATGATGATTAATGTTAAGAACAATATAATAATCAGGTTTTGAAGTATTGGATGTGTCAAGAGTTGGCAGCATCTGCCCTTTGCTAGTCTTGTATGTTAGTTAATATTATTCTTATAGTTGATTTGGAGTTAAGTATGACATCCATTTTCACTAAACTAGTTCTATTTGACTTATTCTACATTTCCAAATCTCAATTTCATGTAATTCAATTTATACCTGCTCATATATTAAAAGCACCCTTGTACTTGTAAAGAAATGAATTTAAAGAAAAATCTAAGAATAAAAACTTATGATAAAAACTGTAAACTTGATTGTGTCAATAGGTAGAATTTTTGGTCATAATTTAGAAATAGAAAATAATGGACAATATAAAATACCTAGAAAGGATAGAATATGTAAACAGTGTCTCTTGTAGGTCAACGAAAACACCTATTCCTTGATTGTAAAATTAACAAAACAACTTTGAGATAATCTATATGAAAATTATTTACCTTCTCTGACATAATAATGTCTCTTACCCAAAAACAAAAAGTAAAAGAAATGCTTAACCTCTAAAACATGGATCATGTTTAAGATATCATATGACAATAAAAATATTATCAAATTTTGCTGTAATGAATATTTCTAATATTTATATGTTATTTAATTGAGAAATAATTAACTGCCTAAATTTTATTTAGCGTAAGTCCTAAAGACAATCTTAAACATATATGTTAAACAATGTTGAATGCAGATCAGTCTATCTACAATAATAAACAATTTTGATTTAAGAAAATTAATTAGTGAAACACATTTTCATTAGAAAAGGCAGGCATTGCAAATGTGTGCAATTATATTTGAAAATGATACTTAATATAAAAAATAACTTAAATTGATTAAAAACTATTTAAAAGGTATAATATTAAAACTAATAGTCATGAGACAATTATTTTTTTTGAGCTGTTTGTTCATCTAGTTTTATTATTTCATTTTATTTTTGAATTTCTTGTCATAAACCTAGTTATTAAATTTGACAAACACATACATGTATATTTTACCTGAGACACATGACCTGTAAGTTATATAATTTTAACACTTCAATGCATTCAAGATTTCCCTTTATCCTTGACTAGTTTTGATTAATACCTTGTGTATTAAAAAAGCAACAGGGACATATAGGGCCACCATGGTGAACATATTTTTTATGGCCACCATTAATAAGATAAAGTCACAGGTAGTACTGTAGTTCCAGTCAAACTTCAACCTAGATGACCCCTTATTACAGGACTTACATGTACCTATTGCAAATATAGTTAATTCATTCTTGACCTGATCATGTGTGAACCATTTTAAACTGGGCATTAGGCAAATGACAATAAACCTTGTTTTTTTCTCACATCAATGTAATTTTAAGATTAAATTTAGAATAGTCCTATTTTGTATATTTTAGGTTCTCCAATATTTTCACGTAAACATCCATTATCGCTATGGTTATCCAGTATGTTACTATGTTTTGGTGGAGGTATTATTGCCAACATGCTACTAGGGGAACCATTGATAGTACCTTTAAAAGACCACAGAGCTATTCTTACAGCTTCAGCTGTATGGTAAGTCTGTATAATCATTTTCTGTGTAACTTGTTAGAATGTATATGACAGAAGATCATGTAAGATGTCCTTTAAATAGGTACTACAATGGTATAGTTAATATTAAGTTTGCTACTGACACCCTATTGGTCCATATAGGCCATGAGGCCGAATTAACTTACACTCTATGAATCTTAGGGGGTCATCAGTAGTCAACTGTATAACATGTAAAAAATTAATTGAAAAGAATGGGAGGGTATCTACTCAGTACTGTATGACACATTACATACAACATGTACAAATTGCCTATGTGGTCTCATGTTAGCCTATTTGCCTAGAGTGTGGGAGGTCATTGGTTTGAACCCCAGTTGAGAATCACCAAAGACTTTAAAATTGGTATTTGATGTTTCTGCTAAGCATGCAACACATCCAGTCAGATCAAAGACTGGTCTCATTGGAGTCAAAATGATGTGCCTGTATAGAGTGACTGTGAACTGTTACCTTGTGGAGTAGCATGTTTTAAAATTATCCAGCTTGGCATGTCCATCTAGTACACACCAAAAACAAACCATTTTTCACATTCAAAAACATGTGCCAATAACTTAACTAACTTGTGGTAGAAATATCTATTATTATAACTAATTCAGGAGACATTATCAAAACTGTAGATTCAACAAAAGCAGATTGACAATAACAGCGAAACATTTAGGAAATATATTTTTATGCCCCACCTACGATAGTAGAGGGGCATTATGTTTTCTCGTCTGTGCGTCCGTTTGTCCCGCTTCAGGTTTAAGTTTTTAGTCAAGGTAGTTTTTGATGAAGTTGAAGTCCAATCGACTTCAAACTTAGTATACATGTTCCCTATAATATGATCTTTTTAATTTTAATGCCAAATTAGAGGGTTTACCCCAATTTCACGGTCCACTGAACATAGAAAATGATAATGCGAGTGGGGCATTTGTGTACTGGGGACACATTCTTGTTTTTTAATAAAGATTTTACTTGGAATTTGAGTTGATTTAGAAGAATTAGCATGTTCCAAAACTGCTTTCTGTGCCATTGCAGCCAATGACATTATCATATGGCAATGTTTGGTCAAGTGCCATTGCAGCCAATGACATTATCATATGGCAATGTTTGGTCAAGTGCCATTGCAGCCAATGACATTATCATATGGCAATGTTTGGTCAAGTGCCAGAAGGGAATCAAATCAAATGTACATTAAATGAAAATGTAAAGCACTAAAAAAAAAGATCTTGGGCCATATTGTGAAGTTTTGAATTGTAACACTATTAAACAATATTTTAAGCATTTAAAACGTTTATTTTTTGTAGGTATTTAGTAAACTACTCTCCATTTGATATAGTGTATAAGGTAGCCAAGTTTCTTCCATTTAAACTGGTAATCTGTGGTCTAAAGGAAGTACAGCGTTCACACAAAGTGTACCATGCAGTTGTTCATACCATGAAGATATATCCAAATTCATATTTAGTTATAGTACTCATAGGAACCCTCAAAGGTAAAAGATATTATTTACATAAAATACTCATAGAAACAATCAAAGTTAAATATATCATTTACATAAAATACTCATAGAAACAGTCAAAGTTAAATATATCATTAACATAAAATACTCATAGAAACAGTCAAACGTAAAGATATAATGTACAAAAAATACTCAGGAACAGTCGAAGGTAACTATATAATGTACACAAAATACTCGTAGGAAAAGTCAAAGGTAAATATATTATTTACATAGAATATTATAGAAACAGTCAAAAGTGAAAATGTCATTGACATATATATATAAGTAGTACTCATAGGGATAGTCAAAAGATACAGATATCATTAACATAAAGTATTCATTGGGACAGTCACTGACTCAGTGTAAAGATATTACTGACATACATGTATTCCTGTAGAAATCTTATTTAAAATCGGAAATCCCATCCTAATATTTTTTGTGATGTTAATAGAGCCAGTAGTTGTAGATACTATCTCTGTAAACTCTTTGATCCTTTGAAAAGAAATTATACTTGAAGGTTTTCAGTAAGAAATAGTAGTAGATCTTTAAAAAAAAAATTGACACTAAGGCCACACCAATTTGATTCCTTGTTCGACGGACCCGCCCGCACCTATTTTTTCAAAACAGAATTTTTTTATTTTTTTTATATTCCCGCTTCCCGCATCCGGAAATGTAATCATGTCCATTTCCCACACCGTTTTTTTATAAATATTATAAAAAGATATCAACATTTGATTTAAAATCACAGTCTAACCTGTATATAACGATTTTAAACATAAAAGCACCTCACCACACTTTGTAAATATCTGTGAGAATATTTGTTTCAGCAAGAAACCTATTTATCCAAAGCGGGAGTGCTCCGATATAAATTTATAATACCTGTAAAGAACAAAAAATTGGTTTCTTTCCCCTTTACTTATATTCCCTTTAAAAAAATGTTCGTTGTTGGAATAAAGTACAAAGAACTTCTGAAGGATTTGCCTTCAACTGCAATTATATTGTATGCTGGCGAAACAAAACTATCCATAGCCGCTGCATGTTTATGCACCTGTCCTGATTGATTGAGGGGCCTGTCGTTCAGCAGTTATCGTTTGTTGATGTTGTTCATTGATATTTTCCCGTTTGGATATATACATAATATATAAATTAGATCGTTGGTTTTCCTGTTCGAATTGTGTACGCTAAAAATTTTGGGGTCTTTTATAGCCTGCTGTTTGGTCTGTATCAAAGCCCTGTGTAAAAGGCTGTACTTTGACCTGTGTTTGTTATTATCAGGTTGAGAACAACCCTCCCTCAGACAAGGGGTAATTTTACTGATGTAGAAAAGAAAATAGAAATACCAAGGATTTGTATAGTTCTTCTATACAAAACCTTTGAAAACTTGTAATTTTTTACATCATATTTTAAACAACTTTTTCTAAAAGAGGGGGGTCCACTTATTTTGAATTAAATTAAACTGTTAAAGTAAATGTGTTAACATGGTTAAAGTCAAGGAATATTACAAATTCTTGGATATGTTTTGACCATTTAATACCAGATAGATATATAGTTCTTTGAGAAAATATGAGCCCTTTTGTACAAACTAATATATAAATAACTTATATTGATCCCTCATAAAACATGTAAAAGGGATATTTATAACATTAAGGGGTTGTCCCCAAACTGATTATGACTTGGATGGAGAATTGTCTCATTGTCAGTCACACATACATAGACCAGATTTAATTACTTCTTGGTGAACAGGGAAAAAATACTTCCGAAATTAAAGAAATGTCAAAGTACAAGTGATAAATCAAGCTTTAATATTGTCAAAACCTACTATTTTATGTTTACAAAAAAAATTATAATCGCTCGCCTTTACCTTTCAAGCTTCGTCTCAAAAATTTGCATATTAAATATTTTTTTATTAAAATATTCAAATCGCTCGCTCGCCCCATATTTTGGAGTCCAAAAATCCGTAGATCAAGAAATTAAATTGGTGTGGCCTAATATTCTGTTTTTCTTATGTTTTGGCATTAAACTAGATCATTTGTTTTTCGAGGCTGTTTATGATGTCCTTACTTTAAATCTGTTGGATGTGTACTGATTAATATTTAAGACTAGGAGAACATGATTTATTTTCACCATAGATATGTGTTGCATTTTAAAACAACATTGTATGCAGCACATAGAAGGCCACACCATAGTAACCAGGTGAACTGTCATGGAGTAAACTTTCCTTTATGATACAAGTTCCAAAGGGATGAAATATTCTGGAATTTTTATTTCATTGAATAAAATTATTAAAGTATTTTATTTCAAGAAGGATTAAAGGGTATAGAGTAGTTGTTGCAATAGGAACAGATATTATTGCATTGCTTAATTTATTACAAATTTACCATTGGAACTTCTGTTAAGAGGAACAAATATACCTCATCAGAGCAAGACTTTGATAATTCTGTTACAGATTTAACAGTTACTCATTTGTATATATTGATGAGGATCATAATAAGATAGTCTATATGTTGATGTATTTCAGGTGCTGGTAGTGGATTTATGAAGAATTTTGAACGGTTAATCAGAGGCTTTTGGATTCCTGGGTCCAATGAATTACTTCAACCGTCATTGTAAGTCAAAATCTTTGTTTTACATTATTAAAGCAAGTTTAAGAATGCATCTATCACAGTGACACATCATCTAAATCATTACATTGCAGATTCAGCTGATACACAATATATTCATATAAACCTGGGCATGTACTCATAGTGTTTGAAAAATATCTTAATTTAATGAAGTATTTATTATAGTGAAAACGGTTATTTTAAATGAGTTTATTGATGTGCATCTCCACTAACTCACTCACACAAACTGAGTAAAGACGCTCTATCTTAAGTTTGTGAGGGAAAGACCAAGTTAGTATATCAATAACTCACTCACACAAACTGAGTAAAGACGCTCTATCTTAAGTTTGTGAGGGAAAGACCAAGTTAGTATATCAATAACTCACTCACACAAACTGAGTAAAGACGCTCTATCTTAAGTTTGTGAGGGAAAGACCAAGTTAGTATATCAATAACTCACTCACACAAACTGAGTAAAGACGCTCTATCTTAAGTTTGTGAGGGAAAGACCAAGTTAGTATATCAATAACTCACTCACACAAACTGAGTAAAGACGCTTTATCTTAAGTTTGTGAGGGAAAGACCAAGTCAGTATATCAATAACTCACTCACACAAACTGAGTAAAGACGCTCTATCTTAAGTTTGTGAGGGAAAGACCAAGTTAGTATATCAATAACTCACTCACACAAACTGAGTAAAGACGCTCTATCTTAAGTTTGTGAGGGAAAGACCAAGTTAGTATATCAATAACTCACTCACACAAACTGAGTAAAGACGCTTTATCTTAAGTTTGTGAGGGAAAGACCAAGTTAGTATATCAATAATTTTGAAGATATAACCTTTATTACTTTTAATCCCAATAAAAAAGAAATATATTCAGTTTAAAAATTTCATCAACATTAACAGAACTATTTTGCCTAGTTTATGCAGTACTATGAACTCCTACCACATTGGTTCATGAAATGGATTTTTAAAAACATATTTAAACTTTTAGATTGCCCTCATGTCATCAAATAGAATATATATATAACATTGTAATTATATGATTATTTTCAGCACCACCAAAGCTGTAGCCGTGGCAGCCACTGTGTTCTTGCTGGAGAAACTTAATTACATCACTGCACCTCATCCTCTTGTTTATTTTGGAGTTGTCATTTTCTTCGTCTACTTCAAACTGTCTGCCATATTGTTAGGTATCCATGATCCATTTGCACCATTTGAGAATCTTTTCTGTGCCATATTTATGGGAGGAATGTGGGATGCCATGAGACGAGCTGTTACTAAGACGGAAACCAAGGAAGAAACTGATGTCACAACAAAGACAAAGGAAGACAAAAAGAATGACTAAGGACTTATAGAAAATGATTGTTTTTGCCAAACTAACCTGTAATTGCTTGATAGGCAAATATCTTCTGTTATAACATTCCTATTGAAACCACAATAACTGGATAAAAATAGTAAAAACATGTAAAAAAAAAGATTTAAAAAAAAAATACAAAACATGTTCAACATATAAAGAAAATGCTTGTAGCAATTTATCCAAAAACAAGAATAAAGTAATTGAAGGCAATAATACACAGAGTAGCATCATTAAAAGAAATATCTTTTAGTTTGATGTAGTTGAGTTTTAGAAAGTAAAACTTATTAGCATATGAGTACTCTGTTTTCTACGCACTAATTGTCTCTAGGGCTATTTTACTTTTTTTAATGTTTATAAATGTTCATGTACGACATTTCAGCCAATAGGAATCAACAGAAAGATTGTTCTATTGAGAGCTAGTATTTTCACTTAGTTTGGAACCCAGTAGTGGCCATTCCTTGTGTGAAATGTAAAACTTTTAGAATTGTTGTGATATTTGTTCAGTATGAGATTTATGAAAGGTTCATTGAAATGTAATCTAAATCATATTATATTATATCTGGAATTTTAGCAATATATTTCCAGATTTATTATTTTGCATACCTTTTGTGATCTATGTTTATTGTTACATAAACATAATGAAAATGGTATGACCCTAATCCTTTTTTTACACAATTTTTGGTATACTATTTATAGATGATATTAAACTAGGAGTATTTAACAATAGATGTAGTTATAATGTGAAATCAAATTTATATTTAGAAAAGATGTGATCAAATATAGAAGATTTTTTATTTGACAATCAGTTTTGATAGTTTATAGAGTAGACACATAACAATAAATCAAATTAAGTACTTTTAAAAAAACTTCAAATTTTACAAATAGAAAAAGACCATGCCTGTTTGGTTATTTTTTAACAGGTCAGTTAAATGACCTATTGTCTTGTATATTAGTTAAGCTTGACCGTGAAATATTGTTTGATTCCTACCTCATGTATAGCATTAATTCTAGGTATTAGATCTGTCTGTCTATGTATATTTACAGGTATTCTGACAAGGGGTTAGTTTTTCTTTATTATTTTTTGACAGAAAAGAAGCAATTATAAAGATCAGCATAGGCTATTGCTCTAAAACATTAGATGCAAGTGATTTATTATGGCAGTTATCAATGAAATGATACTAATCTAGTTCTATGGAACTATAGCAATCTTCTAGTCATGCATATATCAATTTTTAAACATTTTAACCACAAATGAAGAATTTAGGTGCTTATTATTAAACCATATATTCATTACTAATAACTATAAGATATTCCATCGTTGATACATTGATTATGCATTATGATTCAAGCTGTATTGATAGCAAATTAAATGTAAGTTGTAAAAGTATATTGTTGTCATTATATTGTTGAAATCAAATTTTAAGAGCATATTTTTTTTTCCATCTAATGCATGTTGTGTGAAAATATTTGTATGTTTGCTTTGTTACATTATTTTATTAAATACACTTGTTAAAGTCGGATGAAGAATATAAAAAAATTGCTTCATGTTAAATGGTGTGTATGTTTTGAATAGAAATAACATTATTTTCATTATATTCATCCTTAACAAAGAATAAGTTAATAAAATAATTAGAGATTCATAAGAGATGGCATAAGGTGAAGCATCCCTAATTCTTTTGGAAATTAATGAAACGTGTGCCATGCTTTGACTTCCTTATATAGAAATTTCTTCTTAAATTTTCTGATTATTTTACAGATTGGCAAATTATTGTATGGTCATTGCACATACATCTATTCGGTAACCACATTGTATTTTACTTAAATTTCTGTCTTGATTTAACTATAGTTTCTATCCTGATTTAACTTAACTTTTTGTCCTAATTTAAATTAGTTTTTGTCCTGATTTAACTTTAGTTAGAATAATTTTTTTTTGCTTTTAAGTGTTATGTCAAGAAGATCTAGTCATTTTGCAGATTTTAAATGTTGAATAGAATTGTTTAAAATGTATTGCTAGATAGGATGTGTAAACTTGTGAGTGTTGTGATTGACATTGTTGTTGTACTATTCACAGAAACAAACCCGGTAGTTGTCATTTCCACCATGATCATCAAACCCACGCCAACTTATGTTGTAAACTTGTTTTACATCAACTAACCCCTAATTTTTTTTTATCATAATTCTTTTACTTAAGGAATGACTGTAATATTTTTTCTGTCTATGAAGAAATAACATAAAAAATTTGGTGCACACTGAATAACGTGCATAGCACAGTGTGCACCACATTTTTTATGTTATTTCGAATAGACAGAAAAATATTACTGTCATTTTTTATAATTTACTTCTAAATTCTATTTTAAACCGTAGAAAACCATGAAAAATCGTTGATGACGTCACAGTCACATGACTAAATTATGTCTATCGGCTGATAACAAAATAACGTCAGCCAATCAGAAGACTTGTTACATCCAAAGTTAAATTATTTTTATTTATTGTTTGAAGGCTGTTTTGAAAATCTTATAAAATCCTTATTTTTTTTCTTCTTAGTTTTTTATAAAAGGAAAAGGTGCCAATGTATGATAAAATCTAGAGAGATTCATTTCCAGTCGAATTTCAATTGCTTATATCTCTAAAAAGGACACTGAGCTATCATTTCTTTCTGTTTAGTATGTTATTTATATTCTATCAATTTTTAGCAGTTTTTTAAAAAGCTGGTTATTTTAGAACTGAGTAGCGAACATCTTAAAAAAACACAAGTGTCAAAATTTGTATGCATGTTGTGATTAAAATGTAACCAATTGCTTTTAATGACTTCATTTGTAAATAAGGGTAAAAAGTGTTTCAAATTATTTATTGTAATGTCCTATGTAATTTAATTGTCTCAAGAAAAAAAATTGCTTTGGTGCTGGTTTGATGTTTAAGATGCGGCTTCTTTAAAATTACTTAATCCAGATTGTATTTCTGTGAAAGACATATATACGTGTCATAACCTTTTGAAAAGGGAGATCTCCCCAGGCTTTTGTTATGTGGGAGCACATTGTTAAGCGCTAGAGAAATTATGTTATGTTATGCGCTAGAGAAGTTGTGTTTTGATTGTTGTAGAGTTATTTATAATACAATTAATGTAAACAGATAATAGATAAAAAATGTGTATTGTAATACATTAACTGTAATTAATTTTTAATCGTTTATACTTAATGTTTTGTAAAAATATTTTCTGTCATTTTTATGAACATGGTGTATCAGTTGTATATCCTTTTTCTTATAAATTATACATAAATAGCCATAAAAATATACTATTAAATGCAGCAATGTAATCTAAAAAACTGATGGTTGTGCTTTTATATAAATATATATCAAACTTACTTCTTTGTCTGCTGGAAGACTCTTTATAGATTTTACTGATCATTGTGATGATAATTTATGAAAATTCCTAATTGTCCAAGAAAAGTAAATAACATATGTGAGACATTATCTCTTAATAGATTACAATTAATTGGTCCTGATTATTTGACATGTAAAGGAATAAATCACTTGCATGACCCCATGAACAGTGTAACCATATATAACCTGATGACAGTATTTGTTATGGTCTCACTGTATTTTAGATTTATAGACAGAATTGGTCAAATATTAAAATAATCTTGATCACCTTTACCGATCTAAAACAGACTGTTAATTAAACTTACATATAAGTAACAAACATGTATTGATGCACAAGTAAGTTGGAATTTCTTTTTCTGACATTTCATTTCTGAAAGTATGAAATGTCTCTCTGTTTGTGACAGAAATTACAAATTCTCCTTTTATAAATTTCAAATAATGAAAATAGTTGTACCATACCTTGTGTAATAAGTCGATGTTATGGTAGCTATATTCAGTACTATTGATACTCATAGAACAGAAACTTTTATTGGGCATGAAGAAGATAATTTTTACAATATACAAAATAGTCCTAAAATCAATCTGCTACTGAAGCAGTGCTTCATTAACAATTCCAAAAACAAAATTTTGCATTACTGTACATTGATATCTGTTCATAAGATGTATTGACCCTGTACTTATAATTTGTTTTAAACAACACTGACTGTTTGAAGTAGATTTATCCTTGCTGTTTTTAAATCTAAAATTAGTGGCGTATTTTTGATGTATTAAGTTTACTATTCTATGATCTAATTGTGTTGATTTTATTTGTCCATTCCTGTCCAAAATAAAATACATGGATAGTTTTAGTGTTTGTTTTCTTTTTTGTTGTTGACTACATTTGTACATCTATTACCTCTATTTTGAGCTGACAGCTTCTCAGTAAAGCTGGATAGTTTATAGTTATTATAGTATTTTATACCTAATGCCTACCTAAATTCTATTAAGAAATCAGTTTGAATATATCACCTGTCAGACAGCCATATTTAAACCTTACAATATTTAGACAAGTAGACCTCCAATGATTTTCCTTACAAACAAATTTAAATTATAAACAGTCACTTAGTCAGTACATCTTTGTTGTCAGATTTTGGATTGACTCAAGAATACACAACTTCAGGAAAAACAGCTTTATATCACCTGTTTAAATTGCCAGGATCTTTACAATCTATATTATCACATATTGATAGATTGTTTAGTGCCTAATTTCCAAGACAAACATACATGTATGAACTAAATGAGCTGCTGGTATTAAGATTGAGACATCAAACTTATATAATAAAAAAGAACAAAAGATATAGAGTCAGCAACAGGCAGTATTTAACAATAGACTGGGTCTATACAATATATTGTCTAAAAGAGTGATGGAAAGTTGTGAATAAATAAAATGGGGACTAAAACTTTTAAAGGTTTTGCCATAATTATAGAAAATAAGATGTGGTAAGTTTGACAATGATAAAACTCTTCATAAGAGACCAAATGACACAGAAATTAACAACTTGTAATTAAGTTTATTCAGGAAAAAAATGTTATTGTCATACAAATGTGCTGATATTCAACGTATTAGCACATTCTGTGCATCCTTATTCTAAATTTTATCTACTTGTTTTTTACTTACTCTTAAATGATACATGCTTAGCAGGGAAGCTCAGTGGGCTCTAAATCATCTTCACTAGGAGTGCATCATAACCCTTGGCTAGCGAAGATGGCTTTAAATAGGACATTGCTCAACCTTCAACCTAATGCACTCTAGTGCTCTCGGTCATAAAACTTTATTCAGTACTTGGAGTACAAAATAAGTGCTTGAAACACAAAATCCAGTATTTTGATTGGTTGATACTTGAGTCTGAGTACAAAAATCTTACTCGAAAGTTTTATGACCGCAAGGCCAGGTGAGTACCAGTAGGCTTCTACAAGAACATATTTATTTCAACAGATGAAAAAAAATCTTTAATAAAAATATTCAAGCTTTTACTCTTATTGAAAAGAATCCATGTTGAAGAACATAATTAGATGTAAACTGAAGCGCAGATGTATGAATTAGGGGAAAACAATATACAAGTCGTTATTAATAAAGGAACATCATACCCTGGCTTAAAGTTCTACCTACCAAAGCAGAGGTAAAATGGTCGTTTCAATAAAACAAGAAAACAACACACAACAACCAAAAAAGAACTGTAAAGAATCTGTAAAGTTTCATCATATCAGTTATTAAAGATGGACAGGCCCAGAGTCGTAACAAGTTTTCAATATTAAGATAATCAAGAGATGACCTTTTTTTTAATTTTTTTTTATATTTTTTAAAACCATTATTCTCTTTTCTTTATATTTAACCACCCATCATTATCTTCTTATTTTTTTTAATTGTTTCTCCATTTTTCTGTACACGAACCCCAATCATTATTTACTCTGTAAACCCCATCTAGACCCTCACATACAATTAGCGGAAATAATCACTTGTCTATTCCGAATTTGACTCCAAATTTAAAAATAAGAAAGGTGTTCCGGTTTTGAAAAAAAGAAATTGTGACGAAGAATTTTCAAACAAATGAAAAACACTGTTAATGATTGAGCATTTAAGGTATGTGGTTGAATAACATATTCCAAGTTCTAAGCGTTAATTGCAATGAGAGCCCTAATAGAAAGGAAAATAAAAAAGGACAAAAATACGTACAGGTGCTTGTTATATCCCAGAGGAACCAGTAATGACGCAGCTAACGTTGTATTTGTCTCTGCATTTAATCAACCATTTAAAAGAATTAGAAAAACGGAATGGAATAAAAGATTGATTACTTGTTAATATATTTCAATCATTAAACAGTAGATATTTGAAACATTAAAAGCAATAAAAATCATGTTTGCTAACATTACAAACGGAATGTCAAAAAATGATGGGTACCAGTAATGACGCACTGTAAACAAACCAGTAAAAAACACTTGCTCGTACCTAATAATCGAAAAATTGCTTCAATCTGGATTCTTTATAGTTAACACTGTTCAACAAATTCTATTTTATTTACAAATTTTGAAATTTTCATACACTTTAATGATCATAGGGAAAGTAGAACAAAATTTTTAATGATTTTTTTTTTCTTTCAATTTTATTATAGAATTGTACAAAATTTATGAAACTGATATATATATTCTATATATTTGAAAATAAAAAGTAATTGCATTTATAAAACACTAATGACAACAATACATTTATCAATGTTTACCTCATACATTAAATGAAAAAAAATCGATAAACCATAGAAAATCATATAAGCGACGATCATTTGTTCTACTGTGATTCCCGCTTAAATGTAAAACCATATCACATGACAGTCATGTGATTTCAAAAACACAAAATGGGGAAGCATGCGGTTACATATTTTTATTGGCCAAAGAGGATGTAGGACTGGTAATCATCCAGGGAAGGGTAGAATGTTTTTGACCTTAATAAAATGGCGGAAATTGCATTATCTTTAATATTTCAAGCAATAATAACATTTCTGGGCAGAGTTTTCGGCATCTTTGTTGTAGTCAGATGACCTTCACCAACATGTTATGGAACGGTAAATCTTGATGACGTCACGGCTTTTGTTTAAAAATATAAAACCGAAAACTAAATCGGTGCGTCATTTCTGGTCCGCGTCAAAACAGGTACCAAGACGATAGATTGTTTTTGTGATTTCGTGGTGTAGTGGTAAGGCCGATGGCTACAGTGCTGAAGGTCCCGAGTTCGATTCTCATTTGGGGTGCTAAAAATATCTAAATCAGATGGGTGATTTTCAACCTCTCACACATCTCTGGTACCCACACCCAAGTTAAACTAAAATGGGTACTATCATGACTATGGGGGCCTCGGTTTGTCAAAGTTGCTTCCGACTTTTACCTGGAGATCAATCAACTGATATCTCTTCTGTTTGTCTGTTCCCGCTGAGCAGCCTGGTGGTTCTCTCTGAGTACTTTCAGAGGCGGATTTAGGGGGGGGGACCCCCCCCCCTATTTTGGAAAAAAATTGGTTGCTTATATAGGGAATCACTAAAGCGTGACTGGAGCGGGCCCACTCTTAGGCAGTCAGTGGGCCTCCACTTAAGAAAATTTCTGGATCCGCACTGACTTTGGCTTCCTTCACCAAAATAACAGACTCTGCCTGGTGTCCTAACACTCCCTAATTGTGTTGGGATGGGGAATGTCCTTGTAAATAAGCTAGTGACACATCTCCATTAATCCCGATAAGAATGCATTGAAATATAGGAATCTACATACATAGAAACATACATACAATATATATACATTTTTTTGCATACATTTAAGTACAAATACCATGAATATTGGCAAAAATAAAAAGTAAACATGAACATTTTGTTTAACCTAGTTTGGATATTTGAATATTAAGTACTGTTCTATTTGGTAGAGACTAGAGTATTGTCAGATCATATGTTTTGGTACATGTAGTCATATCAATACACCTTATTGGTATTTTTTCTCAATTACTAGACATCACGAAATTACGCGTAAAATTTTGATGTCATAATAGAAAATATCAAGCCACAATTGAAAAGTGATAGCGATAAGATGTATTTGAACTATGCATGCTTTATCTATGGAATTTTGATGTCACAATGCATTCTTAATAGCACTTAAACCAAGAGAAGAGCATATATGTGTCATTCTAGAATTTCTGCTCTATAAATAAGAAGATCTCTAATATCTAGGTGCAACACATCTTATAGCTGTTTAGTCCATTCTGATGTAAACAGTCACTTAAAGTCTTCATGTCGGTTTAAAGCTCATTAGAGCCTACATGTATGTTGTCTCTGTTTGTATACCTTGCTGACTCTAAATAAAGCTTATTTATTATTTCCTGTTTGGATCAAGTGTTGAAAAAAAGTTCATCTTTTACCAGCTGAGGGAGGAAAATATTTTAGAAAACAAACATGTTGAAATTTCGATAGATTATGATCCACTTTTTTGAAACACAAAATAAATATACATGTACAAAAATGCTTTATTGAAGTGTTTTCTATGGTTTAAAATTTCTCTTTGAAAAGTTATATGGATAATGCATTGTTAAAATGGCCCAAGATCTAGATAGCCTCAAGCCTCGAACTGGATGAATAATTTATGTAATTTGAACTAATTTTAAAACTTTTCAGAATTTGAATAAATTTGTCTTAGGTGTATTCCATTAGACACCTTCATTTACTTGCAGACCAGAGAACTAGAAAATTTCCTTAACTTGCTGTTAAACACATACATGTAGATCTAATAAAATTGAGAATGGAAATGGGGAATGTGTCAAAGAGACAACAACCCGACCAAATAAAAAACAACAGCAGAGGGTCACCAATAGGTCTTCAATGTAGCGAGAAATTCCCGCACCCGGAGGCGTCCCTCAGCTGGCCCCTGAACAAATATATACTAGTCCAGTGATAATGAACGCCATACTTATTTCCAAATTGTACACAAGAAACTAAAATTAGAATAATACAAGACTAACAAAGGCCAGAGGCTCCTGACTTGGGACAGGCGCAAAAATGCAGCGGGGTTAAACATGTTTGTGAGATCTCAACCCTCCCCTATACCTCTAATCAATGTAGAAAAGTAAACGCATAACAATACGCACATTAAAATTCAGTTCAAGAGAAGTCCGAGTCTGATGTTAGAAGATGTAACCAAAGAAAATAAACAAAATGACAATAATACATAAATAACAACAGACTACTAGCAGTTAACTGACATGCCAGCTCCAGACTTCAATTAAACTGACTGAAAGATTATGATTTCATCATATGAACATCAGGCACAATCCTTCCCGTTAGGGGTTTAGTATCATACCATCATAACATATATGAGAAGAACATAACCCGTGTCATGCCAACAACTGTTTTTAGAATAAATGTGTTTAGTTCCGATGCAAAGACCTTATCAGTGACTCAATATTAACGCCAAAATATGCAATCTTTAATGACTTGACAACAGTATCTTAATTATATCCCTTCTTAATAAGTCTATTCAAAGGTTTAAAATTACATACAGGCTCTCATTTTTTTGTTTACAATATGGAAATGGAACAGTACCATATACATTGTATATCATCATGACCACAATTTCCCCTTAACTGAATATTGATTCAAGAAATACCAAAAAAAATGTATGTACTAAAAGTTATAATCCTTTCTTTTTTAAATTAAAGTTTTTACAAATGACTGTGATGAATGTTTTTCCTTTGAATACAAAGGAGTAAAATTATATACTTTGATATGTATTTGTACATCTATTGATTTTCAGGTCAATTTTCAGTTTTTGGGAGTTCTCTAGAAATTATGCTACCCTCAGTAGATACATGTAGCTTTAGAGAACTGCAGTTTTCTAAACTATCAATTTAAATATCGAAACCTTGTGTACACTTAAATTTAATACCATATAGTTTTGTTAATATGCAGCTCTCTATCAAACAGTTTATACAATATAGGCTAATAGCACTGAACTTGTTGATTAATTTTTGTATATATACAACAATCATGACAATATTTATGATGATGTTTGATTAGAGTTTTCTTGTTTGTGCATTACATTTGTTTGAATAGAAATTTATCAACAAGTTTCTTCCCATTTTTCTGCATCATCATATTTAAATATGTTTAGATATTCCAGGAGGATTTGATAGCTTTGTATATGTTACAGTCATCTGTGAACAATTTGAATAGTAGAATTTACAGCATTTAAAAATTCTGCTAGGTCTTTTGTACATGTTGTATGACTTCATGTTCATGCAGGGGGCCTCAATGGCCAAGTGGTCTAACTTCTAAGTAGAGTTCTACTTCTGTATTCACTAGCCAGTGAACACTGAGGTTGTGATTTCCAACTCTGCTCTTGCTGGTGCACTCAACTCCAATCTTAATTAACTAGGATTGTCACTTTTCCTATCAAAGGTTGGTGGTTTTCTCTGGGCACTCCCACTTCCTCCACCAATAAAAACTGGCTGTCACAATATAGCCCAAAAGTGGCACTTAAATGTGCCTTTAAAACATCAACAATCGAAAACCAATCAATCATTTTCATGCATTGTTTGTTGGTGAATGTTCAGTTTTCAAGGTTAATTATCTTTTCCTGATATTTTAAACAATAAGTCAATAAGTGAATAACATTTTGGTGTATGGAATGATTGTAATGTGCACTTGTCTGTCTGAAAAGGTTCATATGACCTCAGCCTCATTTTCAAGGAAGAGTGTTTAACATTAAAGTTCACAGTTTGGTCTGTTTTATACAAAAAATCTCCTACAACAACAGTTGTATACAGGATGGTAGAGGACTTATTTAACAGCATCAGTTTATCATAAAGACAACCTCCTATCATGCATTTAATAAAAAAATGAAAGCATTAAAGTCATCCACAAAACTAGCGTTAGAAGTGTGATGTAGCATAGATGACCTGAGATACCAATTTATGGTATAAAACCACTAATTCATAACCCCTTTTCTTTCCATGTTCAATTTTGCAATTCCAAGCATTAATGGCTACTTCGTCTTAATTTCGAATAAAGTAGCAGCTATTTCATGTAAAAACTACAAGTTATCCTGACATGCCTGACTTGTGCTAAAAGTTCAACATATCTCTAATTGCATATTAGAGTGTACTGGTTCCTGGAAGTTTAACAGTACAAATACAGGTATTTCTGATCTGAACAACAGAGCAATTTATGTGCCCTCCTATTAAAATTTATTTACTTTTTTTTCAAAGGAAACTCTAACAAGGGTTCTACAGTGCTCCCAAGTCCCAAATTAAAGCTTTTATTTGATAGCAAATTGCCATAATATTTCAACTATTGACAAAGATATATACAGCTACATATGTAGGAACTATTTTGTTTAAAATAATTTCTACTTTCTTGTACAATGTATGTTCTTCATGATCATGACCAGGCCTGAATTAACGGTTCTATATCTTACTGATGTGTTGCTTTGCACTGGACAATTATACAAGTGCAAAATTAGGAGTATCCATGACTGATTTACTATTAAACAACACTTACATTATAAAGAAACATATTTCCACATTTCTTTCAAATTTAATAATTTTTTTTAGGGTGACTTGATTATGGTTTGGAAATTAAAACTAAGGTACCTTAGGAGAGTGATTAGATGGATGGAATTATCAAATGTATTGGGAAAATCTTTGTTTTTTGTGCAGTTCTCAGACATATTATTTTCCAGCCTTTACAACTAATGAACATATAGGTCAGTTCCTCCAATCATATTGATACAGGTCAGGTTGTATCAATTACTGTCATCTTTTTGATGTTTGATAGGCTCTTGGTTTTCAGTTTTAGTTTGGAAAATGATATATTACGAAAAAAAAATTTAAAATATGATAATAAAACGCAATAAACAGACAAATCACTTATAATTCGGGTTGCATATATCTGAAGTTCCACTGTCAATTTCTATGATTGTAATAAATAATAAAGTTTGACACTGTATACACAAAGAGTTTGAAAGATGTACATAGTTCAGGATATAATATATTGATGAAGGTTTAACCTCTACTGTTGACAATGTCCATGTATGTATGCATGACTGACCCAGCAATGTCTTAGTTGATATATTTCTTTATCATTTATCTATTGTATATTGGTATTCATAGTACAACAGGTATGTTTTATGATTGTAAACAATAAGAGGTCAAGTGTCCAGTGTTTCACATTTTACTGACCATTGCCAGTCTGGTTTCAAATTTCATTTCATTTAACTTATTTATTGTAAAAACTTGATACTGGCATCTGCCATCTAATCTAAGATGAAAAATATAAAATTCAAAAATTCAAATAAGGACATGTGTTGTGTGTATTGGATACACATATATTATTGACTTTATTAGATGTTTGATTTACCTTAATTTAGAAGTAAGACATCCCCCCCCCCCCCCATTTATCTTAATTTAGAGGTAAGAACCCTTTCTATCTTAATTTGGAAAGTTGTAAGGAGAAAGACATTTATAATAGTGAGTTGTGTCTACGTTCCTGATGATTTAAACACATACTGATTTATATTACCATCATGACCATATTTCATTTATTAATGCAAAAATGATCAACTTAAAGCTACTCTAATATGAATTTTGAATTTATAAACAAAGTAAGATAATCACCAAACAAATAGCCTCAATGGGAAGAAAAAAGAGATGTATGTAAAATATAGTAAGTAAAATAACAAAAATACCTGTAACCAAACTCAAAGGAAAATTCAAAATATAAAGTCCCGTATTAAATAGCAAAATCAAAATCTCAAAGTGTCTTTGAAAAGAATTGCTTTAGAGCTTATATATGGAAACGGTTTTATAATAAATTGATCAATATTTGTTTAATATCTATGGGCCAGTTTATGTATTATTATTTTTTGTTTCTTAGTTTTGGACAAAATACCTGTATGAATTCTTGCTGATTTAAAGATCCATTTGTGGCCTTCAGCTGTGTTTTTTCACTCTAAGGCTCTTTGAAACATTCCCCATCTCCATTCTCTGCTTAATTTGTATATACAGCTCTCTGTCATATTCCTGACTGTTGGGAAAGTTTAATTTGAGAAGGGGTAATCTTTAATATTCTGTAGTTATTTTTGAAGATTTGTTTCTGTAGTGCATTATTTAATGTCTTGTAATTAGTATTTAATCCATGCACCATCTCTTCAATTTATAACGTAAACAAATTATCATTTCTGAAACCTAATTACAAACTGTAATATATATATATAGTAAATATTGATAATATTAGTTAAATAAGAGTTAAGTTTAATTTGCCTGTTGTACTATTTTAATATCTTTTGAATTGAATCATTTATGGAATAGAAAATCAATTTGATTATCCATTAGTTGTTATATAAAATCAATGCCGAGTGGTAGCTATTGACATAACCTCAGTACCATGCATACTGTGGCTTGTATATCAAGTGTATTATTTTTACATGTTATTTATAATGTGTAATATGTTTATGTAAACTTGTCAAAAAGTCAACTAGCTTCAATATTTCGACTGAGCTGTCCGAGTAGAAAGAGCATACTTTGAACGTTAAGGAGAATCGATAAAAAGTAAATTTTAAATTCAACTAATATACAGTGACACTTTGGTTGTTAAAACAGATGTGGTTTAAGTGTTGGTAATATGTATTTTAAGTTTTAAGTTGTAACAACATGTAGTTATACAACTTTGGACATGGACATATAAATGAGTTAAAATAAGCTAAAACATGTGTACCCTTTTAAACTTTCTGTAATAATGTAACAAAATTAAATTTAAAGTTTTCAAGATATTTATTCAATTAGATTATTTTCTCAACTCAACTTTAATTTATAGATAACTGTATGGATAATTGGATACCCAACACAAATGCCAAGCCATTCATACCAAAGAGATTGAGGAATTCTACCAAATCTACCAGTTCTGGAATTACAGAATTCTCAAAGAGGAAATGTATTTCCAAAATATTTCAGGTAAGTTGTGTTATGCCTTGAATAAAGTCATCTAATACAACAATTTGAAATTCCTTACAAAAAATGAGGTAATTTGTACAAGATGACCATGATCACAGATGTTATAGCCATAAATATTATAACAAGCAAAGAATCCAGAAAACTATTACAACAGGAAAAACTATGGCAGGAATAGACCATTATTATCATGTTTAGATAATTCTAATAAGACAAACCTTGAAGACTTTTTTTTTTAACATTATAACAATTTTTCTTCAGGGTGGTATTGTAGTTGTGCTGATTGTTACCATAGTAATCAATATTACATTCATCTTGGAAACCAGCAGAAAGATGAACGATCCTCAGAAAATGGGTAAGTAGTTACCATGCTGAGGAAAAAAATTAAACAATATAAATTTTCATTTAAAAAAAAATGAACTACAAAATTTTCAAAACTATTGAAAAACATTTTAGAATCATGCTTTGAAGAGTAAAATTGAACCTTATGGTATTATTTTATATGCTACAAAAATTAAGATATTTCTATTTTTAAGGGTATAGTTTAATTTTCAAATAGAAAATATTTGTTGCTAATCTTTTTTGCTTAGTATAGTATCAAAACTAACATATTATACTAGAACATAGCTGACTTTTATTTTCAGATAATCAGGATGATATTACATAGTAAAATATCAAATATCATTAATATATTCAAGGAAGATAGACACATTTATTGCCCCACCCAATTTGACATTGTTATAGAGGTCATTGTCATCTATCCAACAGCTGTAGCCAGAGTCCCTTTAATATTTACACCATGTGTTATATAAACAATTGTTTACGTGGATAGGTAAACACATGTATTCTCCTATCTTAATTATCTGCTCTGAGGGATAATTGTTTTGTTTGTATACTAGTGTACACCATGTATATAGTAGCTGACTTATATAATGCTGGTTTGGATTATTGTTATGACATGGAGTTTAGGTTATACAGTGGAGATTTACTGTTCAGACTTACACAGTTGTGGTATACATGTATCATGTATGTTTATAGACAATACATATAAGGTTAAACTATGTTAGGTTATACAGTGGAGATATACTGTTCAGACTTGCACAGTTGTGGTATACATGTATCATGTATGTTTATAAACAATAAATAGGAGGTAAAACTATGTTAAAACAATATTTTTATTTTGTAATAAGCTAGACTGGATTCTACTGAAGTTTTGTAAAATATAGACGTTACTCTTTCATTTTGTCTTTTAAAACATTTTGAATGTCCTGATCAGAATTTTAGTTCATAGAGTTTATATGTTTATATACAATAAATACAATGTTAAACTGACTGTCAAAAGGATTGATATGTGTGTTGTAATATGTATGCTAAACATACTTATAGGAAGGCATTGAAGTTAATTTGGTAAAATATATGTATTATTATTTAAACAGTGAATCTTCTGATTCCCAAGTTCCAGAATATAACTGAAATTCTTTTTTTTAATTGTCTAATTATTATAAAAATCAGCAAGTTATACAATATTAAATACCAATCAAACTATCAGCCATGAATCAGAGTTGATTGGGTTGAATACCCTATTTATTACATCGGTTGCAATGAAATAACAAATCTATATTTGAAATATGAATCAATCTCTGTAATATATCTCCTCTGATGTTGTCCAAGACCAGGTACATGTACATATATGTCGAAAGAACAACAAGGATGCATCAAAACAAAGTGAGATCTTGCAGAAAAAGATAAAAGTTCCTTTCATTTTCTGCTTTCTTTTCATTAAAAGTGAACGTAAAAGAAAGCTTTAACTAATCAAAGATTTCCAATCAAATATTATTTTTCGATTACATTCAAATGATTACATGCTAATTAACTTCGTCAAATTGTCAATACCCAGTAGTCACTTCTTTGCATGAACAGTATAAGTACTTAACCCTTCAAGGAATTTAAAATTAAATAATTCTTGAAAATAGAATTAAGATATGCCTATTAAAGAGCAAATGTAGGAAAATTGTCAAAGTGAAATTTTATGATTTGTCTTTTATCTTTCAGATGAAGTGAATGGTGGGTTCAAAGGAAAAGAGGGAAGAGTAAATGTAGTAGAAATGACAAAACCTAAATTCCTGTCTGTAGAGGTACAATCTAGTAAGACATCAGTTGTAGTCAAAGTTGGTGAAACTGTGGTAAGTCTGAACTTATTGCAAGGTTTGTTTTAATGCGAATAATGCTACTGGATTGGTATTGCAATAATAAAAACTTGTATCCTAATTACTAAAACATATATCTGTAAACGGTTTATTTCGATAATCGCAATAATAAAACATATTTTTGTCCATTCTTGAAAAATCGCAATAATAAATGCACGCAATATTTTTTGAATTTACAGTGTAAGTATCCATGTTATCAATAATTTTAAACACATTTAAATCTGTTAATATCAAATTTAAAAATAAATTGTATCTGGTTTATGAAAATGGATTTAAAAACATGGATGATTGAAATTTATTTTGAATTATGCCCCTTTGAAAACTATGGCAAACGATGTTGATAATTGCCCTGTTAGTGCTCCCTTGCAGATTTTTACAAACTTCGATAAAATAAACATGAAATGTTAAACTCAATAATGTCTCATTCAAATTCAAAATTAAGTGTCAGTGGAAACTGTTTTAAGGAGTAATGGCTCTTGGAAATGTATACTGTGGATTAATCATTATTGATTTGATAACAATTTTTGTGGTTTTCGTGTGTACAGGTAAACCAAAAAATTAAAAGTTCAACAAATGACAAATTTATTATAGGCTTGTATGCAGACCTCATTCATAGAAACTTGAAAGCAGAAAAGACTTCTTCCTACATTAATAAAATTTAATAGTATGTATCTAATAACTAACCACGGAGCAGGGGACATTGGAAAACTCTTCTTTTATTTATATTAAATGTATTATAATTTAAGATTATTATTTTTTACAGATTATACAAGATGAAGAATTTGAGAAAAATAGAGGCATCCATATTGCTGTGTTGAATCAGGCTACTGTAAGTTGTAAATCTGTTCAAAGTAACAGTAAAAATATTCTCTATAGATTAACTTGAAATCTAGCAATAAAATATGTTATCATCCTATACCTAAAATATAACCTTTGAAAATTTCTCAGGGATTTGATGATGATACAATGAAAAAAGAATTGATTGATTGGTTGATTGGTGTTTACAACCACTTTCAGACTTTTTTGTGGCAGTAAGTTTTTATGTAAAAAAGAATGAAGAGATACAACATCAATTTTGATATATTTCTCAAAAGTTCATAAATTGTTTGGATCATTTTGAAATGTTTTTTTAAGGAGTAAGCTTAAGGGAATCTCAGACCTTTTTTAGCCGTAGTGTGTTTAGTCTATCTGTATGAACAAAAACCCTTGTGTATGCATGTTAATTTTAATTACATTAAGCTTTCTACAACCAACTTGATATTCTCACGGAAACATGCTGTTCTTGTATTGAGAAGATGGTCTCAATTGAAAAATAAATATAAGCTCTATTGCTGACTACGGTATGAGTGTTACGCATTGTTGAAGGTGGTAAAGTGATCTATAGTTGCTTATAGCCATGTCATTTTGACTCTGGTGGATAGTGGTCTAAACAAGAAAAGCAACAGTCTAATCGATTTAAAAAACAAGAAACACTTATGAACCACATCAACAAACAACAACTACTGAACATCAGATTCCTGACTTAGGACCGTGCAAACAAATGTAGTGGGTTTAAAAGTCTTAATAAGTACCAACCTTCACCCTTATCTGAAACAATAGTTTAACATCACAACATAGAAAGACACGCTTTAAAATATCAATTGAAATGGCTTAACTCAATCAAAAGACATATTAACACAAGTGAAGTTAGGCCGTTTTTATTTAATAAGTTGGTTTACGGACATCAGCCCAAAAAACTTCGGGTAGGAGGAGGGGAAAAAAATAAATTTAAACTAGATCTTTCCAGTTTTTGTTTTTTTACTTGGTTTACGGATATCAGCCACAAAAAAATAGGGTAGGAGGAAAAAAAAAATAAATTTAAACTTGATTGAAAAGACTTATTTATAGTTCTGTAAAACTTGAAAAGCCTTTTGATAATACCTTTTATTCAGCATCTTTTGTAGGTTTTGTGGAATTAATAAATGCGACAACAAAAACACATCACATAGAACAAGTCAATATTAAAAGACAAAGGCAAATCTAAGAGCATATTGCATGTCAACACCTACATGTATAAGGACAGATCATATCAGACAGTATTTAAAAGTATAAACAGAAATTTACTGTCAGGAGCCTGTAATTCAGTGCATTTCACAAATTTTTTGTCTGATAATATTGAATTGTTTAGGACGTCCACATCCAGATGGATGTACACTGGTTCATTCATAGTAAACAAACCATGCCCTGATATCGTCTGGTTCCTAAACGGAAGTCAGGGTTTAAGGATGCGCAAGCACGTGAACAGCTAACCAGTCACGTTTCCGGTGCACTGGTTCACGATTTTTTAATGCAGTAATAGGAACCTGAATTACGAAACGTAAACAGAAAAATACCGTTTAAAATTTTCTTAGTAAATCGATAAATATGAGGTCGGCGGAAATAATTTTTAAGGGCAAATGTGCGTTTATTTTTATTTGAATTAGCGAAAATTCGGGTCGGCGGATCCGTAAACCAACTTATTTAATAAAAACGGCCTTAGTGAACATACACTGAACTATGTTTATCAAAACAGTAGAAGCATAAGATATTTTTTGATATTTACACATTGTCATCATTCATTCATTCTTGTTTGAAGTACTGTGTGGCTTCCTTCTTTCTTATTGCCTTGTTGATTAACAACATGTGTGAGCTGCTGGATAGTGTTTTGTCTAATAATATATTTGCTAACATATTGTTCTGAGATTTCAAGGCTCCTTTTATGTCTAAAATATATGTTAATATCCATAAAATTGAGAATGGAAATGGGGAATGTGTCAAAGAGACAACAACCCGACCAAATAAAAAACAACAGCAGAGGGTCACCAACAGGTCTTCAATGTAGCGAGAAATTACCGCACCCGGAGGCGTCCTTCAGCTGGCCCCTAAACAAATATATACTAGTCCAGTGATAATGAACGCCATACTAATTTCCAAATAGTACACAAGAAACTAAAATTAAAATAATACAAGACTAACAAAGGCATACATGTATTTATTTTGTGATTTTATGGCACTTTTGTTTAATATATTTGATATTTAAATGAAATTTTGTGAATCTGTGGAAGTGTTATGTTTGAGAACATTTGATTAATTGATTTATTGGTGTTTAATGCCCCTTACAACACTATTGTGCTTTATGATTTCAGGGAAGTGTAATTTCTAGAATATATTTAATATCTATATGCTTTGTGATTTCAGGGCAGTGTTATGTCTAAGAATATATTTGTGGTTTGTTATTACAGGGAAGTGTTATGTCTAAGAATATATTTTTGGTTTGTTATTACAGGGAAGTGTTATGTCTTAGAATATATTTGTGGTTTGTTATTACAGGGAAGTGTTATGTCTAAGAAGGTATTTGTGGTTTGTTATTTCAGGGAAGTGTTATGTCTAAGAATATATTTGTGGTTTGTTATTACAGGGAAGTGTTATGTCTAAGAATATATTTGTGGTTTGTTATTACAGGGAAGTGTTATGTCTAAGAATATATTTGTGGTTTGTTATAACAGGGAAGTGTTATGTCTAAGAATATATTTGTGGTTTGTTATTTCAGGGAAGTGTTATGTCTAAGAATGTATTTGTGGTTTGTTATTACAGGGAAGTGTTATGTCTAAGAATGTATTTGTGGTTTGTTATTTCAGGGCAGTGTTATGTCTAAGAATATATTTGTGGTTTGTTATTACAGGGAAGTGTTATGTCTAAGAATGTATTTGTGGTTTGTTATTTCAGGGATGTGTTATGTCTTAGAATATATTTGTGGTTTGTTATTACAGGGAAGTGTTATGTCTAAGAATGTATTTGTGGTTTGTTATTTCAGGGCAGTGTTATGTCTAAGAATATATTTGTGGTTTGTTATTACAGGGAAGTGTTATGTCTAAGAATATATTTGTGGTTTGTTATTTCAGGGAAGTGTTATGTCTAAGAATGTATTTGTGGTTTGTTATTACAGGGAAGTGTTATGTCTAAGAATGTATTTGTGGTTTGTTATTTCAGGGCAGTGTTATGTCTAAGAATATATTTGTGGTTTGTTATTACAGGGAAGTGTTATGTCTAAGAATGTATTTGTGGTTTGTTATTACAGGGATGTGTTATGTCTTAGAATATATTTGTGGTTTGTTATTACAGGGATGTGTTATGTCTTAGAATATATTTGTGGTTTGTTATTACAGGGAAGTGTTATGTCTAAGAATGTATTTGTGGTTTGTTATTTCAGGGAAGTGTTCAGACGTCAGTCGCTACCTTGATATACCCTATCTTTTGTTAAATTTGTCGGGTAACTTATGACAATAAGCATTTGACGTCTTGAGCCGAACAGTTGTATCATTTTTACACAATTTAATCTACTGTGTGATGGTTAATATTCTGGACGCCAGTCTTTGCTCCTTTGTAATAAATCTACATACCAAAAAACAAATATGAAGCTTAGAAATGGAAAAATATTAAATACTAAACTCGTTCAAAGGGTATCTACACGTCTCAATCTTCAGAATCGCTTATCTAAAAATACTACCATAGCTAACGTTTTTAACAATAAAAATCGTGGTTACCCTTCTATCGATAAGTGTCATGCCAAAAAATGACTTACGTGTCCCCGTCTTTCCACCAACAATACAGTAAGGTCCACATTTAATGGTCGCACATTTTCTCTAAATTTTGAAACTGATATTACTTGAAAAACAAACAGTATTATTTATTTACTCACATGAAACAAACCGGGATGCGGTATTCAGTACGTAGGTGAAACTGGGCGATATTTATCTAAACGCACGCAAGAACACCTGTATCGTTTTAAAAGACCCAATAAATTCAAAAGTATCATTTATCAACATCTTAAGAAGCACAGTCATCCTATTAAATATTTAACAGTTCAACCTTTAGAAGTAGTAAATAAGCAGCCTGGTGAATCTCATTCCAAGTTTGTACGATCACGAAAAATAAATGAATTAAATTGGATTAAAAAATTACAGACAGTCTACCCTCTCGGTCTTAATGATAATATCATGGGAATTGGCAATATATCAAGAACCGATTCTGTTAACATTTTGGATATAGTTTCTAAAACTGTTCGTAAAAATCGTTCTCATGGACGCAGAAAAAATCGCAATCAAAGAAAATTTCGGACCAACCATACAAATATTTCGGACCTAATTTCCATTTCAAAAAACAACGGCAGACATTATCTGTTAACCAAGCTTTGTTCTTTACCTATAAATAAATTAAATAAAATTTTAGAGGATTGCAACACAATTTCATATTACAGTCCTAAGTATGAAATTGTCCAAATTATAATGGCATATTGTTATTCTAAACTGTTTCCAAAAATTGATCGCCCGGAAGATCATAAAAAACATTTTATTAAAATAAAGTATGTCAATAAAGGTTTTGATTTTGTAAATATTGCCGGTATTTTTAACGACCATTCTGTTAAAGACCAAATTCCTGGATATTTTGATAATACTGAACTCCCTCTCATTTGTTATATTTACAAAAAATCTACCCGAAAATATGTGTTTAATTATAGCCAATTGTGTAAAGATGTAAATATCACTGAAAATACACCTATGGACCAATTTCCCATGTTATAACAGGAGACCTTAACATCGTTCGCGACCGAGAGTTAAAATCATTCCTCAGTAAAGGACCTAAATATCGTCCCCCGTCAACTATTAACTGGAATGAGTGTCGTAATATCATCAACGACTCACTCCGCGCCTACTGTTTGAAATGGGTAAAACGGGAAAAAGCTGACAAAAAATCTTTGGACTCTTTTTTTAATTCAGTAATGAAGATAGTTGATATTCGAATACAACATTTTAAAGAACATTTTACCCTCAACAAAAACTATAAAAACCCTATTTCGCGTATCAAAAATAAACTAACAGAACTAGCCAAGGAATTTGTTTTTGTCCCGGCTGATAAAGCTGCTAATAATATCATTATTGTTTGACGTAAATTTTATATAGAGGTTCTGCAAAAGGAAATCACGAATTCACCAACATTCCAACTGACTTCATTTTCAGAAAACGACATCTGTAACAAACATAAACTTTTAGCTACTTCTTTACAAGCAGAACCAAACACAATGAAAGTCCCAACTATGTACTGGCTTCCGAAGCTGCACAAAAAACCTTACAAATATAGATTTATTTCATCTTCCAGCCATTGTTCAACTACTAAATTGTCTGTTTTACTTACTAGTACACTTGGAACAATAAAAAACCTGATAATAAATTGTTCAAATAAGGCCTTTGAAAATAGTGGAATTAATTACTTTTGGAGTGTCAAAAACTCGTTGGAAGTACTTGATAAATTGCATGCATATATTGGTGATTTTGAATCTGTTCAAAGTTTTGATTTTTCTACCCTATATACCACTTTGCCTCATATTCTTATTAAGAAAAAATTCACATCCCTAATTAACTGGGCATTTAAAAAGTCGGAATGCGAGTACATATGTTCAAACTCTTTTAGATCATTTTTTAGTAGCAATAAACAAAAGAACTATGTCAATTGGACATGCTTTGATACTATTTATGCACTTGAATTTTTACTTGATAACATTTTTGTTCGCTTTGGAGATTCCGTATATCGTCAAGTTATTGGAATTCCAATGGGGACTAACTGTGCACCACTTATTGCGGACCTGTTTTTGTATTGTTATGAGTTACAATTTATGACTAAAATTAGCAAAGACCCATCAAAACAACATTTGATACAAAAATTTAACAATACTTTTAGATATTTGGATGATATATTGGCTCTAAATAATGACGACTTCAGTATGTATACTAAAGAAATTTATCCTGTAGAACTTACTTTAAATAAAGCTAATGATAACAATGACCACTGCCCTTTCCTCGATCTTGATATCTATATCATAAACGGGAAGCTTAATACAAAAATTTATGATAAAAGAGATGATTTTTCATTTCCTATTGTTAATTATCCATTTTTAGATGGTGACGTTCCCTTGTCACCATCTTATGGTGTTTATATATCTCAACTTGTACGATTCGCTCGTGTATGTAACAATGTATTAGATTTTAGCGAGAGAAATTTATGTATTACTGAAAAATTATTACACCAGGGTTTTCGATATCACAAACTGGTCAAAACATTTACTAAATTTTATCACCGGTATAAGGAAATAATTCGTAAATATAACTTAACATGCAGACATCTTATACGTTCAGGTATTTCACATCCAAAATTTTATGGAAATATTCTTTATAAAGCACAAAAATGTCAGTATTCTCCTCAGAAACTAACAAAACCTTTAAATAGACTTATTAAAAGGGGATATAGTTACCATACTGTTGTCAGGTCATTAAAGATTGCATATTTTGGCTTTAACATTGATTCACTGATAGGGTCTTTGCATCGGAACTAAACACATTTATTTCTAAAAAAATAGTTGTTGGCATGACACGGGTTATGTTCTTCTCATATATTTTATGATAGTATAATACTAAACCCCTAACGGGAGGGATTGTACCTGATATTCATATGATGAAGACATAATCTTTCAATCAGTTTAATTGAGGTCTGGAGCTGGCATGTCAGTTAACTGCTAGTAGTCTGTTGTTATTTATGTATTATTGTCATTTTATTTATTTTCTTTTGTTACATCTTTTGACATCAGACTCGGACTTCTCTTGAACTGAATTTTAATGTGCGTATTGTTATTCTTTTACTTTTCTACATTGGCTAGAGGTATAGGGGGAGGGTTGAGATCTCATAAACATGTTTAACCCCGCCGCAATTTTGCGCCTGTCCCAAGTCAGGAGCCTCTGGCCTTTGTTAGTCTTGTATGATTTTAAATTTTAGTTTCTTGTGTATAATTCGGAGTTTAGTATGACGTCCATTATCACTGTACTATTATGCATATTTTAGGGGGCCAGCTGAAGGACACCTACGGGTGCGGGAATTCTCGCTACATTGAAGACCCATTGGTTGCCTTCGGCTGTTGTTTGCTCTATGGTCGGGTGGTTGTCGCTTTGACATATTCACCATTTCCTTTCTCAATTTTATTATGTCTTAGAATATATTTGTGGTTTGTTATTACAGGGAAGTGTTATGTCTAAGAATGTATTTGTGGTTTGTTATTTCAGGGAAGTGTTATGTCTAAGAATATATTTGTGGTTTGTTATTACAGGGAAGTGTTATGTCTAAGAATATATTTGACACATATAGCCAGCATGAAGATGAAGCTTTATTATCCTATCTGAAGAAGATTTCCAATGGTAGAATTATTGTATTTACTATAAAGGTATTTTCCACCAAATTTTTAGTCTAGAAAATACAAATATTCAATTTCTTGCCAACATTCATTTATGCATTTACATTTTCAGTGTAGTGTACACACACATCTTGAATCAATTTAAGAAAAAGTAATTGTTTTGTTTTTTGTTCTTGTTTTGTATTTACAATGAAGGATTTACATTAGTATAAAATTACAGATGTTAACTCATTGGTCAGTAAAATATGTTCAAGTCAATCTATGGAAATATTAGCTTCAGTCTTAAACTGATACTTTTGTAGAATTCAAATGTATTTCCTAGAGTCTAAAGGTGTATTTTTTTTTTAGAAAATGTCAAAATGTTAAGAATATGGTAAATTTTATCAAATTCTTTATAGATTTTAAGACAATTTACCAACATTCTGTCTTTTTACTAGGATGAAGCATCATTTCATCTTAAGTCAGAAGCCAGGCAGTATCTTAAAGAGATGGGAAGTGAGAAGATAGAAAACCTGGCATTCAGGGATACATGGGGTTTCATTGTAAAGAAGGGAGGTAAGAAAATCTGGCATTCAGGGACACATGGGCTTTCATTGTAAAGAAGGGAGGTAAGAAACCATGGCATTCAGGGATACATGGGCTTTTATTGTAAAGAAGGGAGGTAAGAAAACCTGGCATTCAGGGGCACATGGGCTTTTATTGTAAAGAAGGGAGGTAAGAAAACCTGGCATTCAGGGACACATGGGCTTTCATTGTAAAGAAGGGAGGTAGGAACACCTAGCATTCAGGGAAAAGTGGGCTTTAATTGTAAAGAATGGAGGTAAGAAAACCTGGCATTCAGGGATAAATGGGCTTTCATTATAAAGAAGGGAGGTAAGAAAACCTGACATTCAGGGACACACAGGCTTTTATTGTAAAGAAGGGAGGTAAGAAAACCTGGCATTCAGGGGCACATGGGCTTTTATTGTAAAGAAGGGAGGTAAGAAAACCTGGCATTCAGGGATACATGGGCTTTCATTGTAAAGAAGGGAGGTAAGAAAACCTTGCAGGTATTATTTGACAAAAGACACAAATGTATGGGTCAATATGAGCAAGTACAATGATTGTTCACTTTTACTTTAATTCCTTTAAAACACAGATGAATGACTCATTCCCAAACAAATTAGTAAAGCAAAGTATAGATAGCCATCAATATGACATAATTGGAGTGTGAGTTACTTCCCTTGGTTGACATTTTGTGGTGGTAATTGGTTGATTATTTTATTTCACTAACCAAAATGAAACATTCACTACACACAAGTCTCATGAAAGATCTTTACTAGATTGTAGTAATGAATTAAGCAAGGCAAAAATATATAAAAAATTGTTCAGAAAACTTTTTTTTTCCCAATCTAGTGGCCTGTATAAATTTCTGCACAGAGACCTTTGACATGGCAACATTAGGGTAGTAACTCTTGCTCAAATTGCCTAAATCTAAACCTATCTCTATTTCCAAGTTGTGCATGGTTGATAACAATTAAACATTCTACAGCTAGAGGATCATAACTTTATTCTATGTGTAAATAAGTTACAGGCTTTCTTTGAAATAATTATAGAATAACTAATCGTAGAAATCAAAATTAGTTATTCTTTTTATTACATTGGCAAATGGCTTTTTTAAAAGAAATTAATGTAAAACATGTAAGGAACTATATCTTTTTTCTATGCATTCACAATTTGTTTTGATCCCCTGTTATAGACGTCTTGACAACGCTTCTTATTGTATGACATCAGAGAGTGAAATAACCATGTTTATTTCACACGTGAAATTATCTGTTTTTATTTAACTGGGAAATCAATGTGATTCATTGCAACCAATGTAATAAATACTTTAATTCTGTTTTTACAGGAAGAAAAATTGCAGAGACCCATGGAAAATCTCCTGCTTTAGATAGCTGGGGAGAGAAAGTTACAATCCAAGCCACTGTAGACCTTGTCAATATCAAAGGTAAATACAATCAACTCACACGATTAGATAATGTAAACAATGTCTTAAAGATGTATACAAATACAAATTTGTTTGTAGCCAGTTTGAATGTTTGGTAATTTAAACATATAATATCCTGTACTTACACCTTACCACACACCGCCTGTTTTATTTTGTAGACACTGAATGCCAATGGGGAGAGACGAAGATAAACCAGAGAAGACAAACCTTCTGTAATAAAGTAGAGGGGTATGGTGATATATGTAGCTGTACTAATCCAGATCCTGTTGTCTTCCCACAGAAAAAGGTTTGGTTATATTATATGGTGCAGTTTTACAACATATGTTTTGGCAATGCAGCTAGTTGTCATTTCAGATACTTCATCTTTTTATAAGTTAGCAGATCATGACATTGATTACTGTAAGCTTAAGTTTTCAAATGTGATCTTTTTAAGTTCCAGTTATTAAAAAGATTCGTTAAGATATACGTATATGCTATTGTGGAACTACACTTGGTAAAATCTGCATTTTATAAACCTTTAAAGCTTTAAAGTGCTTTTCTTATGTCCCATGATTAAGGGCATACGATACAGTTACAGGGGAGGTAATGATGTTGCTAACATAAATTGTTATGTTCACGACGTCAAACGATGACTTATCGGGAAAAGATGCAGTTTTCGGCTGATTTTTATCATTCAAACTGATTTAACTTGAAAACGAGTTCATGAACCCCTCTTTTTTAAAATGATTTTTGGTTTGATTATGTAAGAAGATTATGTGTACCAATATTCATGAAAACGTAAATAGTGGATTTTTTTTTAATTTGATTAATATACAGCAAAAAATGAAGTTTTTTTCTACATTCATGAACATTTAATAAATTTGAGTTATTTGTAAAAATAAAATGTACAAATTTATACCATATTTATATAACACATAAATTACAAATAGTTTAACATAAAACAGCTTGTGTTTATCTTTTAAAACAAAAAAGTTATTTATTTCTATCGAAAGGAAAAATACGTCCACAAATCCGTATTTTGAATAAATATCTGAAATGTGAACCTCAACTTACAAAAATAGCACATGAAGGTATATTTTTAGCTCACCTGGCCCGAAGGGCCAAGTGAGCTTTTCCCATCACTTTGCGTCCGGCGTCCGTCGTCGTCGTCGTCGTCCGTCGTCCGTCGTCGTCCGTCGTCGTCCGTCGTCGTTAACTTTTACAAAAATCTTCTCCTCTGAAACTACTGGGCCAACTTGAACCAAACTTGGCCACAATCATCATTGGGGTATCTAGTTTAAAAAATGTGTGGCGTGACCCGGTCAACCAACCAAGATGGCCGCCACGGCTAAAAATAGAACATAGGGGTAAAATGCAGTTTTTGGCTTATAACTCAAAAACCAAAGCATTTAGAGGAAATCTGACATGGGGTAAATATGTTTATCAGGTCAAGATCTATCTGCCCTGAAATTTTCAGATGAATCGGTCAACCTGTTGTTGGGTTGCTGCCCCTGAATTGGTCATTTTGAGGAAATTTTGCTGTTTTTGGTTATTATCTTGAATATTATTATAGATAGAGATAAACTGTAAACAGCAATAATGTTCGGCAAAGTTAGATTTACAAATAATTCAACATGACCGAAATGGTCAGTTGACCCCTTTAGGAGTTATTGCCCTTTATAGTCAATTTTTAACCATTTTTCACAAATCTAAGTAATCTTTTACAAAAATCTTCTCCTCTGAAACTACTGGGCCAAATTAATCCAAACTTGGCCACAATAATCTTTGGGGTATCTTGTTTAAAAAATGTGTGGCGTGACCTGGTCAACCAACCAAGATGGCCGCCACGGCTAAAAATAGAACATAGGGGTAAAATGCAGTTTTTGGCTTATAACTCAAAAACCAAAGCATTTAGAGGAAATCTGACATGGGTAAATATGTTTATCAGGTCAAGATCTATCTGCCCTGAAATTTTCAGATGAATCGGTCAACCTGTTGTTGGGTTGCTGCCCCTGAATTGGTCATTTTGAGGAAATTTTGCTGTTTTTGGTTATTATCTTGAATATTATTATAGATAGAGATAAACTGTTAACAGCAATAATGTTCATCAAAGTAATATTTACAAATAAGTCAACATGACCGTAATGGTCAGTTGACCCCTTTAGGAGTTATTGCCCTTTATAGTCAATTTTTAACCATTTTTTGTAAATCTTAGTTATCTTTTACAAAAATCTTCTCCTCTGAAACTACTGGGCCAAATTAATTCAAACTAAAACCACAATTATCTTTGAGGTACCTTGTTTGAAAAATGTGTCCGATGACCTGGCCATCCAACCAAGATGGCCACCACGGCTAAAAATAGAACAGGGGTAAAATGTAGTTTTTTGCTTATAACTCTGAAACCAAATCATTTAGAGGAAATCTGACAAGGAGTTAAATTTTTAATCAAGTCAATATATATCTGCCCTGAAATATTCAAATGAATTGGACAACCGGTTGTTGGGTTGCTGCCCTCCAATTGGTAATTTTTAAAGAAATTTTGCTGTTTTTGGTTATTATCTTGAATACTATTATAGATAGCGATAAACTGTAAACAGCGATAATGTTCATCAAAGTAAGATCTACAAATAAGTCCACATGACCTAAGTTGCCCTTTATAGTCAATTTTTAACAATTTTCATTAATTTGGTAAATTTATGTAAATTTTTACCAAATATTTTTCTCTGTTACTAATGGGCAAAGTTCATTATAGATATAATTGTAAGAAGCAAGAATGTTCAGTAAAGTAAGAACTTCAAACACATCACCATCACCAAAATACAATTTTGTCATGAATCCATTTGTGTCCTTTGTTTAATATGCACATAGACCAAGGTGAGCGACACAGGCTCTTTAGAGCCTCTAGTTTATTACATATTTGATTTGATCAGGTCAAAAATAGCCTATATGGAAATTTATATTAAAATTTAAATACGCGATCAAAACTGTATTGTATGCCCTTAATATGAATTCTTTCTACAGTTTTGTTATATTATCAATTCTATATATTGAGGTCTAGTTATACATACCGGTAATGTAACATGGCTATTATTACAATTTAGGACTGAATAAATAATTTGAATATTTGAATATTTTGTATGTTTTCAGTTGATACCTAATAATATAGGAAAAGTACCAATAGTTATTATTGCTAGTGACAGACCACATTATTTATTTAGGTAAGTAATTGATATCAATGTCAGATAATTTTTTGGAAAAATACATGTTTAATGTACTTCATCAATATTAGTTTGCAAGTTACTACTTCATTGTTTGAGATTTTGAGACCACATCCAAATTTTGGTCTTTGATTTTCTTATTTATACAAGTACAAGAGATCATAGAAAACATTGCCTGGTTAAAACCCCATTACATTTCTGTAAAAAAATGATAAACGTTTTGTAACATAAAAATTATGCAAGATGATGTTGGTAAGCCTCATTGAGACAGCAAACTAACAACAAAAGTTGGTCAAATATATACATGTGCCCTTTAACAAGTCCGAACAATAAACAAGTTTTCTTTGTTGAGTATAACTAGACTTAGAACATTCTGTGGAATTAACTACCTTATAGGGGGTTACTTTTGTGCCTATTATTTTGGCGTATTCAAAACTTTTATCAATACCTTTGTATGTAGACTTTTAAATTGGCGGAATTTAAGTTGGCGGTTTTGTTCTCTCCGCAAATAGCGAAAATTTACACCCTGCAAAAATAACCCGCTATACGGTATAATGGATAAAAAAAAAAGTCAATAATCTGGAAACCTATTTCTTCTGGAATGCTGGAATTTCTGTAAATGCTTTATTATTCATACTTTTAAATATCTAACCACAGATTAATTATGATACTTTTGAGTCTAACTTCAAAATCATAATTTTCATTGATTACAGAATGTTGAAGAATTTACTACAGATACCAGGTGCTGATCCTAAAATGATTACAGTATTTATTGATGGATATTTTGATGTAAGTACTTATATAGAGGGACAAGATTGAAGGAGTTGTGGAGGAAGGGGTCAATTATTGGCATAATTAAGGAGACACATTTGAACTCAGAAGATTTAATATTTATTGAGCAACCAGATATCAAATGTTTAATCAAATGAACTAATAGAATTAAAGTCTGAAAATCTGACAAAGTATGTCAAGGTATAAAGAAGTTTTAACCTTATGTTTAAACAGAGGAAACACAGTGCTTTCGCTTATTCAAAATTAAAGGTCAGGCTTTAACTTGTGTTAAAAATTCAGTTTGCTTTGTTTTATAATAATGATTTAAATTTTTTGGCAAGTAAAATAATTTTGTTTTGTTTTTTTCCACTCTCTAAATGATATTTTTTTTATTTATAAAACAGTTCTTATAAATCTTTAGTGTAGATTCAAGTAAAAACCTATTACACAGCAAACATATACACTAATGATTCCACTTTTTTTCCAGGAACCATTACAAGTGACTAAGTTGTTTGGTTTACGTGGTATACAGCATACACCATTAGGTGTCAGGAATGCCAGAGTATCTCAGCATTATAAAGCTAGTCTGACCGCTACGTTTAATCTATATCCTGTGAGTATTTCATTCCTGAATCTTATCAAAATAACACCAAAATATGAATCGGACTTTGTTTTACATATCATCACGCACTTAAGACTTATGATATATCAGAATTGGGAACCTGATATTAAGCGCATAAACTGTCAGTACAGGGTTGGCAAAAACCGGGTTTTATGAGTATTGCCCAGCCCAGTGGGAAATACTGGGAAAACCCGGGTTTTACTGGGTAATACTGGGCAATACTGGGTAAAATAAGATACTGGCCTAAATTTTAAAGAGGATTCAGTAATCAAACACAAATGCAATACATTTAAGATATATGTAAACCTATTTTTATTTATAAATAAGTTTACTTGTTTGAGAGTCTTATGATACATACATGTACAAAAGTACAAGAGTATACATCTGAGACAGAATTATTCTAACAACTCTGATAAAAAAATATTTTTTCAAATATATAACTAGTATAAAGAATTTAAGGATTACATGTACATGTAAGAAAAATTACTTTGATGTACAAATGTACAAAACTAATTAATAAGTAATTATTCAGATTAGAACACAGATATGTTTATATAACAATAATCAGTCTTCATTTCTATAAGAGTTAATGACAAGACCCTGTAGGGTGTTTATTTAGCAATCATGATTGTGTATACATGTATAGCAATTTACTTTACAATTCACTTAAACACTGCAATAAAGTGTTAAGATTATGGAAACAATGCTTGGAAATTAATGAGGAATCCTAAATTGTGCAAATATTGTATTTTGCCTACATAGAATTATGTGGAGAAGAGAATGAAATTGAATTTTTGATGACTTTCAATGGTTATCTGTATAAAATGTATGTATTTAGCTACAATACTATGAAACTACAACTAGTCTTTACTATTTTGTATTGAAATAAGCTTAAAAAATCATATTGCCCAGTATTACCCAGTATTCCCCTTTTCAGGGAGTATTGCCCAGCCCGGGAAAACCCGGGTTTTCCCGCCCAGTAAAACCCGGGCGGGTAATACTTTGCCAACCCTGTGTCAGTAAGTGAGCGCTGAATGTATTAGAATTAAGTTGTATAACATATGCAATCATTATCTATTCTCCTAATATCACATTATATCCATACTCAGGGTTTCAGTTCATGTTAAATTTATATCTTATACAGGAATCAAAGTATGCCATAATTATAGAAGAAGATTTGGATGTTTCTCCAGATTTCCTCAAGTAAGTTATAATACAAATCTTTATTAAAAAAAAGAAGTATGGTCCAATTAAATGTTTTTTTCAAGTTGTTTAGTGGATAAAAATCTTTAAAATTTTACCGATTATTTTCCACACAGTCCTTGTTCACAGGGGATATAAAATCAGTAAAATGCCATTTTAAAAGAGAGAAACCAAATATTTTGACATGATACACTTTCAGATTTCATCGATTTCTATAGTTTATCTCTTTATTTTAATCAGAACTATCCACATACCGTTTATACTACAAGTTAATTTAGTTATATAATCTACTTATGTTTTTATTTTAGTTATTTTAGTCAGACCCTCCACCTTTTAGAAGAAGATGAATCACTTTACTGCATATCTGCTTGGAATGATCAGGTATTTAGAGAAATTTTGGATTACGTTAGAATTCTTTAGAGTAATCAGATCGAATAAATAGAGAAAATAATTGAAATAGATATGGGGTTATCTTTGAAAAATCAAGACTCCTGCAAAGTGAACTGTTATTTTATATAAAAGAAATAGATAGATGTGAACAAATTGAAATGTGATGAAGATAGAAAAAAAAGGATTCTTGCTTTTTCACAAAGTAGGGTAAACTTGATTTGTAGAAATATTGTTTATACTGCAATCAGCTATTTAATTATACAGATAAGACTATACGTATAAACATTAGCTTTATACGTCAATGACCTCAACTAACCTATAAGCCCCGCCTTCTTACCGGAACTACTGTATTTCATCAACAACGTCACGTCACAACCATGACAATGTGTAGTAACAATGGTCAAACTTTTATGAATTTAAACTTGTTAGGTCTTCAAATTGGTAATTTATATACCATGTTTATTAAATGTTATTAATTAAGTTCATTTTCCCTTTCTAATTCCTTAAAATATCAATGTCAAAATAAGCATTATTCTTGGTTTTCGCACCATAACTTAAGTATAAGTAAATAGAAATCTATGAAATTTAAACGCAAGGTTTATGAACATAAAAGGAAGGTTGGGTTTGATTCTGAGAGTTTTGGTCCCAACAGTTTAGGAATAAGGGGCCCAAAGGGTCCAAAATTGAACTTTGTTTGAATTCATCAAAAATTGAATAATTGGGGTTCTTTGATATGCTAAATCTAACTGTGTATGTAGATTCTTAAATTTTGGTCCCGTTTTCAAATTGGTCTACATTAAGGTCCAAAGGGTCCAAAATTAAACTTAGTTTGATTTTAACAAAAATTGAATCCTTGGGGTTTTTTAATATGTTGAATCTAAAAATGTGCTTAGATTTTTGATTATTGGCCCAGTTTTCAAGTTAGTCCAAATCGGGATCCAAAATTAAACTTTGTTTGATTTCATCAAAAATTGAATAATTGGGGTTCTTTGATATGCCAAATCTAACTGTGTATGTAGATTCTTAATTTTTGGTCCCGTTTTCAAATTGGTCTACATTATAGTCCAAAGGGTCCAAAATTAAACTAAATTTGATTTTAACAAAAATTGAATTCTTTGGCTTTTTATACGACCGCAAATTTTGAAAAAATTTTCGTCGTATATTGCTATCACGTTGGCGTCTGCGTCGTCGTCGTCGTCGTCGTCGTCCGGCGTCCGAATACTTTTAGTTTTCGCACTCTAACTTTAGTAAAAGTGAATGGAAATCTATGAAATTTTAACACAAGGTTTATGACCACAAAAGGAAGGTTGGTATTGATTTTGGGAGTTTTGGTCCCAACATTATAGGAATTAGGGGCCAAAAAGGGCCCAAATAAGCATTTTCTTGGTTTTCGCACTATAACTTTAGTTTAAGTTAATAGAAATCTATGAAATTTTGACACAAAGTTTATGACCACAAAAGAAAGGTTGGGATTGATTTTGGGAGTTTTGGTCTCAACAGTTTAGGAATTAGGGGCCAAAAAAGGGCCCAAATAAGCATTATTCTTGGTTTTCGCACAATAACATTAGTTTAAGTAAATAGAAATCAATGAAATTTAAACACAATGTTAATGACTACAAAAGGAAGGTTGGTATTGATTTTGGGAGTTTAGGTCCCAACAGTTTAGGAATTAGGGGCCAAAAAGGGACCCAAATAAGCATTTTTCTTGGTTTTCGCACCATAACGTTAGTATAAGTAAATAGAAATCTATGAAATTTAAACACAAGGTTTATGACCATAAAAGAAAGGTTGGGTTTGATTTTGGGAGTTTTGGTCCCAACATATTAAGGGGCCCAAAGGGTCCAAAATTAAACTTTTGTTTGATTTCATCAAAATTGAATAATTGGGGTTCTTTGATATGCTGAATCTAACTGTCATGACTGTGTATGTAGATTCTTAACTTTTGGTCCCGTTTTCAAATTGGTCTACATTAAGGTCCAAAGGGTCCAAAATTAAACTTAGTTTGATTTTGACAAAAAATGAATCAGTTAGGTTCTTTGATATGCTGAATCTAAAAATGTACTTAGATTCTTGATTATTGGCCCAGTTTTCAAGTTGGTCCAAATCGGGGTCCAAAATTAAACTTTGTTTGATTTCATCAAAAATTGAATAAATGGGGTTCTTTGATATTCCAAATCTAACTGTGTATGTAGATTCTTCATTTTTGGTCCTGTTTTCAAATTGGTCTACACTAAAGTCCAAAGGGTCCAAAATTAAACTTAGTCTGATTTTAACAAAAATTGAAATCTTGAAGTTCTTTGATATGCTGAATCCAAAAATGTACTTAGATTTTTTATTATGGGCCCAGTTTTCAAGTTGGTCCAAATCAGGATCTAAAATTATTATATTAAGTATTGTGTAATAGCAAGTCTTTTCAATTGCACAGTATTGCGCAATGGCAAGAAATATCTAATTGCACAATATTGTGAAATATCAAATTTTTTTTTAATTAGAGTTATCTTTCTTTGTCCAGAATAGTAAGCAAGAAATATCTAATTGCAAAATATTGTGCAATAGCAAGATTTTTTTTTAATTGGAGTTATCTTTCTTTGTCCAGAATCAACTTAAATCTTTGTTATATACAATATACAATGTATATTCACTTTTTACTACCAACTGATAAATTAAAATAATCTTTACCATTCAGTGATAACAAGCAGTTTTTTTACATCTTAATATTTTATGATGTATTTAAATGAGTAGTTATTGTTGCAAACTCCATTAGAAATTTTAATTGAGATTAGTTTTGGAATAAGGGAAAGGGGGATGTGATTAAAAAAATTGGGTTCAATTTTTCTCATTTGAAATTTCATAAATAAAAAAGAAAATTTCTTCAAACATTTTTTTGAGAGGATTAATATTCAACAGCATAGTGAATTGCTCTAAGAGAAACAAAAATTTTAAGTTCATTAGAACACATTCATTCTGTGTCAGAAACCTATGCTGTGTCAACTATTTAATCACAATCCAAATTTAGAGCTGAATCCAGCTTGAATGTTGTGTCCATACTTGCCCTAACCGTTCAGGGTTCAACCTCTGCGGTCGTATAAAGCTACGCCCTGCGGAGCATCTGGTTTGATATGCTGAATCTAAACATGTACTTAGATTTTTGTTTATGGTCCCAGTTTTCAAGTTGGTTCAAATCAGGATCCAAAATTATTATAATTAAGTATTGTGCAATAGCAAGAAATTTTCAATTGCACAGTATTCAGCAATAGCAAGAAATCTTCAATTGCACAGTATTGTTCAATAGCAAGAAATTTTCAATTGCTTAGTATTGCGCAATAGCAAGAAATCTTCAATTGCACAGTATTGCGCAATAGGCAGAAATATCTAATTGCACAATATTGTGCAATAGCAAGAAATTTTCAATTGATTGGAGTTATCTTTCTTTGTCCAGAATAGTAGTTGAGTCAACTTAAATCATTGTTTTATACAATATACAATGTATATTCTCTTTTACTACCAACTGATAAATTAAAACAATCTTTACCATTCAGTGATAACAAGCACCTTTTGTTACATTTTAATATTTTATGATGTATTTAAATGAGTAGTTATTGTTGCAAACTCCATTAGAAATTTGAATTGAGATCAGTTTTGGAAAAAGGGAAAGGGGGATGTGAAAAAAAATGGGGAGGGGGGGGGGGGGGTAAATTTTTCTCATTTCAGATTTCATAAATAAAAAGAAAATTTCTTCAAACATTTTTTTGAGAGGATTAATATTCAACAGCATAGTGAATTGCTCAAAGGCAAAAAAAAAATTTAAGTTAAGACCACATTCATTCTGTGTCAGAAACCTATGCTGTGTCAACTATTTAATCACAATCCAAATTTAGAGCTGTATCCAGCTTGAATGTTGTGTCCATACTTGCCCCAACCGTTCAGGGTTCAACCTCTGCGGTCGTATAAATCTGCGCCCTGCAGAGCATCTGGTTTTAAACAATATTTGTTACATATTATTTTTTATTTTTTTTATTTTTTATCGATTTCAGTATAAAAACAATATACATATAGTGTCTAAATATCTCTTTTCAAAATATTTATTAGCTGAAAAGTATTCTCCCCTGTCAAAATTACAGTTTGTATATTACATTAATAAGTTTTGAGTTTTTTGATATTTTTAGTTTTATTCCCTTGCTACAGGAGGAGAATCTCTATGTTTTTCAGACCTGAGTATTATTTCAGGGTTTAACATGTATCTGACTACATGTATTATTAACTTAATTTATATTTCATGTTTTTTGTCAGTTGTATTTCTATTTTTGATTTCTTGTGTAATTGTCTATTGCAATTGTGTGATAAAAAATCAATGTACTGATTATGCCTATAATGGGTCCTCTATTGGAAATAAAATTTATCTTATCTTATCTGCATCATTTCAGGGTTATAACCATTCCTGTAAAGACGAAACATTATTATACAAAGTAGAAACTATGCCAGGTTTAGGATGGCTCTTAAAACGAAAGTTATATAAAAATGAACTAGAACCACAGTGGCCTACTCCTGAAAAAGTAAGTTTAAATTTGATTGTTTGTTAAATTACTGGTAATCTGTAAATTGAACATCAAATTTACAGAAATTAAGTGTCAGCTATGTAAAGAATACTTTAAAATAATATATAAATATAACAGAAAGAATATTATACACCACAATATACTTCTTGAAGAACGGACAAATGTGGGAGATTAATTAATGCAATATCAGGATAATCTGCATTAAAATATGTATAGGATATCAGAATGCCAGTTCTTATTATTGCGATGCTAACTTTGTCGCATTATTAACATTGATAACGAGTCTTGCAATAATTTCTGAATTCACAGTACATGGAATATGATTTACTCTATTACACCTACAATTTAAGACAAAGGGAGATAATTCAGTTCAAAATATTGGTTTATTTGTTTCTAGGCTTTTTATACGACCACAAAAATAAAAAAAATTGCGTCATATAATGGTATCATGTCCTCCGAAGACGCATTTAGTGTCCGGACAATAACTTTAGATTTAGTGAATGGATCTCTATAAATTTTTACCAGAAGGTTTAATACCACTAATGGAAGGTTGGGATTGATTATGGGGGTTATAGTTCCAATAGTTTAGGAATTAGGGGCCAAAGGGGGCCCAAAATAAGCAATTTTGTCTTGCCTTGACAGGGTCAAAAAGCGAGACAATGTATTAGTTTGTGATTAGGTCTAGTTTATTGTGAACCACAAGTGGTAGGTCAATCATATTTTTCATTGAAAATTTTTCTGAGTTATCATGAATTAGTTTGTGATTAGGTCAATTCAAGGGGAACCATTAGTGGTAGGCCAATGTTAATTGGTATTCAGTTGTATAAGCATTGGCACATCTCTTTTCCATGGAGAATATTTGGCCTCACCCCTCAGTCACAGTTTAATGACTTTAGTTTACATGTATTAGTTTGTGATTAGATCAGTTTAAGATGAACTGCTAATGTTAAGTCAATGATATATGGTATGCAAATTTATTGGCATTTGCAAGTATTGTTTCCATGGAGATTATATAGCCCCACCCCCTCTTATTGACTTTGAAACTTTTCTATAGTTTACTAGTAAATGTTTGTTTTTAGATTTGGGATCGACTTATAATAAGTCAATGGTCATGATGGTCTTTGGTATGCAGTTGTATAAGCATTGGCACTTCTCATTTACATGGAGATTGTTTAGCCATGTAACTCAGTCATGGTTCATTGACTTTGAATACTTTCATAACTTGTGTAAGATGTTAAAGTATTGCTAATTTGATTTCAACATTTGCATTCTGTGGATTCATTATTATTCGTTGGATACCAATTTTCGTGGATTTCGTGGGTACAAGTGTACCACGAAATGAAATGTTCATATTTTATATAGGCTTGTATGCAGACATCCGTAAAACCACGAAATTAAATATCCACGAACATACAGGTTTTCCTTAATCCACGAAAATTGGAACCCACGAAAATAAATGAATCCACAGTAATCAAAATTACAAAAAGGCCAGACATATCTCTCTGATAACAGTTTATTGTATTTTTCAAACAATAACTTGTGTTTAAAAGTGTATGAATCTCTCTGAAATTATACCACAAGTTTCCATACCATGAAGTGATGGTTAGTAATGACTTTGGGGGGTTATGGCTCAAAATGTTTTGGAATTGGGGGCTGAAAAAGGTGAAATTAGGGGCAAAAAAAGGGGGAAAACTAAGTTTTCCGACAATTACTTTAGATTTAGTGAATGGATCTCTATAAATTTTTACCAGAAGTTTAATACCATTAAAGGAAGGTTGGGATTGATTTTGGGGGTTATGGCCCCAATAGTTCAGTAATTAAGGGCAAAAAAAGGGGCCCAAAATAAGCATTTTTGTAGTTTTCAAACAATAACTTGTGTTTAAGTGGATAAATATCTCTGAAATTATACCACAAGATTCCATACCATTAAGGGATGGTTAGTAATGACTTTTGGGGGTTATGGCTCAAAATGTTTTGGAATCAGGGACAAAAAAAGGGGTCAAACTAGGTTTTTCTGGTCAAGGGACAATTAAGACAATTTAAAAGCAGAGTAAGGAAGGTAAAAAAAACCAGTTAACATACAATGTTTGCTATGTTTGGATTCACCTCCCTTACACTACTTGTAAATAATGTATAAAGAAATGTCAGGTTTTGGACTTATTGCAAAAAAAAGGGGGGTGGTAGTAGTTTTCAATTTTTTTTTTCCAAATTTTTTAAAAGTTTGAAGAATAAATCTTTAATTGCACAATATTGCATATTAGATTTGTAAGATCTTGACATTTGTTTTGTGTCAGAAACTCATATTATGTCAATAATTTGATCACAATCCAAAAGACCTGTATCAAGCTTGAATGTTGTATTTTGTTATCACATAAGCAACACGACGGGTGCCACATGTGGAACAGGATCTGCTTACCCATCCGGAGCACCTGAGATAACCCCTAGTTTATGGTGGGGTTCGTGTTGTTTATTCTTTAGTTTTCTATGTTGTGTCATGTTTACTATTGTTTTTCTGTTTGTCTTTTTCATTTTTAGCCATGGCGTTGTCAGTTTGTTTTAGATTTATGAGTTTGACTGTCCCTTTTGGTATCTTTCGTCCCTCTTTTGTATCCATACTTGCCCCAACTGTTCAGGTTTGAGCTCTGCAATCATATAAAGCTGCGCCCTGGGGAGCATCTGGTTAATAATAAAAAGCAACATTTACATGAACCAGAATAAATGTTTTTCAATGTTTATATTTATACAGCAATGGGACTGGGATATGTGGATGAGAACCAATATGATCCGTAAAGACAGAGAGTGTATTATACCAGACATATCTAGGACATATCATTTTGGTTCTAAAGGACTTAATATGAATCCATACTTCCAAGAAGTTTATTTCAAAAAACATTCCTTTCTTACAAAACCTAATGTTAAATTAAAAGATGTGGACAGGTAAGACAGACAATATTTATATTGGTATTCAGTAAAATATATTCTAACAGTATGAAATTCTATGGAAATTTTTCAACACAAAAGTGCCTACATCCACTTAACAAATTCAAAAATAAAAATTCAACACTAAAATTTAAATTTTAAAGACATTTACATCTATAAGCAGCCAGTACTAGAACATCTCTGTATGTTCAAAATGGACACTACCATCAGTTATGATCAAGATTCTTTGTTTATATTAGGTTTCAGTTCAGTTTTTGTATTCCATAGCAAAAGTATGTCTGATGTAAGTATATATCTGATAAAGCTTCACTCAAATTCTAAATCATTTAATACAAGCTCATAAAGTTTTAGAACACAAAAATAAGAGAAAAGTCAGAAAACCAGCCTTCATATGTTGTTGTTGTAGTAATTGATTATTTGGCAATTATATTTAAGTTTTTATTTTCAGAATGAAGAAAGATGCTTATGAAGAATTAATAGTAGAATTAATCAAGTCATCTGCAATATTAGATCATACTTTAGATCCTTGTAAAGAAAACTTTATACCTCATAATCAGGTGAGTTCTCTTTGTCCATCTGTATGTCCATCCATACTTCCCAAATTGGTGTCTGTTTACTAAATTAAGTATACCTCAACCAACTGTAATGACACTAAAACACACTACTTGTTACCACTGATCACTGTTGAATTTGTGTGGTATCTCTTTTACCTCTGAAGAGTTATGCCCCTTTACAAATGGAAAATATTTGCATTTCCATTCTCTGAATTAAGTTTGCATCAACCAAAAGTTATGATTCTTATATACAGTGTTTATAACCACAAGACACAGATCAAGTATAAAATTTTGATTGCATCACATTTACCTTTCTTTAACAGTGTGTTACCGTAATCAGCCGTATATATAGCACATTTATGTATAATACACACCCATTTTCATCCCCTTAAGATCATGAAAAAAAGTTCAGTAAAAAAAAGCGGAAATAAAAATATTTAAATAAAAGTCTAGGTCACTGTAAAAATTCTTTGAAAGGGACCTATTAATCCATGAATTTAATCTTCATTTATATCTATCATAAAATAAAAAAATAATATTGAAAATAGATTGTTGAATATTCAATTTAAAACTAATAAAAAAAATATACATCTCCAATAAACATTGATAATGAAGAAAAAATTATATTTTAAAAAAACAAACTTTTTATCAAAATTGAACACCGTCTATAGTTGGGTATAATCCACACCCTTTGTTTAAACTACATGTTTTTTGAAAAAAAAAGTGTTTTCTATACACAGCCAAATTAAGTATATAAAATAACACAGGGGCCTCGGTGGTAAAGTGTATTAAGTAGTTCTACTACTGTAATCACTAGCCAGTCATCACTGAGGTTGTGAGTTTGAACCTGCTTGTGAAGGTGCACTTGACTCCAACCTTATTTGACTAGGATTGTCAGTTTTCCTATCTAAGTTCAGTGGTTTTCTAAGGGCACTCATGCTTCCTCCACCCATAAAAAATGACTGCCAAGAAATAGTACAAAAAATCTTTGAAAAGGAAGGATAAAAATCATAAGAGAATCAGATTCCACCACTGTAACTCGTGTATTATAATATTTCTCCACTCTCAACAGTTAAATTTTAATTATTTAAAATTTAACTGTCTCGAGTGGAGAAATATCCTAATACACTTGTTGCAGTTGTGGAATCTTTATTTATTCGTTGAATACCAATTTGCGTGGGTTTCAAGGGTACAGATGAACCAGGAATTCAAATATTCAACGAATTAAAAATATTATATAGACATTGTATTCAGAGATTGCTAAACCATGAAATCAAATATCCACGAAAATGCAACTTTTCCTCAACCCACGAAAATTGATACCCACGAAAATAAAATGAATCCACAGTATATTATCGATATGAATCAATAATACATGATATGGTGACCTACTTGTCAGTAATCATACTGTTGATTTGTTTTATAAGTTTCTGGGTAATAAATCATAGATAAGATAACAAAAGTAAAGTATTTATAGATATCAGAGATTCAGAATCTTGTTTGTTTTATCCTGTATGTTTATAACCTCTTGCTAGTCCATTACTTTGTCAACAGTTCAAAAAAAAATTTGTTTTCATTTCAGTTAGAACCTCATTTAATGTATATTTCCATGAATATATCAACAGATTACGTTACCTGGAAACAGTTAGCAAAGGTAGGTTATGTTTAGTACACACATAAGTTTTCATAAGGATTGTCACAGGGAAAATACATTTCTATTCAGTCAGCGTTTAATATTCACTGTGCTGTTAGATAAAGGATTCATAGGACTCTGACAGAGAATATGAATATTTCAATTATAATTAATTGGAGTGTCCTGATATCAACATTAACTACCATTCAGGTATTAATTTTTCTTCACATGGAAATGGTGAATATATCAAAGAGACAACAACCCGTCCAAAGACCAGAAAACAGCCCAAGGCCACCAATGGTTCTTCAACACAGCTAGAAAATCCTGAACTAGAAGGCAGGATTTAGCATGGCTTCTAAACAAAAATGTGTACTAGTTCAGTGAAAATGGACATCACACTAAACTCAAAAACATAGAAGACTTACAAAGGCTAAAGGCTCTTGATGTAAAACAGGCCCAATAATGTGGCAGGGTTAAACATGTTATTTATCAAAGATTGAAAAACAAGATTAGAAGGATTTAAGTTATTCAGTTGATTGTGAAAGTTTAATTATGGGTCAATTTATATCACACAATGGTCCAAAAAATAGTGGTTATTAGCAAATCTAACGAAAGAACATCACTTTTATTGCTGTTTATCATCTTGACAGCAGTTGCTTTGGTGTCTTCACAATGAACTTTAAATCTCACACATTACACCAAGAACTTATTGTATAGATTTAAAATAGTTGAATATCTTTCATAATGTGTTGTCAATACTGAATGCCATAATAGCCTTGTCTTTTTGAATTATAAACTAATACCATAATATAACTTTATATTTTTAGTGCTATCATCTATGGGACCTGGATGTCAGAGGTTTTCATAAGGTAATGCAGATGATATTTATGGAGTATATACACTACCTATTAAATCCACCATTCGATATCCACTTTATTTTCATGCTAAGAGACTTTATTGATTTCCTGATAAACATTCTGAGGTCTCAATAAACTTAACACATGTTAATCTTTTTATAGATACTTCAGACCTTGTAGAAAATGGGAGATAACTTTCTTTATTAATTTGTAGATTGATAATGCATAATTGCATTTTACTAAATTGAATATTTGAAAATAAAACAACTTAAATATAAAATTTGATGACATTTATTCGATTCATTTTAATAAGAAGTTAAGGATTAAAAAATGATTTTAATGACTTTTATTGTAAGAACAGTGTTATCTTTCTTTATACAGAGTATGTGGAGATTATTCATTAATGGTACCCCTGTAATGATGGTTGGTGTTCCTGCTTCTCCTTACAGGTAATAAGTCAAGTCAAGAAATATTCACAAAACATTTTGGGCTTATTTCTTTCTTCTAATTTAATAACAATTTCCAAAGTTAGTCTTAGATCTACTTGAAGTTTTACCTCTTATAACACTTCCACAAATTTTACCTCTTATAACACTTCCACAAATTTATTATAATATTTTTCAAGAATTTACACATTGTCAAATTGAAAAGGTGACAGTTGCACACAAAGGAGAAAAGATAATACTTGTCAACAAAACATAACACATAAAGAGATGACAATTGTACACAAATTATTACACAAAGAATAAAAGATGACAGTTGTACACAAATTATTACACAAAGAATAAAAGATGACAGTTGTACACAAATTATTACACAAAGAATAAAAGATGACAGTTGTACAAAATATTACACAAAGAATAAAAGATGACAGTTGTACAAAATATTACTCAAAGGAATAACAAAATGACAGTTAAAACATAAAAAAACTGAAGATTATTTAGAGATTTCATTTTGTATTTCAGAGTTTATAAGCCAGAAAATATAAAACCAATATACATTCCAGAACCAACAAAGAAGGCTTGAAAACTTGATGAAACATATCTGTGATAAGAACATAATGATAAAAAATTGTCAGATCTGAATTTATATTACTGTAAATTCAGAAATTATTGTGTGCATTTATTATTGCGATTTTGTCATTTTATTACTAAAATGCAATTTAAATTTTTGCAATATTGAGAAAAGTCCTGTTTAATTCATATAAAAAATTTCAAAATGTGGATTAAATTATTACGATTATAACCCTGTCGCATTTTTGTAATAATAAAAACATCACAATAATTTCTTGAATTTACAGTACTAGTAATTAAGAAACTGTTTATAAAACTTTACAAACATCTTAAAACTTGTATGATTGAAACATTTTCAAACATACATTATATTAATGTAATATTTTTCAAATGGTGGAAATATTCTTTTAATTTTGGATGATAATATCCTCTAACCTCAAAATTCGTAGAGTTAAATCTACCATTGATGTAGATATTCTGTATATAAAGTTTGGAATACCTCTATTGTTTAGTTTTAGTCCCATTGGTTGAATCAATATATAAAAGGTATCATACAAATGCTTAACTTTTAATAGCCTGCATCAGAGGAGCTAAGACATATACTTTTTACCCTTTTTTTTCCCTTCCAGTATTGCATTTTCAATATATTGTTACAATATTATAATTTTAAGATCAAGTTTGTCTTTCATTCTGATTGATATGTTCAGATCTATTTGGGTATGTTTACAGATCTATATATATTTGTAATATAGGTGTATAATGATGAGTTAATGATCAACTTTAAATTCCATATTGTGTTCTTTTGATTGTGAAAATATCATGAACATTGTTCTTGTTAGGACTCTTTCATTACCATGAATTGCTTTTGAGAAAGTTTTTGTTTTGATCCAGTTTATACATTATAACTTTGAAGAAAGGCTAAATGGTTTATTTTACTCCTGCTAGAAAATGGATTACCTATTTGATTCTATGTAACACATTTCTGTAACACATTTCTGTAACACATTTCTCAGCAACTACAAGTTTCATTATGAAATGTTATTTTGAATGGCTAACAACAGGTAGATAAAAGAAAAACTTGATAGAAATCGTGTTTTCATGATCTTATCAAAAAAGGTAATTATAAGTATCAAATGCTTCTGTAAGTATTTTATAGGGTTGATATGTACATGTAATTATAATACTGATACTAATTACTTTTAAAGCATAATAAATCAATTTGATATTTATCAAATTATAAATCTCCTTGTTGAAGGTGCTGAAACTGTTTATAATTGTTGTTTTCATGATTTTTACGGGTTGAGCATACATTTGAACATACTTGGGAGTTCTTCCTTTAGAACAGTTACATGATCTTGTCCAAATTTTCTGATATGTAATATTGCTGTTGTTTTTTTTTATTATTGTCTAATCATTAAAGGTAAAATGTATTGAGATTTACAATGTTTACTTTGTATGAAGAATGTACGGGAAAATAACATTTGGGATTTCCTTGGTGTTTGATACTTCCATTTATTGTATGAATTTACATATCATTATCATAAAAATAAACCTTCCTTTTAAACAAGTATGACTCTTCTTTTACACAATATCATCAGCCATTATCTTTTGCAGAAAAATGCTTATGATTTATTCTAATAGTGCAGAATACATTTAGGTATACTATACATGCCAAAAATTAAAAACCAAATATAATCCTTGTTATGGTTGTGACAGTATTTACATTTTTTGCAGATTTTTATTTTTGTTTATAATTTATATGTTATAACTTTATACCATTAATTAGTTATAATAAATTTTATAACATTGTTTAAAAATTTCATGGAAAGTTTTAGAATGATTATAAGTTCAATTTCAACTTATTTCAGTATCATGGACTTCTTGATAGCTAATGTATTTTCATTTATTTTCTTTATTATGGTGAATTTATTTGAAATCTATAGATAGTTGTTAATACTTATATATTTAGTTTTATTTCATCATGCCTCATATTTTGTTGGTATATTTTTGACATGTCATTTCTATAATAACTGGTTTCAAAAGTAAGTAAATGTACAGATTCTATTTATCATCATCAGGGTTAAGTTGTAATTTGCCAAAGTCACAGGAAGGACATTTGCTTTAGTTTCAATATGATCTTTCATTTATTTTAAAATTTTGAATTTAGAATTTTCACAGATACTAGCCAAACTAAATTCAAAAGATAATTTATGAGTTCAATGTAGTAGTAATATTTTTCAGAATTAGAAAGCCAATGTTTCTTGGTATTTCTTGCTTCATTATATTGTTTTGAGCTCTTTATTTATATTTTGAGGTTATTTTCAGTGTTTATTCTGTTCTGATTAACTGAAGAACAAACAGCTTTAAACAAGATCTCAGTTTATATTATACTTTACATACATTAAGTTATGCACTTGTTATTTCTCTTTTCAATCTGTCAGTTTTCTCATTTATCTTTCAATTTATAACTGAAGAGTTATCTCCCATTAAGTGTTCATGTTAACTGAATAAAAATGATCAAAGTATCTTATTATTTTTTACTGTTTTAGTCAAACTGGAGCAAGTTATTGTTTCTTAAAAGCATACAAGAACTTTAATATTTTATTGGACAATTAATGGCTGTTGGCCTTAAAAAATGTTTAAAACACCAATATAAACTCTTGAAAAGACATCATGACTGATTGTTTGAAATTGAATAATGTTTGGTTAACATGACAAGAACAAATCGTTTGAGTAAGTTATGCTGAGTGAGAAAACATGGTCGATCGGCATAAAATTCAAAGAAAAGAGGAAACTGTTACAAATGACAAGTGATATATAAATTTCAGCTGACTCAAACTGAGTCAAATGTCAAGTAGAAGTTATAAGTTAAACAATATTTGTATGTACAATAGAGAATTGATTGAAACAGTATTTGTATGTACAATAGAGAATAGATTGAAACAGTATTTGGGACGGTTTAAGTTATAAGTTAAACAATATTTGTATGTACAGTAGAGAATAGATTGAAACAGTATTTGGGACGGTTTAGACATAGAAACAAGCTCAATTGTGAAGACTGTACATATAAAAAAAATGTTTACTTTTGAAGACCGTTTGTTAAAAAAGGTTTGCTTTTGAAAAAATAGGAAAATAAAATTGACATGAGGTATAAATCCCTGATATCCCTTTAACTAATAATTTTAACTTTAACTCGTAAATAGTTTTAATTTCAACTCTAACTGTCACTATGATGGTTATTCACACTCCATTTTAGGGGTTAAAACTTTCAACTTAAAAGTCATGTCCACTAGATTAAAAGTAGTGTACACACATTTTGAAAACCTTTCTCATCAGTTTAAAAGTGGTGCTTTTCAGTTTAAAAATTGTTGAAAATAAGAATTGAGTGGCAGCATATATAAACTACTGTTATTTTAATATAGTATAGATAAGAGCAAGTTTCATTTTACAGAATATTTACTCACACAATTGCGTTAAAAAAAAAAATAAAAAAAGGGTTTTCCTTGATAGTACATGTGATATACTACGAGTTACATTTGAATGAAATATATGTTAATGTTCATCTCACATTGTTTTGAATTTTTAATTTACAATATCAATCCTGACCTTCTTTGATGGCATACCATTGATCATTTAGATCATAAATCATCGTATTTAACAATATAAAATATCTTTATTTTGTTTTGATTGTAATAAACATACATCATTCATTCATAGAAATTAAAAACAATAAATTATATATTTTGAATCGTTATTAATCGACTGTAACCTCTGTATTACATCTAGATCAAATAAGTCTTTTGATGTTTTCCTGGTTGAAATAAAAGAACAGAACAATGTGTATAAAATCCTGATGTAGTATAGAAATAGCAGAGGCAAATGTAGGGGGGATGGGGCATGCTCCGCCTCATACTTTTGTGGGGAAAATTTGGTTGATTATACAGGGAATAACTGACTGGATTGGGCCCCGTCTTCATGATAGCCAGTCAGTGCACACCTTCTGTAAATTTCTGGATCCGCCACTGAATAGTATAGTCGTAGTCAGGGTTTTAGTAGTATAGTCAGGGTCTATTAGTCAGGGTGTAGTAGTTCATAGCAATAGTATAACACACCATGTGATCAGTATTATATTACAGAAGTTACACTGCATGACATGTAATTGATGTTACAGTATATAGTTATTGCATGATATGTAACATCCTGCATCAACTGATATACAGAAGTCACCAATTACACAACTTAAAATAAATATGATCAGATTGCTGGGATGTATTATAAATTTTAATTTTCAATAAACTATAAAACCCTTTCTATGGCATAGTCACCCAAACTGACAACTTAAAATGTTGGAAAAGGCTGGTTTAATTTAGCTTCTGCAACCTGCAGAGGAAGATGGGGCTGAGTTATCCCAGTTTCTGTCCCCTGTAGGAGGCAATTGGGCCATAATATTATGCCACCTGTAGTTTAGGATGGGGATAGGGTTTTATCTCACCCTCTGCAGGAAGGAATTTTGTAGCAATTTATCGTACCATCTGTCACCTGTGTACAGGAATAGAAGGACAGAGATTTATATTGCCATCTGTCACTTGCTGACATACATGATCTTCCAATTCATAATTTTTCCTTTCAAAATTTAACATCAGAAATATCTTTACATCATAATGCCCTACAACATGTTTTCCCCAAAATGACCACATATCAAAACAGGGTACTAGTAGTTTATTCATAGAAGTTGAATTGGAATCTTGTGTATAGATAAGGACAGATTTTCATCTCACCCTCTCTCCCCTGTAAAAGGGGAAAGGGGCATAAGTTAAAGACAGATTTTCATCTCACCCTCGGCCCCCTGTAAAAGGGGAAGGGGCATGCCATTAGATGGGGACAGATTTTCATCTCACCCCTGTCCCCTGTAGAAGAGGGTAGTTTTTCAGTCTGATTTTTTATCACCTTTATGTAACTTTATGTTTTGTTTAGTTGAGTTGATTACTATGTCTAGCCTATAATATAAAACATATCAGATAATTTGGTAAAACAATATCCCCTGGGTATACCATATCATTATCAAAAATGTCCTTTGTTGCTTTTTTCGTGGATTGTAATTTTATGACTATTTTACTGTGATAACCTAGATGATTGTACAGTAATTATGCAATTATTTTAAAAGTCTAGTTATGTTTAAAAAGTATCTATAAATAAAAATCATTATGGTGAAATTTCATCTGATCTCCAAGGACTGAAGTATTCAGTGTTTTAAAAACTTGGTTGATTATATCATTACTGGTAATTTGTGCTTTTAAAGTTGTTTTGTTATTATGAATTTATGAGTTTTCTACGTTAAAGTCATTTACATTACCAGAGATCCAATGTTTTTAAGTCTAATGACGGCCAAAAATGTAAACGATTCAGAATGTTTCATTGCAAACTTATTTCAGAGTGAACAAGTGTTTTCTTGTAAAACTTTTATTTTATTGTCTGATCATGGAATTAACACCAATACTTTCAAATACTTCTAACAAAGGAGTAGGTTCAGTAAGACCTCTTTTTGGCCCCAAAATATAGCAATTTTACAAAATTGTGAAAATGTAATCTTTTAGCTATTTACTGGAAAGTCGAATGCTTCTGCTACATAAATATGGGCTGTTTTTGACAATACAATGCACATATATCGGGTACTAGCATCATTAAGTCATGCTAAATTACTGAAATCTTCACAATTTTAGCATTTTAGTTAAATTTTTTACGGTTTCCGTCTTAAATGAAAGTGGCCGCATTCGTGTTCATTCATAATATTGAAATGTAAGTTGTTTTTGCTGATAATACATTACATATATAAACGTTGAGGATGAACACGGATGCGTCCACTTTCTTTTTTGACAAAAACCATCTGAAAAGTAACGTTTTTTTACATATTTAATAGATTTTTCATATTTTAGCTTGAATCAGAGCGCTTTTAATGACTAAATCAGTTAAAATCTTTCACATTAACTAATTGAATCAATTGAAATAGACACTTAAGTGTTTAAAAAGTGTCCAAAATCTTTCGTTAGATGAACATGAAATTTGAGGCCAAAATTGGCCCTTACCGGACCTACTCCTTAAGAAAGGTTATTTTGTCAAAAATGTAAATGTTTTGATGACAATTTATATATGAACCTTGGTTGAGTAACTCTGTTTACTCAATGGCTAAAGTAAAGAACAGAGTATACAAGTCTGTTATTACACAATATTTGTTAATTTGAATGAAAGCAATATTAAAGGTTACACTTCAGGATATCGATTTCTCTACCAGACAGAGAAATGTCTCCTGTACTATACATTACTAGTTGTAGGAAATACATGCAGATGAATAGTATTTCTGGTTATAAATTTTCTCGATAGATTTTTTAAAAATGTTAAACTATTGAAGCTTTACATGTATATCATGTATAATTATCCAAGTGTAAGTATATTAAGTTAAAAAATAATTTCTTTGCAACTTAATGGGTCATTAAAATTATTAATGTTCAAACAAATTTTAATGTAATATAGAGAAGTAAAATATTTACGTCTCCTACACATCGATAACCTTGTAGTCATTGCTAAGTACTTTTTAAATTTTCTACCCACCTGCAAAGTGATCAGATCAATTTAGATTGTAATCCCATTTATTCTGATCATTTCTGATGACTCAATATTTGGCAAAAAATCATACAATTATTATTCCTTTATATTTTTATTTTGAAAATAATTATTGACCTGATTATAAAATACATAACTATAAGTAGCACAGAGTGTGTAGGAGGGAGGCATTGTTTTGTTTGTGAATTACTCACACATACATTTTAAAGTGTTACAGTTTTGTAAAGATTTTAATTCTTTATATGAGTGTTTTAAATAGGATCAAACCATGTTGTTTTTTCTCACACCAACCCAATGTCTTTATTCTGAATCAATCAAAGATTATCCTTGGCAGATGACAAAGAAAACATTTACATGACCTTGTTTTTACAACAATAACTGACATTCTTACATTAAAGAAAAACAATCATATATTGGTATTATATTGTTCTTTAAACCTATCCTTTTTATAGTTTGTAAGAAAAAAGAGATAAAATATCACAAATTGTATACGAAGCCTTTTTTTTTATCAGCCCCTAAATTATGAAGCCATATAAATGTTTTAAGTTTTATGAAGCCATAGAAATGTTACTATAGGGAAAACTGGTGAAAAGGGGGGGGGGGGACTCTGAGAACAGATTATTTTCATAATTAAAACAAAATGAGAAAGGGGGGTGTTTCATAGACTAGTCTACAAAGTTGTTGTTTGGATTAGTGTACACGATCCACTGGTAGTAATGAGAATTTATGTTTTTGAATTTATTTACCATTCAGTAATTTTAATTTTTTTTTAATTATTTCCCAGATGTGAAAAAGCTAACATAAGACATAAGACATAAGACATTTTATTTCACTAAAGCCCCCACATGGGGTATGTTAATACAACATTTTTTAACAAACAATAAAAGTGTGAACATATTTACATTAGAACAACATGGTTAACAAAGGTGCAATAATAATATATATAATTAATGCAGATATTTGACAGGAAGTACAAATTATAGTAACATGATTAAGCACATGTATTAAAAGGTTTTAATAACACTTTTGCAAAATTTTGCTATTCCAGTAATTGTAAATAAATCTGATGTATTCATCAATTCAATAATTTTAAAACATTTGGGTTATTACATATATCTAAAGGTAAAAATTTAGCTCTTACATTGTTGAAAAAGGTACATTTGAATAAGTAATGAAACTCATCACCAAGTTCATTAGCATTACAAAGATTACAATGTCTTTCAGTTCTATCAATATTAAAAAATCTGCCCGTTTCATTGGGCAATTTATTACTAAGGCAACAAAATTTACATAAATACATTCTTAGATCAGATGGTAACACCGATAAATATTTCTCAAAACAAAAATCAGATTTGTATATTCTGTAATTAAGACATTTTGCAGAATTCATAACATTATTACTCCAGTTCAACATAAATTTATCACTTAAACATTTCTTGACATTCTTACTAATATTATCAGATTTAGCAATATCATCCCACATCAAATTAAATCCACATTCATACAAAGTACTTTTAATTTCTAACAACCATTTAGAGTGATAGATACCCCTTTTACTAAGCTGATACAATATAGAATACAGTGTATATGAATTTTTTTCTCTTTTACCACACATGATACGTTGCCAGAAACCAACCATTCTAGCTTTAATAAGAATATGTAATGGTATTCTACCCAATTCTCCATAAATCATACAATGAGCAGTACTTTTTTTAACCTTCAAAATTATTTTACAAAATTGCATATGCAACTTTTCTATAATATTACAAGTTAACAAGAAAATCATGACACTGCAAAACAAGTGAATTATCTCCCCTTTTAGATATTTAGTTATCTTTATACATGCTGAAAAATTCTTGAAAAAAACTTGGGACATAATATATTGTTTGTATACTATCCCTAGATAAAACATATGGAAGATTTAAGAAATTGTCATGTTTTTGTCTCCATGATTGTCATGTTTTTGTCTCCATGATTGTCATGTTTTTGTCTCCATGATTGTATGTTTTTGTCTCCATGATTGTCATGTTTTTGTCTCCATGATTGTCATGTTTTTGTCTCCATGATTGTCATGTTTTTGTCTCCATGATTGTCATGTTTTTGTCTCCATGATTGTCATGTTTTTGTCTCCATGATTGTATGTTTTAAAAACATTTGTAAATCCAGCAACCAGAACTAAAGGTTCTCCTTTCAAGATTATTATAAAAAAATAAAGAAGAAAATCAAATATGCCCAAGAGATATATAAGATTGATACTAACTACCAAGTCTCATAACTGGAACCAGACATATATACATATCAGGTCAATGTAAAAAAATTATCATATTTTTGTATGAGGCTTAGGAACTTGGGATGGACAAGGTTTACCTAGCCCTTCAACTGTTTAGTGCACGAAATATCAAGTGGTTGTTATTATATTTTGTAGATATAGGCTGCAGTGTAAATATATCTACTGGTATATATTGTTGAAATCGGGATCTGGTGTACAAGTTGTTGCACCTCGTGTTCGTGGTTTAACATCTTTTTCGCATGTTTAGTGTTTTCTATTTGGTTTTAATTTAATATAAAGATCCACTTTGTTATATCTTGTGATCAATTTATTTAGCAATTGTCAATGGCAGTCAGCAGGGATTAAGAACACCAGTTGTTCGACCTCTTAGTCAAATGCATTTTGTTAAAATATACTTTTTCACTTTTTTTGGTCTTTTGAAAAATGTTTTGTGCTTTATTTAGACCCCTCTACCACAAAATTTGTTTTACATGCACACGTATAAAAATTTGCGTTTTTTATCCAACACAATCTTAGGTTTGAACGCAGTTTTCAATTTAGACTTGTTTATATATATATATACATATACATGTACATGTACTATATATATCTTCTGGGACCAACAGATGTATACAGTTATGGTTGATATATTAGTCTCAGTTCATAGCACCCTCCTAAGTATAATTCCTTATAACAGTAAACAGGTCTTTGTTTTGTTGAGTTACCATGACATCATGTTTATTATGTTCCATAAATGGCATCAGGCATTAAACTAATTGCCAAATCATTAACGTTGTATATGTCCCAGTAATTTAAGGTATTGATTTACAAGATCATCCTTCTCTATGCCATCAGACTTTATACCCAATAAAGGCCATTGATTTATAGGTTATTAACAAATAGGCTCAAAAACATACATTTTAGTACCCATAAATTGATTAACATATAGAGGTAATGACTTGATAGTTGAGTGATAACTGTGAATAACAAGTTTTCATTCTCATTATTTTTTTAATAATTCACCAAAACATCTGTCATTGATTCTGACATACTATTCAGGATGCTTATTATTTTCCTATTATTGACATTTTATAGTAAACAGTTTGTAAGATGAATTATCTATCATCCCATGTACAAGTGTTTAAAACCCGTAGGATTGATGACGTTTTCCTTCTAGTTATGGAGTTACTATTTTGGAGCATCATTATTTGCCTCTGTTGTATATACAGCTGTGACTAATTGTTGTCTATTGCCAGTGGTCCAAAATTAAAATTCACATTTTTTTTCTTTTTAGGGGGAGGGGCTGATTTTAATAACCGTTTGATTCTTAGTTACTTGAAAATAAAATGTTACAATAGGGTGGTTAAAAATGGTTTAATTCAATAATCATTATAATTTTTGTTTAAACTGATGTTCCAATGTAACTGACGATTTAGTCTTTTTTGTTGTAAAAACTGGAAAAACATTTCCCCTTCCAAAGATGAATGGTTGGTTACTCATGAGGGTCTGGATGGTGGTTCCTTCATTTCTTTATTCTCTAATTATGCCCTGCCTTAGCGGTGGATGCATTAAAGTTTACCCTTGTCCGTCTGTCCGTTCGTCCTTACGCCCAAAAGTTGTTTCCTTTCTCAAACTTTAGTTTGCCTCTACCAAATGGTATGAAACTTATACACAATACTTATTACCACAAAACACAGATCGAATTTGAATTTTGATGGCATCACTTTACCTATTCTCGAGTTATGCCCCTTTACAAATGTAAAAACAATACTAAATTTTTCGTTTCCATTTTCTAACTTTAAAATTGAGAATAGAAATGGGGAATGTGTCAAAGAGACAACAACCCGACCGTAAAGCAGACATCAGCCGAAAGCCACCAATCGGTCTTGAATGCAGCGAGAAACTCCCGCACCCGGAGGAGTCCTCCAGCTGGCCCTTAAACAAAGATGTATACTAGTTCAGTGATAATGGACGTCATACTAAACTACGAATTATGTACAAGAAACTAAAATTAGAAATCATACAAGACTAACAAAGACCAGAGGCACCTGACTTGGGACAGGCGCAAAAATGCAGCGGGATTTAACATGTTTTTTGAGATCTCAACCTATTCTCAAATTATGTTCCCGCTTAGCGGTGGGTGTATTTAGGTTTACCCTTGTTCCTCTGTCCGTTCGTCCATACACCCAAAAGTTGTTTTTCTCTAACTTTAGTTTGCCTCTACCAAATGGTATGAAACTTATACACAATGCCTATAACCACAAAATACAGATCAAATTTAAATTTTAGTGTTGTCACTTTTACCGTTCTATAGTTATGCTGTTTTCAAATGGACAAAATGGCTAGGTCTCTAACTTAACTTATCCTCAACCAAAAGATATAAGACTTCTACACAATACTAATTTCCACAAAACCCATATCAAGTACACATTTGGGTAGCATCAATTTTACCATCCTTCAGTTATGTTCCTTTATAGCTGTATACGACATGCAAGCGGGGGTATCCTCTATCAGTCTGTGTCCCATGGAAACCTTCCCCATTTATTTTTCAAATCAATTTACTCTATAATTCTTTATATTGTTTGAACATTATTCTCTGTTCTTTATATTGTAGCACCCCATTATTCTCTGTTCTTTATATTGTAGCACCCCATTATTCTCCAGAGGCGGATTTATGGGGGTGGGTGGGTGCCGGACCCTCCTTTTTGGGAAAAAAATTGGTTGCTTATATAGGGAATCACTGAAGCGTGACTGGAGCGGGCCCACTCTTAGGTCAGTCAGTGGGCCCCCACTTATGAAAATTCCTGGATCCGCCACTGTTCTCTATTCATTAGTTGTTAGCTTTATTTTTCTTTACTATTTAGTTTTTCCCCCATTATATTGTATTTTGTTACCCCCATCCAAACACTCATTTATGTCCATATACAAACGTAATTAAAAAGTGAAATTTAAAAAAAAAAAAATTGAGTCAGAATGATAGATTCGTGCCATAGCAATATCATGCTTAGTCTTTCTAAGGATTTTAGTACATGTACTAGTAATTTCTTGGATAATGTGAAAAAGAAAATATGTTGATTATTCCAGAGACTCATAAATACCATTTCGTGTTGCTGATTATAAAAAATTATTATAAAAAAACTTTAAGGTAGCCCTAAAAATCAGCAAAGCTCATAAATGCGTACTTATTTAACGTTGTTTATACAGTTTTTTTTCCGGAACTTCGACGCATTTTCACAGATGTAGATCGATTAATAAATTTGTGATGGAAACCCCCGTTTTAGTGTGGGAAATTAAAATATGTTTTCTTCAATGAAATTTGATTTACGTTTTCGTAATCTATAATAAATCAAATTCTTGTAACAATCACTTATTGATGGCAATTTATTTTCTACATTCTAAACTTTAACAGTTTAAAAACCGCTATAAAAAATGTTCAGTGAACTTCCTATAGTATTGGTTGATTTGTACTGTGAGTCAACATATGACTGATTTTAAACTCGTCCAACAGGTATGATAATTAGCCTGTACAGGTAAACACAGGTAATCATAATATTGGAATTGACATGTCGACAGTTGATACACAATGATCATGGCGAACGGGAGGGAATTGTATAGTACTGTGATCCCAGAATGGAATAGTGAACAAATACAACTTAAGAACTTGGTAATGAAATCCGATATACCCATAGTGGCAAAAGTTATAAAAGGACAGTTTAGTAATTTAGGAGTTTCAAAAATTCCTTTAAGAAAACTGCATCCAGAAGTATTTGTTCATTCGATTAAAACTGGAGTAAAAGTTCTAGCACATAGTGTTCAAAGATATGAAACGAAAGACGGACTGTGTCGCATAGTGCCATTGGACCAACGACTATCTATACCTATATCGTACAAAGGATGGTTTGAAATACTCTCAGAAGACGGTAGGTCCTCAAGACCCATTGAAACTGTTCAGAAACTTGCCAAAGAATTGCCAAATAAATGTCTAGTTCGCCAAAATGTTAAAGGTTTTTTAGCAAATAGTGAAGGTAAATTAACTTCTGACAATTCAAATATTATACCTGCAGGCGAACAGTTAATATTATCAGGAGAAATTACCACAACGACTTCCTCTGGGGAGCGGTTGAAGTTTTTAAAGTGCACAGATTCGAGAAACAATACATTATTTTTAAGCTTTGACCAAAGAGGATTATTCACGCCTATAGCAGGACCTAATGATGTTGCCGGTGTCTTTACCATTAGAGATATACTCAGTCGATTTAGACTTCCTATGACTGTAAAGCTTGTGCAGGGGGTTTGGCCAAAAGTTGACAAAAATCGTTTCACAGGGTTAACGCGATTTGATTGGGCATACACGGACGAAACAGCCTTTATGTGCCCTATCGACAAGGGAGAAATTAGAATTACGCCGGTTCCAACAGACGTTCCCTTCAAACTAGTGACAGCCAAAAACATGTCCAACATCTCTTTGACAGTGCCTTGTCAAGATATGATAACAAAATGCAACAAAATGGTTGCTAATTATAACAATACAATTCATCTTATTATATCCGTCCCGGAATCTGTGAAGAAAAATCGAACTCACTCTTTAGCGAATATCTTTTCTGGACAAACCAAACCCCCTATAGAAAATAAAAACGGGAATAAACTTAAACGAGCAAGTAGTCGAGAAGATATTCTTCACGAGGAAGTGGATGATCTCTACCAGTATCTCAGGGAAGGTAAACTGCCACCGAAGAGCAAATTTACTTATGAATCTGACGAGGAGAGCTACTTTGAGGAGCCTGCTTATGAACCTCTTGATGACTTCCGGTCTCGTCTCGCTATGATTGACAAAGGTAAACCAGGATATAACAATAGTAAATATAAACCAACGACTATGTATGATAGTACAAACACTGGATCATTACCAACATACGTACGAATAGAGAGTAAACCTCAAACTGAACGTACCAAGGAGGACTCGCCTCCTCCAGTGCCACCACCCCGACGGTTCTCTCGCTCAGACTCTGCTCCTCAAATCATAGAAAATCCTCGTCCAACAGACTCATCAAGTGGATCCGGTTCCAAAGAAATTCATCGTATAGTAAGTGAAGCAACATTACAGAGAAAAACCAAACTGTCTAAACATAAGGATAAATATAAGCCTAAACAAACTCCTCAGCAACAGGAAGATAACAGGAGTTCAAGAACTGGGTCATCAGGTACCCGACGCCATTCATTAAACACTTTGTATTTATAACTGTCATTAATCGGTGTCCACACTTTAATGGTGCAAATGTGAATCCTTTCCAGAGCGAGTGTGTGTGTTGTTTAAAAGATAACTAGTCAATGACCGTTGGAGATTATATTTTATTTAAGTATTATATGCATCAAAGTCAAAATTTTATCATGTCATGTTTTATAATATTATTACTTAAAGTAACAAAGTAGTTATTCTTGTTTTTTTCGCTGAAGCCCTACGAAGACACAACTATTCAGTCATTTATCACTGTGAATAAAAATTTATTAGATATGAATTACCATGTGACAAAAGACCATGAAGACGACCACTACAGGTTAATCAGATTAAATGTTTATAATTGATTGACAATCAGGGGCGTAGCCAGGGATTCAATCAACTGTAGGCACAAATCGACAGGGGGTCTGGGGGCCGCTGAAGGCCCCCATCAGGTCCAGGGTGGAGCCATGGTAGGGGGTTCAGGGGGGCGAAGCCCCCCGACGGAAAACGGTTTTCAGCATTTTAGTAGCAAAATTTTATGTACAAAATGATTAAATTTACTGGTTTTACTCAATCATGATAATAAACATGATGACAAGTTCGAAAAATTATGAATGATTTTACAATAGCTTTTTTTTTTATCTCTATTCCTTTCTAATAAAACACTAATTGATAGTAAATATAATTGACGATCATTCATTAAAAAAAAGATAATCCACGTAAACACTGATATTACTATATAATAAAACTATTCTTTTGGCTAGACATCAACCGTCAATCTTTTCATTCTAAAACCTTCACCCTAAGCCCCACAAAAACATACACACACACACAGTCAATGCCTAATGCAGAAGTTCTGTTCTGTCATACTATCGTAACAAAATTATAGAAATTCATATTTCTTTATACTCTCTACTGGAAAATCCCAACCTGCTTAGAAATTTGAATAATTGCGATCATTACACGCAGATCTGAAAGTACTTGAAATTACTGGAAGCTAGTCGATTCATCATTACTAAACGTCCAGTGTCAAATGTTTATGCATGTTCAGAACAAACAAAAATGTCTACCGTAAATACATATAACAGGTAGCTTAGGTCCTGTAATATTGGTCGTCTTAGTACTCTAGGGTGCAGGTCTGGAAATTTTTAAATGACATGCATAGGAAAATAAGGGTGTATTGGATAGGAACAGAAATTTTGCCTCTCAGTAGACCACATATGAACCCCTCAAACAGTAAGTAAATTCAATGTCTAGTCATAGAGATAACGTCACTAGAGAATGTCTCTCTCTACGACTAGGCATCGGATTAAACGTCCTCAATCTGACTAGACGCGACTGCGTATTTATACATCTTGCACAGCAAAACGGACGCCCAACTTTGGCAAGGGTTTTATTGTAGGTCAGGTGAAACACTGAGACCAATGGGAAAGCTTGTTGAAAACTATAACAACAACAAATAAAAAAAAATAATGTGTCTAAGTTGAAATTCATTCAAGTATTTGTTGATAGCAGTGACATGATTTATACCAAAGTTCTGGTTTATAGTTTCTATATAAGGTAAAATATTAAAACATCCAAATCTAACCAATATTCCATTCATTAAGGATCAGGGACTAAGTGTTCACATGAAATTCGTTAATTAAAGAGTTTTGACAACTTCACTGGCGTGCATCTACGGATGACGTTGTTTATTTGTGAAAAAAATATGTGTAGGCACGTGCCTAAAGTGCCTAACGGCAGCTACGCCCCTGACAATTGATCCGTTTTGGGTGAATAAACCAGTTTAACGACTATATCACTTTAGATCAATACAAAGATCAAGTATTTTAAAGTAGGAAGGCTAGTATAGAAAAGACATTTGAAAATAATATGCAAGTAAACTGAAAAATCTCATCATATGGTCTTCTGCAACAAGATGTTACAAAATTAAGGCTGTATTCCTCCAAATTTATATTATCTTCCACAGAAGGAAAAGTCCAAATATATCAAATACACACTAGAAATGAATGATATAAAGTAACCATAAGAAATAAACCAAATAAGAATACGCGTATTACGTGAACAAATTCTAAAAGACGAAAAAAATAGAAGAATTCAGCAACAAATGTCAGAATCATGCAACAAACTAGAATTTGAATGGTTTTTTTTTTTTGTAAATATTTCTGTCAGTAAAATAATAAAAAAAAACATTATGATTGAAAGATAGTCAATGCATAAAAAAGACACGAGATATTAGGTTCTATTTACGAAAGAGATTTAATGGTAAATTTTTCATCCTCTACAAACCCAATTGAATTTAATGTATGCATTCATGTTGTCTGCTCTATGGTCGGGTTGTTGTCGCTTTAACACATTCCCCATTTCCTTCCTCAATTTTATTCAGGTATCAAGTTCAAAAAACAACTGTATATAAGTGTGTAAAGTCGAATTGAAATTGGTATAACAAGCAACTTTTGTGGCCCACAGCCTCTTTTCACACTGGCAAACATCTTACGACAATTAATTATTGAAATATTCAAGACTTGCGAGTATTCTGTGTCGTATTCGTTGATTCGCTGATCAACATATGAGACATGTTTGTATAGACCTTGTATCCGTCCAATATATATGTCTATCACATATTTCAATAAGCAACCTCAAATCCAAACTTGTTTGTGTCGTATCTATTTTATGTTTGCCGCATACATGCATTTTCTTCTCATTCATGCGTGTAGAAGTCCGGGAATGTTCCTCCCATTTCTTCAGCAACTACAATTAAATCACAGCTATAACAGGTGCCACATGTGAGAGCAGGATCTACAGCTTACCCTTCCAGAGCACCTTAGATCAGATTTTGATGGGTTTCGTGTTGCTCAGTTTTCAATGCTGTGATGTTGGTAGGTTTTTGTCTTTCTTTTTAGCCATGGCGTTGTCAGTTTATAGTCGAATTATGAGTTTGAGTGTCCATTTGGTATCTTTCACCCCTCGTTTGTGATAGTCTGTACCACTCTTCATATTTGTAACTTTCATAAAACGTATGGTGCATTTTCAGACACGTTACTCATCTTCTTCCGGTGCTGCATACCTGCAATTAAGGGGAGAATACGGACGTAGAGGGTAGGTGGCATGACCGTTTCTAGTCCGAAAATATCCTTTTCAGCAAAATTTCAATATTTTGTTACCTCGATGTAAATTTGAAAAAAAATCTTAGCACCTTCAAATTAGAGCTTTGCGATATTCTTGTATTTATCCAATATGAATAACAAGAGATACAAACTACACTCATCTTATCAAATAAACCGGATGAAATTCTTGAAAAACTAGGAGGTATTCAGCAAGTGAACAAAACCTTACCCTATATATAATGCAGACCGGAGACAGTCCTTAATCTACCGGTCCTTAATCTTTTTGACTTTCAATGCATTTTAAATAAACGAAAACAATGTTTCTTTAGTTTTCGTACTTATAAATGTCAAGTTGTCCAAATGATTCGCACCCACCTAGACTATTGTAATATTTTAATACCCCCACTTCTCGGATCTTTGGACTATCAATATTTATACAAGAATACTACCGTTCATCCTTTACTTTTAATTTACAGGTAATCACGAGTTAAATCTACTTTGAGAAGGAAGACTGTATTTTCTTTTAATTTTAAAGCTCAGTGACTTAACAAAGAAAGTCAGTTGAGTGAGGCTGTAATTCCATGTTAGTAATAAATTAAATTCATTTTAGTAACCAAATATTCTTTTCAGATATTTTGCAGACATATAATGGGTTGAATAACAGCACTTTTAAAAGGATTCGCTTTTGATTTGATTTCCGCTTACTTATTACAATCCCTAGTACTCTTTTTGCTTTGATCTCCTTCCTGTTTTGTTAAAAGAAATGAAGCGATAAATATTATTTGAAGGTTCTGTTTTTAAATTAATGATTTAGTGAAGTGCTAAATTTAACAAATTATTACTTACGATAATTATCAGAAGATAAGTTTTTTTTAGTAAAGTTTAAAGTATTAGTAAAGTATCCGTGTTTACCTTAAATAGTGAAAAGTTTTATGTACTTGTACACTTATTTGATAGGCACACGCTCGTCTAGAACCAATGATACTGCACAGGTATTATTATTTTAAAGTCTAAAAGATTTGTGCAAATAAACTCATCATAGATACCAGGACTAAATTTTATATATACGCCAGACGCGCGTTTCGTCTACAAAAAACTCATCAGTGACGCTCGAATCCAAAAAAGTTATAAAAAGCCAAATAAAGTACGAAGTTGAAGAGCATTGAGATCCAAAATTCCAAAAAAGTGTTGCCAAAAACAGGTAAGACAATATAGTACTGTTTTGGTTGTATAGCAGATATGTGATTCTGCAAGTACAAGGGCGTTTAATAACACACACCCCATCAACATGCGGCATGGATAATAAATTACGCTACAGTTCATTACATGGTACAGACTTCGTTGAATAATACATCACATTCCAACAGTATCTATAATGGAACTTTTCTTTGTCAAATAAAACACAGTTTATATATTTTTTTTTCTGGTATTGCACAATGTCTCAGACTGGTTATTGCGTCTTTATACACTAAATCCGTTGGATGAGTACTGGTTGATACTTTATTACTGGAGAACATGATTTATTTATAGTTGTAATTTTCTTTGAACTGTATAGTTTTCAGTAACTTCATCTGTCTTAAGTTAATGTTTTTATTATAGTTGTTTTAATACCTCGTGCCTATCTTTTAATCTAAGCGAATTAATTTGAGCCGAGTTGTACACTTTGTTCTTATATTGTGCTGTCACACCTCTGTCCCAATTACGGGAAGGTTGGACGCTAACAAACATGTTTGACCCCACTACGTTACTTATGAGCCTGTTTCATGTCAGTAGCTTGTAGTTTTGTTATGAACTTGGCCGTTAGTTTGCTCGTAGGAATTTTTTCACATTTTTCATGGATAGTTTCTTATAATTGCTAACATCCACTCCATTTGAACTGGTGGATAGTTGTCTCATTGGCCATTATACCACATCTTATTTGTATATTGCTGTAAAATGAAAGGGAATAACCCCTCATCGAGCTATCCCCTCTAACCTCATAACTGTCAGACTCAAAGTGGTTCATAGCATGGTGCAGACATGCATAAGTCTGTATTCGACTTACAGCACAGACAAGTTCTGTGTAATAGAAGATGAACGGAAAAGACAGAGGATAAAGCTATTCTAAAGATAATAACCATAAATATGATCCGATGTTTAGTGTTTTATACAATGGATCTATTTAAAACAAGACACAAAGCACCTTTATATGTCTATGTATACTATTTCTTATTTATACATTATATATTTAGCTCGAATTTGACATAAGGGGTGTTTTCTATCCAACATTAGCAACATATCAATCATCACATATAGACATGCTTTTGTTTTATAGAGATTTTCCCGATAATATCGTTGTAGTTTCGATCTTAAAAATTGTTTATATCCGAAACCAAATACCTGTTTTTACCTGAAAAAGGTCATACTAGTATATAAAGATCTGACAAAAAAAACGTGTATTGAAAGAAGTTGTGTATTGAACAAAGAAGAATATTAGTAGACTTATAATCCTCAGATCAACATAAACCCTTTATATTAGTTTATATTAATTACTTTAAATGGCATAATGACATCAAATTCATGGTCGCTTTAAATATCTAATCTATAATATCCTTTGTTAAACTTACACAAATAAAACGATTTAGAATCAATTAAAGTTGCGTGTGAAAGGAAATTATCAGACAACTTAGGATACAATAAACACAATATCCCATGTCTAAAGAACATATGATTTAATACTTATTCTACAAGCGAAATAGTCATCATTTTTAACAAAGACACTGTCTTCAATATTTCACACATTTACTGGCTTCCAGTAACAATATTCTTATTGTTTTGTGTCAAATCAAGCAACTATGATATGGGATATTGCTCAAAAGTATTTGGTAGGAGACCCCTTTTTCTCGAATGTTCAAAGAAAACCATGATTAGGATAAAATGTAAAATTTAAAGAGGGTTAATTGTGGTAATTAGTCCGAATATCTCAGGAAAACAGATCCGCCAGATGGAATGCTTTAGGTAATAAAATGTTTATGGTATAATTAGTTTAGGTTATTTTGTTGGAAATGAGCACTATAATAACAACAATTCCCTCAGTGTTGGTGTCACAGACCACATAGACTAGACCATCTGTTACATAACTGAACACCTCGTGACTGTTCCATAAGACCATCAGTGTAACAAAACACAACCAAACTGTTCCCTAAGACCTTATGTGTAATAGAACAACAAGTAACTTCAACCTTAGTTTAGCATATAAATTCGGACCTGCCACAGAAGTTATGACGATATGATAAATGTCACTTAGTTGTTTTCTGAACACTAAAGATGTTATGCATAACACTTTGTATAACTGTACACTGCGGACGTACACGTACACGTAAATATTAGTGTTACTGAACGCCAAGGGCGTAATACATGTGATAAATGACACAAGTGGTTACTGAAATATGAGGACGGGTAACATGTATTTAGTGGCATTTAGTCATAAAACAAAAATGATATAACACTGAGGACGTGAAACATGGAACTTAGTGTTACTGAACACTGAGGACGTGATACACGACACTTAGTGTTACAGAACACTGAGGATGTGACACATGCCACTTAGTGTTACAGAACACTGATGACGTGATACATGACACTTAGTGTTACTGAACACTGAGAACGTGATACATGGTACTTAGTGTTACTGAACACTGTGGACGTGAAACATGGTACTTAGTCTTACTGAACACTGAGGACAAGATACATGACACTTAGTGTTACAAAACACGGAGTACGTGATACATGACACTAAGTGTTACAGAACACTGAGGACGTGAAACATGGTACTTAGTGTTACAGAACATTGAGGGCGTGCTACATGGTGCTTAGTGTTACTGAACACCGAGGACGTGATACATGACACTTAGAGTTACAGAACACTGAGGACGTGATACATGACACTTAGAGTTACAGGAAACTGAGGACGTGATACATAGTAAAATGTGTTACTGAACACTGAGGACGTGATACATGACACTTAGTGTTACAGAACACTGAGGACGTGATACATGGTACTTAGTGTTACTGAACACTGTGGACGTGAAACATGGTACTTAGTCTTACTGAACGCTGAGGACAAGATACATGACACTTAGTGTTACAAAACACTGAGTACGTGATACATGACACTAAGTGTTACAGAACACTGAGGACGTGATACATGGTACTTAGTGTTACAGAACATTGAGGGCGTGCTACATGGTGCTTAGTGTTACTGAACACCGAGGACGTGATACATGACACTTAGAGTTACAGAACACTGAGGACGTGATACATGACACTTAGAGTTACAGGAAACTGAGGACGTGATACATAGTAAAATGTGTTACTGAACACTGAGGACGTGATACACGACACTTAGTGTTACAGAACACTGAGGACGTGATACATGGTACTTAGTGTCACTGAACACTGAGGACGTGATACATGACACTTAGAGTTACAGAACACTGAGGACGTGATACATGACACTTAGTGTTACAAAACACTGAGTACGTGATACATGACACTAAGTGTTACTGAACACTGAGGACGTGATACATGACACTTAGTGTTACAGAACACTGAGGGCGTGCTACATGGTGCTTAGTGTTACTGAACACTAAAGACGTGATACATGACACTTAGAGTTACAGAACACTGAGGACGTGATACATGACACTTAGTGTTACTGAACATTGAGGACGTGATATATGGTACTTAGTGTTACTGAACACTGAGGACGTGATAGATGACACTTAGTATTACAGAACACTGAGGACGTGATACATATAGAAGAATAACCATACATTGTCTCGAAATATCAATGTTTTTTGTACAAGGCTTAGAAACAGGTAGAAAGCGAGGCTGTGCCGAACATTTCTACCTGTTTCGAGCCGAGTACAAATAACATTGATATTTCGAGACAATGTATGGTTATTCTTTATATACTGCAACTCTTATAACTGTTCTAAATGAAGTATTTAGGGTAAAAACCATCATTTCTTAATTTTGAGCGAAAGGCGTAAAATTTCCGCGAACTTGTATGTTTTATTGACCTCATAAATAAAACTCTACTGAAACGCATTGTCAAAGTCATAAACAAGGCGATATACGGTCAGTGACTATATCACATATGAATATACGGTCAATGCAATTTGACTGCCCAAATAGCACAGCTGCAGTATATATGGTACTTAGTGTTACTGAACACTAAGGACGTGATACATGACACTTAGTGTTTCTGAACATTGAGGACGTGATACAAGACACTTAGTGATACATGGTATAGTCCTACTGAACACTGAGGATGTGACACATGACACTTAGTGCAACTGAACACTGAAGATGTGACACGTCTCATAGTAACACTAAGGATGTGACACCTGACACTTAGTGTTACTGAGGATGTGACACATTGCACAAAGTGTTACTGAGGATGTGATACATGACACTTAGTGTAACTGAACACTGACGGTGACACTAAACACTGAGGATGTGACACGAACATTGATGATGTCATGCATGTATGACACTTAATGTAACTGAACACTGACGGTGACACTGAACACTGCGGATGTGACACATGACACTAAGTGCTACTGAATACCGATGATGTGACACATGACAATGACACTTAACACTGAGGATGTGATACATGAAACTAAGTGTAACTGAACATTGAGGATGTGATAGATGACACTAAGTGTTACTGAGGATGTGATACATGGCACTTGGTGTTTCTGAACACTGACGGTGACACTGAACACTGAAAATGTGACACATGACACTTAGTGTTACAGAACACTGAGTATGTGATACAGGAAACTTAGTGTAAATGAACACTGAGGATGTGACACATGACACTTAGTGTAAATGAACACTGAGGATGTGATACATGACACTTAGTGTTACTAAACACTGAGGATGTGATACATGACACTTAGTGTTACTGAACACTGAGGATGTGACACATGACACTTAGTGTTACTGAACACTGAGGATATGACACTAACACTTGGTGTTACTGAACACTGAGGATGTGATACATGACACTTAGTGTTACTGAACACTGAGGATGTGATACATGACACTTACTGTTACTGAACACTGAGGATGTGACACATGACACTTAGTGTTACTGAACACTGAGACTATGACACATGACACTTGGTGTTACTGAACACTGTGTGAGTACTACCTGACATTTTACACAAAAGATTACTTTTAATTTAGAACTGAAGAAGTGTACATGTAACTGAGGACATCTAACATGAGATGAAGAGCCATACTGATCTGGTTACTGAAGGTGATGATCATGAGGAACATATAACATGACTCTTTCAGTGTTACTGAAGGTGATGATCATGAGGAACATATTACTTGACTCTTTCAGTGTTACTGAAGGTGATGATCATGAGGAACATATAACATGACTCTTTCAGTGTTACTGAAGGTGATGATCATGAGGAACATATAACATGACTCTTTCAGTGTTACTGAAGGCAATGATCATGAGGAACATATAACATGACTCTTTCAGTGTTACTGAAGGCAATGATCATGAGGAACATATAACATGACTCTTTCAGTGTTACTGAAGGTGATGATCATGAGGAACATATAACATGACTCTTTCAGTGTTACTGAAGGCGATGATCATGAGGAACATATTACTTGACTCTTTCAGTGTTACTGAAGGTGATGATCATGAGGAACATATAACATGACTCTTTCAGTGTTACTGAAGGTGATGATCATGTGGAACATATAACATGACTCTTTCAGTGTTACTGATCTGGTTACTGAAGGTGATGATCATGAGGAACATATAACATGACTCTTTCAGTGTTACTGAAGGCAATGATCATGAGGAACATATTACATGACTCTTTCAGTGTTACTGAAGGTGATGATCATGAGGAACATATTACATGACTCTTTCAGTGTTACTGAAGGCGATGATCATGTGGAACATATAACATGACTCTTTCAGTGTTACTGATCTGGTTACTGAAGGTGATGATCATGAGGAACATATAACATGACTCTTTCAGTGTTACTGAAGGCAATGATCATGAGGAACATATAACATGACTCTTTCAGTGTTACTGAAGGCAATGATCATGAGGAACATATAACATGACTCTTTCAGTGTTACTGAAGGTGATGATCATGAGGACCATATTACATGACTCTTTCAGTGTTACTGAAGGTGATGATCATGAGGAACATATTACATGACTCTTTCAGTGTTACTGAAGGTGATGATCATGAGGAACATATAACATGACTCTTTCAGTGTTACTGAAGGTAATGATCACGAGGAACATATTACATGACTCTTTCAGTGTTACTGAAGGTGATGATCATGAGGAACATATTACATGACTCTTTCAGTGTTACTGAAGGCGATGATCATGAGGAACATATAACATGACTCTTTCAGTGTTACTGATCTGGTTACTGATCTGGTTACTGAAGGCGATGATGATGAGGAACATACAACATGACTCTTTCAGTGTTACTGATTGTTACTGATCTGGTTACTGAAGGCGATGATGATGAGGAACATATAACATGACTCTTTCAGTGTTACTGATCTGGTTACTGAAGGTGATGATCACGAGGAACATATAACATGACTCTTTCAGTGTTCCTGAAGGTGATGATCATGAGGAACATATTACATGACTCTTTCAGTGTTACTGAAGGCGATGATCATGAGGAACATATTACATGACTCTTTCAGTGTTACTGAAGGCGATGATCATGTGGAACATATTACATGACTCTTTCAGTGTTACTGAAGGTGATGATCATGAGGAACATATTACATGACTCTTTCAGTGTTACTGAAGGTGATGATCATGAGGAACATATAACATGACTCTTTCAGTGTTACTGAAGGCGATGATCATGAGAAATATATTACATGACTCTTTCAGTGTTACTGATTGTTACTGATCTGGTTACTGAAGGCGATGATCATGAGGAACATATAACATGACTCTTTCAGTGTTACTGATCTGGTTACTGAAGGCGATGATCATGAGGAACATATAACATGACTCTTTCAGTGTTACTGATTGTTACTGATCTGGTTACTGAAGGCGATGATCATGAGGAACATATAACATGACTCTTTCAGTGTTACTGAAGGCGATGATCATGTGGAACATATAACATGACTCTTTCAGTGTTACTGATCTGGTTACTGAAGGTGATGATCATGAGGAACATATAACATGACTCTTTCAGTGTTACTGAAGGCAATGATCATGAGGAACATATAACATGACTCTTTCAGTGTTACTGAAGGCAATGATCATGAGGAACATATAACATGACTCTTTCAGGGTTACTGAAGGTGATGATCATGAGGAACATATTACATGACTCTTTCAGTGTTACTGAAGGTGATGATCATGAGGAACATATTACATGACTCTTTCAGTGTTACTGAAGGTGATGATCATGAGGAACATATAACATGACTCTTTCAGTGTTACTGAAGGTAATGATCACGAGGAACATATTACATGACTCTTTCAGTGTTACTGAAGGTGATGATCATGAGGAACATATTACATGACTCTTTCAGTGTTACTGAAGGCGATGATCATGAGGAACATATAACATGACTCTTTCAGTGTTACTGATCTGGTTACTGATCTGGTTACTGAAGGCGATGATGATGAGGAACATACAACATGACTCTTTCAGTGTTACTGATTGTTACTGATCTGGTTACTGAAGGCGATGATGATGAGGAACATACAACATGACTCTTTCAGTGTTACTGATCTGGTTACTGAAGGTGATGATCACGAGGAACATATAACATGACTCTTTCAGTGTTCCTGAAGGTGATGATCATGAGGAACATATTACATGACTCTTTCAGTGTTACTGAAGGCGATGATCATGAGGAACATATTACATGACTCTTTCAGTGTTACTGAAGGTGATGATCATGAGGAACATATTACATGACTCTTTCAGTGTTACTGAAGGCGATGATCACGAGGAACATATTACATGACTCTTTCAGTGTTACTGAAGGTGATGATCATGAGGAACATATTACATGACTCTTTCAGTGTTACTGAAGGCGATGATCATGAGGAACATATTACATGACTCTTTCAGTGTTACTGAAGGTGATGATCATGAGGAACATATTACATGACTCTTTCAGTGTTACTGAAGGCGATGATCACGAGGAACATATTACATGACTCTTTCAGTGTTACTGAAGGTGATGATCATGAGGAACATATTACATGACTCTTTCAGTGTTACTGAAGGTGATGATCATGAGGAACATATTACATGACTCTTTCAGTGTTACTGAAGGTGATGATCATGAGGAACATATAACATGACTCTTTCAGTGTTACTGAAGGTGATGATCATGAGGAACATATAACATGACTCTTTCAGTGTTACTGAAGGTGATGATCATGTGGAACATATTACATGACTCTTTCAGTGTTACTGAAGGTGATGATCATGAGGAACATATTACATGACTCTTTCAGTGTTACTGAAGGCGATGATCATGTGGAACATATAACATGACTCTTTCAGTGTTACTGAAGGCGATGATCATGTGGAACATATAACATGACTCTTTCAGTGTTACTGATCTGGTTACTGAAGGTGATGATCATGAGGAACATATAACATGACTCTTTCAGTGTTACTGATTGTTAAGGACATGTTTCAAGAGACACCAATCAGGACATGTTATCCATCACACACAGTTTTACAGAATACAGAGAAACTATGGACACATTCAATGAGACAGAACACAAAGGATTGTTACCTCCAATTGTTGAATTCAAAGCTGACAAAATTTAAGTTTCACTTTTCCTTCATATATCTAGTATCAATTTTCAAAATAAAGGATTTGAAAGGATGTTTCATATACATGTATTAAATTAATCCAGAAAAAGACCTTTCACTTGTTAAATTATCAATGGTTGAAAACCTACTTATCTTTGACCTATAATGGTTTACCTTTTACAAATTGGGACTTGAATGGAGAGTTGTCTCATTGGCACTCATACCACAAATATTCTTATATCTAATACTGTTAAGACTAACTAATGCAGGCCAGCCAAAGTCACTAATGGTCTCCTGACAATGTCAATCAATATCTGTATTAAATAAACTACTGTGCTATGTAAATTAACATAAAGTTTGTTTCTTTAGGTAAGAACTGTCAGTGAGATTGAAGTAAAAGAAACATGCTATAAAATAATAATTTAATGAATAACAATATCACAATATCAATATTATCAATATATTATTCCTTTTGATCTACAATAAAATACTGTATAATATACATTGTACAAATATGTCCACTTAATACAACTGACCGTCTGGAGTACGGATATGAAAGCTATTACTGAATTAACTTTAACTGAGAGACAACTATCATATTTTATGTAAAACAACCAGTTTTTCTGTTACTAACACTAAAACATGTTAATGGCACTACCATGGAAACAAAATTTTGGCCGAATTTGTGAGAGCAATTATTAATATGGTCATATCAAATTATTGTAATTTTGAATTTTGATATTTTGGAATAAACCAAAATACATGTTGAAGAAATCTATCCCTGTGTGATGATGATTATCACTTAGATCTAAATTTAGCTTTTCCTGGAATTAAGTTTGGTTTAAATGATTTCTTCAGAACTTTTTACCAAGAAGATCAAAAGTGTGTTCATATGTACTTTAATAATTGTATGATTGAACTAAATAATATATTTTTAAGGAAATAATATCAAGTCTACACATTAAAACCTTACTATTATACAGTAATTATAAATAAACAATTCAAAGGAAATATATAAAAAATTAATCATATGATCAATATATCACTTATTTAAAAATTCAAAGTAAAGTTGAGTATTTTTTGCATTTCGAAGAAGCAAATAAAAACAAAGAGCAACAGACTCAATGAAAAAACAATAAACAATCTATTTCTTTACAGGATACCCAAAATGACTGTCTTTACATTATGTCTCCAAATATGAGCAGAACTAAAAATGTCTAGGGGATACTTTTTTAAATGTTTAAGAATAAATAATGAACCAATATACAAGCTGCTTTTCTACCTAACATTCTAAAATTAAGCAAATTCCATAAAATAACACAATGCTTAAAATAGTTGAATTAACTATAATTTTTGTAATTGTTTTCAAAATAAATGCACTGTTAAATTTTTAGAAAGTATTTCTGCTACTCATTAAAGAATAAAACTGATAAATGAGAATAAACAATATACCAGTATTTTTTTATACACTCTGAATTTTTTTCATAAATTTCTTAAAAAACTATGGGAAAGGTAATAAAATATGAGTAAACAAATGTGATTGGTGATCAGTTAATAAAAAATAATTCTGCTTATATAAAAACTGAACACACACCTACATGTATCTTTTTGGCATGACTGGATTATGTTGTTTGGAGATCTAACAATGCTATATAATACAATAATGTATAAATAATGCTACTTTTACACTAACTTACATACATGTGTGTACAATATGACAATACCGAAAAATGCAAGTAACATACATTAAACCTCACTGTTGTCTTGTTTACACCAATGTATTCATGTCCACTGTGCACGAAAGGTAAAACTTCAATCTCTACTTTTGATATTATTTTTTTTATGAGAGAGTTAAACTGTTGACAAGACTTTAAATCAAGAAAGCCATAAACTTTCTTAATATATAAACATTGACTTGAAATCATAACTATGACTTGATAATTTCAAAATAAGGATTTTTATCAAAAATGTGTTTTCATTATATTTTTTCTATCCTTTAATAAATGGCCTTCCTTAATGAAATATAAAACAAGAATATGCTTCTCTATGCCCTGCCTGCACCATCATGTGCCAATGTTTAGTGAATGGTAAAATCTCCATCAAAATCATAATGTGGCATAGAATTTGAAAACTTTGCCTCACAAGGAACAAGTGCCAAAAGTTACTAATTGATGGTAAATCAAAAACTTTATTCAGGAGAAGGTATTTATTTCACACTATCACATTTCTATGTTCAGTGAACCATGAAATAGGGCTCTCAAATTATTTTTTTAACATCATAATTGACATATGGACATAATAGTCTCAAGTTGATGCGACCACACTTCATGATAGACCTTAACCAAAAACTTTAATCTGATACAAGACAGACTGACAGACAGATGAATGGACCAGAAAACATTAGGCCCCCTTCTTCTGATGTTGGGCATAAACAAATAAATATCACATGATGACTGTTGACCAGTACAATGGCACATACTATATATAGAACAGATGAATGAGCACTTTAGAACTGTAATAACGGACGATTTATCATGTGTCATCACGTTCAGTTAAATTGTTATCGTTATCACTATGAACCAAAACAGATGATTCAGATCTAACGTCTGTGAGTAAGCTCCCTTTTTCCGATGGATTATCTATAGACTTATTTTTGTTTTCTTCCACCGATTCCATTTTACTTTCTTCTGTTTGTTCATCTTTGTTTTCTGCGTTAGCATCAAGTTTGTTTTGTTCATCTGAATCATCTTTCTCTGTTTGTTTATTTGTTTCTGAAGAGTCTTGTATGTTTTCACTAGTTTTATATTCCAATTGTTTGACGCACTGTTCAGGAGGAAGCTGATCTACAGTCAGTTTATTTTCGGCGAGGTATTTCCATTTTTTCAAATTAGACCTGGAAACAGATAATTAATATCAGTTTTGAACTCCATCAACATTATAAATATCAATTTTTAAACAGACAATGAGGAATTAGAAATCTTTAAAAAAAAAATAGCAATCAGAAGTTTCTTACTTAATTTTTTTTTTTATAATGGTTAATTTTATTCTTGTGTGTGTGTTTTTATCATATATTCAAGATTTTTGCTAGAATATACAGTCAATCTGTAAAATAGTACTAGAGAAAAGTGTGACCGAAGTATTTGTTGGACAAACAGATAGACAGGCAATGCAATATAGCCCCCATGTTTAGAGTGGGCTCAGTTATAATTGAGGTAAATGCTTCATCTAGAAATACTAATGTTTCTATCTTGTTTACTGTATCTGAAAAAGTCTTTCCCATTGTAAAATTCATCAGCAATTGTTTCAGTCCATTACGTTAACATAACAATGTACTTACACAGCACCATCCACCATAGGTTTGGTATTTGGTAAAACCTGAGCCATCAGTTCATAACAGGGCAAACAAATACCAACCAGGAACCCAACCTGTTAAAACAGAAATGTAAAAACATAAATCACTGTATATACAAGCAACTAATTGGAGAGAAATGGTCCTAACCATAAACACTTAATGTTTATGAATGTATCTAATAAATGAGGTCAAGGTAACATGAACCCAGTCAAATAGACTGTCAATGATGTCTTTACACTAAATCCATTGGATGTGTACTGATTGATATTTCTAATTTTAGATAGATGATCTTTTTATTTTTATTAGTTATAAGTGGCTTTGAATTAGCCGTCAGTAACTGTGAGTACTCTCAGATCTGTACTTTATGTCTTTTTTGTTATTAGGGATGCATATTTATTGTAAGCCAACTAATTTTAATGAGCAGTTCATTTTTGCAACTTTCAGAGTAGAAAAATAACGCAAATATATATATAGTTCAGGAAAACTTAAAACTTTGTTTTTTTCTTAACTAATTACATCAAATGAATTTGATAATCTTGATATTAAATTGTAGTGAAGTTGGCTTGAAGGGCTCAACATGAAATAAATTATCTGTGAAAATAAGTTGTTTTACAGAACCCTGTCAGGTCCACTCTGTGTATTTGTCAGTACCCTGTCACGTCCACTCTGTGTATTTGTCAGTACCCTGTCAGGTCCACTCTGTGTATTTGTCAGTACCCTGTCAGGTCCACTCTGTGTATTTGTCAGTACCCTGTCATGTCCACTGTGTATTTGTCAGTACCCTGTCACGTCCACTCTGTGTATTTGTCAGTACCCTGTCAGGTCCACTCTGTGTATTTGTCAGTGTCCTGTCAGGTCCACTCTGTGTATTTGTCAGTACCCTGTCAGGTCCACTCTGTGTATTTGTCAGTGCCCTGTCAGGTCCACTCTGTGTATTTGTCAGTGCCCTGTCAGGTCCACTCTGTGTATTTGTCAGTGCCCTGTCAGGTCCACTCTCTGTATTTGTCAGTACCCTGTCAGGTCCACTCTCTGTATTTGTCAGTACCCTGTCAGGTCCACTCTGTATTTGTCAGTACCCTGTCAGGTCCACTCTGTGTATTTGTCAGTACCCTGTCACGTCCAGTCTGTGTATTTGTCAGCACCCTGTCACGTCCACTCTGTGTATTTGTTTATAGGAACTTAGAATCACCTAACCATGAACACAACCAAGGATTTTGCTTATATTCTTATATCAATAACAGTAGTTTAGAGCTTTACAGTTGAGATAGATGAATCATGTTCTTGCATAAATGAAGCTTGAAGTTACACAACAAACAATAAAATAAAAATTACATACACCATATAGATAAATAATTAAAATGAAATATGTGAAAGTCTTGATAAAAGTGACTGTGAATGTTATCAAAGATATGATGTTGTGACAAGTTTCTGCAATAGCACTCATCAGGTACACTCTAAACACAGTCTGGAAAGCCAGAAAACAATTATTAGAAAGCAAACACAAAAACCAAATTAGAGTAAGAGAAATGTAATGTAAGCAAGTTTATAGTGTTAGAAGTTGATGGTTGACCATTAACTCAGGGGTTCTTTTGTTGTCAGTTGAATTTAAAAGCTATATTCCTAAAAGTCATGATACAGACCATATTCCTAGACATAAATGGGATTGAAAGGCACACAATTAACGAACTCAACAGATACTCTGCTATACATATATAACAAATTCACACTTTAATGTGTTTTCTGAGGATCTGTTTAATTATTTTTTAAAGGAAAATAATTTAATTTTGGATGTAACGCGTCTTCTGATTGGCTGACGTTATTTTGTTATGAGCCCATAAACATTTAGTCATGTGACCGTGATGTCATCAACGTTTTTTCATGGTTTTCTACGGTTTAAAATGGAATTTAGAATTAAATTATAAGAAATGACTGTAATATTTTTTCTGTCTATTCGAAATAACATAAAAAATGTGGTGCACACTGTTAAATAACCCGCTACGCGCGTTATTCAGTGTGCACCAAATTTTTAATGTTATTTCTTCATAGACAGAAAAAAATATTACAGTCCTTCCTTAATTAAATTCTCTAGAGGATTACAAATGGACAAGTCTTGTAAATATAAACTCTAGAGGATTACAAATGGACAAGTCTTGTAAATATAAATAATCATATTGTTGATATGCGTAAAACTTATAAGTGAATACCTCTAAGTGTGGAAGTTCGTCTTTTTTATCTCTGTCCATCATTGGCATAGGTGTCAAACCTTGAGATTTTTCTTCATCACCCTGTGTGTTAAAAGTGATTATATTCAAACTATCCCAAAATTTTATTCTTTCTAAATTCTTAAATCCTTTTCTTATATGTTAAAATTCAGATCACATCAAAATTCACAATAAGAATATTCTCATAATATTTCAAAATATTTCAATACATATAGGATATAATGCACATGTGATTTTATCTAATTATACACTTTAATATTTTGTTGAATTTTTTATGTTATGTTTTTTTATTATATCAAATCCAATAAAAGAATAAAGAAATAAAATTTGGGAATTGGTGATCAGTTAATACAAATCTTGTGATAATTAGATGAATCACAGTGCTATAAATAGATACAGAAATATCATCTAATACAAAACAGTCATCAAACAGTCATTACCTTGTAAAAGGTAAACAAACTTCTTAATGAATTAAAAATAGAATAAAATATATTTATTTCTGTACCCATTTAAAAGTGTACCATATTAAATATGACAGATAATGACTGACGTTCACAACCTCATTATCTGGTAAATTACTAGCAAAACTACGATCCATACAAGGAATTGTTTGGTCACTCAATCGTTTCTCTTCATCACCCTAAAACAATAGTTTTCATTCTATACCAGTTCTAATGTTATAACATATTTACGTGTATATCTCGTACTTGTTTATATATATACTAATATTCACACATGGCAAATGAATCAGTGAAACAGGTTTACATTCAAGAGTTATTATTTTTGCTTGAAATAAAACTAATTGAATTTCATTAAAATATATATCAAGTGTAAATTAATTTATTTATTTTCAGATTATTATAGAATAAACATATGCTAGATATATATATATATATATATATTACTCACTCCTCCATGTGAATAATGAAAGGGTGCTGTATACTCAATGAGTTAATACACACCTGAAGCCTGGGTTGCTCATTCCTAACAACCTGGTGCTCGATGACATTTTGATTATGTATAAATACAAACTTAGTCAGAACAGGAACTGCATATCACAAATACAAATCCTGATCCAGAGCTCTTTCATAATAAATTAACAACCTGGAGCTGTGAACCCCAAGATCAATATATATCCTGGAGTCATAACTCCTCAATGATAACATCAATGATTTGGAACAGTATGTAAAGGTACCAATATTGTATATATACAACCAGGAGCCAGAACTCCTCAATGATAACATCAATGATTTGGAACAGTATGTAAAGGTACCAATATTGTATATATACAACCAGGAGCCAGAACTTCTCCATAAAAACATTATTTACTTGAAGCCTTATAACATACATACCTTGAGACTTAACTCTTGCATAAAAAAATTAAATGACTTGGAGCTTTATATCCCAGATTATGTATAACAAAATGCATGGCTGAGCACAGCCTGATACGACTGCAGAAGTCAAACCCTGAACAGTTGGGGCATATTTGGACACAATATTCAAGCTTGATACTGTCTGAATTTGGATTGTGATCAAATTTTTGACATAAATTAATATAGGTTTCTGACACAAAATAAATGTGGTCAAAGATCTTACAAATCTATTGCCCAAGACTGTGCAATTGAAGATTTCTTCTTGAAACTTTTCAAAAATTCAAAATATGAAAAATTTTGAAAAAAAATATGATCCCAACCTTTTACCTGTGGTATTCACCATTGTGGTACAGTTTCAGAGAAATCGAAATACTTATGCACAAGTTATTATCTTGAAACTAGAAAAATGCTAGTTTTGGGCCCCATTTGGGCCCCTTATGCCTAAACGGTAGGGAACATCATCCCCAAAATTAATCCCCATCTTTCAGTTGTGGTATTGAACTTTCTAAAAAAATTCATAGAGATCCATTCACTTAAACTTAAGTTATTGTCCGGAAACCAATGTGTCTTCGCAGGACAATGCAGACGACGACACAGACGCAGATGCAGACACGACATCGTACCATTATACGATCCCTAAAAATTGTTTTTATATACAAACCTGGAGCTAGAACTCCTCCATGATAACATTAACAACTTGGAGCTGTACATCCCACGGTTTATACATACCTGGAGCCAGAACTCCTCCATGATAACATTAACAACTTGGAGCTGTACATCCCAAGGTTTATACATACCTGGAGCCAGAACTCCTCCATGATAACATTAACAACTTGGAGCTGTACATCCCAAGGTTTATACATACCTGGAGCCAGAACTCCTCCATGATAACATTAACAACTTGGAGCTGTACATCCCACGGTTTATACATACATGGAGCCAGAACTCATCCATGATAACATTAACAACTTGGAGCTGTACATCCCACGGTTTATACATACCTGGAGCCAGAACTCCTCCATGATAACATTAACAACTTGGAGCTGTACATCCCACGGTTTATACATAGAGCAAAGATCACATGCAGTCATGCTAATAGCCATCAAAACATGCCTGGAAATACATATACTACATGAAGCAGAACAACATAATCAACATTCACGTTATCATACAGCTTTAAAGTCAGGTTTCAAGTCTGATTTCAAGACAGAAATCTTAGGAGCTAGGATCTCTATCTCATATGTGTTAGAGTAAAGTCACTAACCCTAAGCTTAGCACACCTACTTTTATCCCTTGTCCAATAACCAATCTTGTAAACCAACTCATTTCTATCTTGTATGTGTCCCTGTTAGTTGGCTTTACACATCACTATCCCATGGCCAATTGTAGGAACAATGAACTGTAGTCCAGCTCGTTTTTCCAAAGCCCTTACTAGTCCATCAGAAGGGAAAAAGGTGAATGTAATATCTTTCGTCCCTCTTTTAGAATATATGATCATTCAGAAAGTCCTAGGCTCAGATAGCATAAAGGTGAATAGATATAGGAAGATGTGGTGTGAGTGCCAATGAGACAACTCTCCATCCAAATACAGAGGCGGATTTAAGGGGGGCAGGGGGACCGGGCCCCCTTTTTGGGAAAAAATTTGGTTGCTTATATAGGGAATCACTGAAGCGTGACTGGAGCGGGCCCCTTCTTAGGCCAGTCAGTGGGCCCCCACTTATGAAAATTTCTGGATCCACCACTGAAATAACAATTTATAAAAGTAAACCATTATAGGTCAATGTACATCCTTCAACACGGAGCTTAATGGCTCACACCAAACAACAAGCTATAAAGGGCCCCAAAATTACTAGTGTATAATGTATGTACTGATTTGAGATTATCCCCAAAGCCTTCTCCATTCTGTCAATGATAGTGCTGAAAATTCCAGAAAATAAGTCACAAAATCCTTATCCTTTCTTTCAATCATAATATTCAAAATGCCAGAAAATAGTCCCAAAATCCTACTCCTTATTATTCATTTTAGTGCTGAAAGGTGAATGAAATGAATGCCAGAAAATAGTCCACAAACCGCTATCCTTATTATGTTATTTATTATAGTGCTGAAGGGTAAATGCATGTACTGATCATGCTTGATAATAGTCCCATAAGCTTTAGATTTATAGTGCAAAAAGGGGGATACAGTACTGATAGTTAATTGTCCCCCGAAAGCCTTAGATTTGTTGCAGAGAGATGAACACAGGTACTGGTAGATGTTTGTATCACCAATTTACTTTCAAGCATATTTCTCTTCTGAATGAGATATCTAGCTGTATAATAAAGCCATTTAACATAAGATATGATATGGAAACAACTTTTACAAAAAAAAAAAAATGGGAAGGAAATATAGACCTTTTCACTTTTTAATCGATAAAATGTTCAATTCCATATTACATCTTTCTATGGATTCATTAATTTTTGTGGGTACCAGTTTTCATGGATTAAGAAATTTTGTAATTTTTGTTGTATTTTTCATGAACCACTTGGTTCACCTCTAACACCAAAATCCATGAAAATGAGTTCCCCACAAAAAATAATGAATTTACAGTACATATTAAACAGATCAGAGGGTCAGATAGATAGTTTACAATTAATAAAGCAGAATACAATTGCTATACAATATCTACAGTAGACAAGAAAACAAAATTGTCTGCAGTTGTCTCCCCTTTAACCAGACAATTTCTGTAGAACCTTATATCAAAAAGAATAAATTGTTTGTTGCATACAGTTTCTGTTTCTGTTTGCTATCCATTGAATATATTTTTTTGAAGGAAGAAGTCTAGAAGTATATATATCATGCACATTCAAATAAAACAAACAGTTAAAACAGAAAGAAAAACAAGTGGAGATAATTTTGCTGTAATCTCATTCTGCTATAAACATTCTATAGACAATCAATAACAGTGGGCTCCTGTAGATTGTCACTTTCAAACTATTTAGTGAAAATTCTGCCTCACATTAACAGGAGGCAATGTGTATATTCATTAATCCTTAGTTTGAGGTAAGATGAAGAACAATTAAACCCCAATCTCAAATTTTCGTGCCTGATGCTCTTAACCTGACCTCTGAACTTGATTACTACTATAGAAAGTTACTAACGACATCATTACATGCAAAATATTTCTTTTATACCTGCAGGTAAAATTCATCAAATATTGTGTGTACGGTCTGAAGTTGTACATCCCACGGCTTAGCACTTGCACAGAGATCACAAGCAGTAATAGTTACAGCTCGTAATAATCGTCTGTTATTAAATAAAACTTCATTCAATCAAAATGCAATATTATTTATCTTAAAAATACTATTTTCATAATATCAACTTTTTATATTACTTCATGAATATGCTCACGGTAAAAAAAATGTTAATAAAAGTTAACCTATGAAATTACAGTTACTTTGATGAACTGACAAAGTCATTTGTTCATTACATACACAGAACTCATTGCACAATTTATTATGTCAGAAATAAAGTCCTTATATAGACAACAGACCATGTGCTTCTAAAGGCAAATAAATGAACAGATACTATATATGTCCAGCAGCAAATATTTCGCAAAGTTTCAGTTTATAACATGTTAATGTTGTAAGTCCGCCCCCTAAACCTACATTACCATCATATTTTCACCTGCCTAATCTTATCTTATCATCTATAACACAAAAACAAATAAGTTTTGAATTTCAGAAATATTCCATACTATTAAAGAAAACATAGTTCAATTGAGTTGTAGACAAGAGGTTATATTTACCTGTGTTCACTATCATCCCAGGAAAATTCGTTTTTATCAGAAACTTCCTGTAATCTCGCCCGGTTGCCAAAGAATAATGCTAAATCTGTTGCCAGAATACATTGCCTGATGTCACCTAAAATCTACACGAGAATCAGGCCATTATTTTCAAATGCTTCTGAAAAACTTCAAATGTACATATTGAACAAGTGATTCTATAAAAATATGATGATTAGTAATGAACAAAATTAAATAATAGGTTATTTTTAGAAATAACTCTTTCCTGACAAACATAAGATGAACCTACAGAAAAACAGTGGCAGCAATATCAGTTACCTTTTTCATGTTGAAATTGACATCTTTTTTCAAGACCTTATATCTACCTTTTTTTTATAAAACTATTGATAAACTACATGTCAGAACATCAAAGATGGTTTTATTGTTGAAGTCAGCATGTTTGCCTAAAGAGGTTTTTTTCAGTTACTTGTGTTGATGGGCAGCTGTCTCATTGATGTTTGCCCAACAAATTCTTTCTTCTAAACTTCTCAATAAATGAAAAATATTTCCTGGCTTCAACTGTATATTATTTTTAATAAAATAACACAGTACAGTATATATAATGGTCTTACATGATCACCCTGTATCAGCATCATTAAAGATCCATTGCTTTTTATTACTTCAGAGGTATTTCATGAAATTCTTTTTCTTTATACTATAATCAATTTGTTTTTTTTAATATAATTAATCATTAAGGAAATATTCAATTTCATGTTAAAGTATAGGGACCCTTTATAAGATCTCTCATTTAACTTTTAAACAAGAATGTGTCCAAAGTACACGGATGCCCCACTCTCACTATCATTTTCCATGTTCAATGGAATGTGAAATTGGGTAAAAAATCTAATTTGGCATTAAAATTAGAAAGATTATACAATAGGAAACATGTGTACAAAGTTTCAAGATGATTGGACTTCAACTTCATCAAAAACTACCTTGACAAAAAACTGTAACCTGAAGCGGGACAGACAGATAAACGAACGAACGGACAACAAAAGAACAGACGGACGCATAGACCAGAAAACATAATGCCCCTCCACTATCGTAGGTGGGGCATAAAACAATGTTCAACTGACATTATATATAAATACAAAATATTAAGGTAAGAAACATACCTGCTTGTACTGATCAGAAGTCAGGTGCTTAAAAATATTGTGTCCCTCGTTCTGAAAAATAAGTAATCATGGATGATGCATTATAGATTGTTTATTGCTTAATGTCCAGTGGCAAATATTTTATGCATTTTAAGATTCAATGCTATTGGAGATAAAAAAAATTGTAATTTTTCCCATCAGAAGTATGCTAAAAAAAAAACCTTTTATAAAACATCTTAACATAAAATTCTTTTCACAATAAGATGGAGCTGATTCTGTTTTAACAGACATTCAATTATCACCAAGTTTATTTTAATGTGTAATATGAAGTCTGTTAATATAAATTCTTTGAATACTTAAATTGTATTTTAATACCTGAAGGATTGTAACGGTGTGATTAAAATGATGGTGTTCCATCGTTGAGGTAGAGTAGATAGCTGCAAGAGGGGAAGCACTTTTTACCATGAAAGCATTTGTCTTACCACGATGGTCTAAATCATGGCACAAACATGCTACATACAGTGCTAAACACTAAAATAAAAAATAATAAGTTTAATCAAATTCATATAAAAGTTAAATCACATATATATCATAAAAAAATGAGGTACAATTACATAGACATAGACAGAACCTAAAAGTGTCACACATACTCGACACATCACAGTCAATATATGAAGTCATTTTGTTAACAGAACTGGAGTTAAAAGTGGATAAACATTTGATGAACAATTGGTAAGCATATCCTCTAATTTTCTATGGGAAGCTAAAACCGAAAAAAATCTTTAAACAGGTACCAGTATATAAAGTTTTGGAGCGTATATTTTAAGCTGAAAATCTTAAATTCTATATACAAAATGTATATTTATGTATTTTTTCTACAAACTTACTTCTACTGGAGAGAAACTGTGTTTTGTTGTCTTGATTACAGTGTACACAGCATGGGCCACAGAGAAAGCATGCGCCCAGTTGTGGTACGGAACATTGCGGTAGTTCTTCTTGACTGTCATAGTGAAACGTATCATATCATCCAGGTCATATCTGAAACAAAACAAATCCCTACTCTCATAAAGTATGCTGTTAAGATTAAGATCAAGGTCATCATAAATATAAAGTATGCTGTAAAGGTTAAGATCTAGGTCATCTTAAAATATAAGGTATGATGTTAAGGTTAAGATCTAGGTCATCTTAAACATAAAGTATGCTGTAAAGGTTAAGATTTAGGTCATTAAAGTCTCAAATATAAAGTGTGCTGTAAAGGTTAAAATCTAGGCCATCAAAGTCTTAAATATAAAGTATGCTGTAAAGGTTAAGATCTAGGTCATCAAAGTCTTAAATATAAAGTATGCTGTAAAAGTTAAGATCTAGGTCATCAAAGTCTTAAATAAAAAGTGTGCTGCAAAGGTTAAGATCTAGGTCATCAAAGTTTTAAATATAAAGTATGCTGTAAAGGTTAAGATCTAGGTCATCACAGTCTTTAATATAAAGTATGCTGTAAAGGTTAAGATCTAGGTCATCAAAGTCTTAAAATATAAAGTATGCTGTAAAGGTTAAGATCTAGGTCATCAAGGTCTTAAATATAAAGTATGCTGTAAACAAGAGGCTCTCAAGAGCCTGAATCGCTCACCTGAATTTTTTTGGTTTAATCTCTCATCAATGATTATTTTGGCTTTTCAATTTATTTAAATGTTCTTTGAATCGTCCTATTTTCTTCAAAAGCAAAAAAAAATCATTTTCTCCTATGTTCTATTTTAGCCATAGGAGCTATGTTTCTTGACATACAAGGAAATGAAATATAAAATTTATACTAGATACTCTGAAACTCTGAAACTCATTTAGCCTAAGTTTGGCTGAAATTGATACAGCAGTTTCATAAGAGAAGATTTTTTAAAGTAAGTCAACATGATGAACAAATTGTGAAAAAAGTCTTTAAAGGGCAATAACTCCTAAAGAGGTCAATTGACAATTTTGGTCAAATTGACTTATTTGTAGATCTTACTTTGCTGATCATATTTGCTGTTTACAGTTTATCTTTATCTATAATAATATTCAAGATAATGACCAAAAACTGCAAAATTTCCTTAAAATTACCAATTAAGTGGCAGCAACCCAACAATTGGATGTTTGATTCATCTGAAAATTTCAGGGCTGATAGATATTGACCTAATGAACATTTTTACTCCATGTCAGATTTGCTCTTAATGCTTTCGTTTTTGAGATATAAGCCAAAAACTGCATTTGACCCCTATGTTCTATTTTAAGTAACGGCGGCCATGTTTTTTGACGGATCAAAAATCAAAGCACACACTTTGTGCAGGATAATCTAAGGAACAACCATGCTAAGTTTTAACCAAATCCATTCAGTAGTTTCAGAGGAGAAGATTTTTTAAAGTTAGCAAATATGATGAACAAATTGTGAAAAATTGTCATTAAAGGACAATAACCCCTTAAGGGGTCAATTGACAATTTTGGTCATATTAACTTATTTGTAGATCTTACTTTGCTGATCTTTTTTGCTGTTTACAGTTTATCTTTATCTATAATAATATTCAAGATAATGACCAAAAACTGCAAAATTTCCTTAAAATTACCAATTAAGTGGCAGCAACCCAACAATTTGATGTTTGATTCATCTGAAAATTTCAGGGCTGATAGATATTGACCTAATGAACATTTTTACTCCATGTCAGATTTGCTCTTAATGCTTTCGTTTTTGAGATATAAGCCAAAAACTGCATTTGACCCCTATGTTCTATTTTAAGTAACGGCGGCCATGTTTTTTGACGGATCAAAAATCAAAGCACACACTTTGTGCAGGATAATCTAAGGAACAACCATGCTAAGTTTTAACCAAATCCATTCAGTAGTTTCAGAGGAGAAAATTTTTTAAAGTTAGCAAATATGATGAACAAATTGTGAAAAATTGTCATTAAAGGACAATAACCCCTTAAGGGGTCAATTGACAATTTTGGTCATATTAACTTATTTGTAGATCTTACTTTGCTGATCTTTTTTGCTGTTTACAGTTTATCTTTATCTATAATAATATTCAAGATAATGACCAAAAACTGCAAAATTTCCTTAAAATTACCAATTAAGTGGCAGCAACCCAACAATTGGATGTTTGATTCATCTGAAAATTTCAGGGCTGATAGATCTTGACCTAATGAACATTTTTAACCATGTCAGATTTGCTCTAAATGCTTTCGTTTTTGAGATATAAGCCAAAAACTGCATTTGACCCCTATGTTCTATTTTAAGTAACGGCGGCCATGTTTTTTGACGGATCAAAAATCGAAGCGCACATTTTGTGCAGGATATACTAAGGAACAATCATGTTAAGTTTCATACAAATCCATTCAGTAGTTTCAGAGGAGAAGATGTTTGAAAAATTGTTAACGACGACGACGACGACGACGACGGACGCCAAGTGATGAGAAAAGCTCACATGGCCTTTTAGGCCAGGTGAGCTAAAAACACATATAAATCAATCTTTATGAAGTGGTTTAAGTTTCTTGCAGCATGACTGAACAAGATCAGGAAAGGTTAACCTACAAATTGATTTACTACTCTAACAAATCAAGGATCCAGATCTTGTAAAATGATAACTCAATAATGGATTGTTGTTTAAAATCCAGTGGTAAATATTACATGTATATTAGACAGAGAAAATGTTAATGTGATATGAATCCTGCTTTCCACTAGACCAATATGGTGATATTTCATGTGCTAGTTCACAATGGCATAGTCAGTCGGAAGACGTGTAGCTAAACACAAAATGAATATGTGGCATAGTATAACTTGTTTGTTTGTTTAGTTCGACTATGAAAAAGATTAAATGTGTTCGACTTTGAAAAAGATGAAATGGTATGTCCATTTGAGTGTGTTGCAAATAATTTTCCGTTAACATTTTGACTTGATTTTGGTAGCACAGGAAAGTATGCACTAGCTATTTGGCTTTTATACAATAAGAGAAAGCTACACTAGGTTTCTTACAACATGTATAATATAGTAAAATGGTATTGCTTAAGAGTTTTTGAAACAATATCTTTTCATTTCTCTTTTAATTAGGTTTATATTAATATTTATTAATTATATACCGGTAAGTTATAAGGTTAAAAATGTATTTGATTCTTATTTGCAATTTCTTGATTTCTTGCTAATCCGGGGACATTCCGTAAAAATAAAATCTACTAATTGTCCATAAAATCCGTTTAGTAAATGATTCAACAAATAAAATATAAAGCTGTTACAGTGTAGGAATATATTCAAAGCAGTGAAAAGGTAGAAAAATATTTAAAAATTAAATAAATTTTCCTGATTTGAGTGATTTCTACACTTACACAGAATTTTAACCATGACATTCATGTAATCAATCAGTCAAACATTCAAACCTTTGTAAAGTAACTATTGCTAATACATACAAAACACAACTTGACAAAAAGTATTTAATGATACCATTTAGAATAACAATTAATATGGGTATGTTAAATAGTTAAAGTCACAGCAAATCACATTAATACTCAGCAAAACAAAACTACAACATGACAAAACCATCAACTATACTACGACTTAGGAGGGCAACAACATGACAAACAGTCAACTATACTGTGGCATTGGAGGGCAACAACATGACAAACAGTCAACTATAATGTGGCATTGGAGGGTAACAACATGACAAAACCATCAACTATACTACGACTTAGGAGGGCAACGACATGACAAACAGTCAACTATAATGTGGCATTGGAGGGTAACAACATGACAAAACAGTCAACTATACTACGACTTAGGAGGGCAACAACATGACAAACAGTCAACTATAATGTGGCATTGGAGGGTAACAACATGACAAAACAGTCAACTATACTGTGGCATTGGAGGGTAACAACATGACAAAACAGTCAACTATACTGTGGCATTGGAGGGCAACAACATGACAAAACAGTCAACTATACTGTGGCATTGGAAGGCAACAACATGACAAAACAATCAACTATGATGTGGCATTGGAGGGCAACAACATGACAAAACAGTAAACTATGATGTGGCATTGGAGGGCAACAACATGACAAAACAGTCAACAATACTGTGGCATTGGAGGGTAACAACATGACAAAACAGTTCACTATACTGTGGCATTGGAGGGCAACAACATGACAAACAGTCAACTATAATGTGGCATTGGAGGGCAACAACATGACAAAACAATCAACTATGATGTGGCATTGGAGGGCAACAACATGACCAAACAATCAACTATACTGTGGCATTGGAGGGTAACAACATGACAAAACAGTCAACTATACTGTGGCATTAGAGGGCAACAACATGACAAAACAATCAACTATGATGTGGCATTGGAGGGCAACAACATGACAAAACAGTAAACTATGATGTGGCATTGGAGGGCAACAATATGACAAAACAGTCAACTATACTGTGGCATTGGAGAGTAACAACATGACAAAACAGTCAACTATACTGTGGCATATGAGGACAACAACATGACAAAACAGTCAACTATGAAGTGGCATTGGAGGGCAACAACATGACAAAACAGTCAACTATACTGTGGCATTGGAGGGTAACAACATGACAAAACAGTCAACTATACTGTGGCATTGGAGGGTAACAACATGACAAAACAGTCAACTATACTGTGGCATTGGAGAGTAAAACAACATGACAAAACAGTCAACTATACTGTGGCATTGGAGGGTAACAACATGACAAAACAGTCAACTATACTGTGGCATTGGAGGACAACAACATGACAAAACAGTCAACTATGAAGTGGCATTGGAGGGCAACAACATGACAAAACAGTCAACTATACTGTGGCATTGGAGGGTAACAACATGACAAAACAGTCAACTATACTGTGGCATTGGAGGGTAACAACATGACAAAACAGTCAACTATACTGTGGCATTGGAGGACAACAACATGACAAAACAGTCAACTAAACTGTGGCATTGGAGGGCAACAACATGACAAAACAGTCAACTATGATGCAGCATTGGAGGGCAACAATATGACAAAACAGTCAACTATACTGTGGCATTGGAGAGTAAAACAACATGACAAAACAGTCAACTATACTGTGGCATTGGAGGGTAACAACATGACAAAACAGTCAACTATACTGTGGCATTGGAGGGTAACAACATGACAAAACAGTCAACTATACTGTGGCATTGGAGGGCAACAACATGACAAAACAGTCAACTATGATGCAGCATTGGAGGGCAACAATATGACAAAACAGTCAACTATACTGTGGCATTGGAGAGTAAAACAACATGACAAAACAGTCAACTATACTGTGGCATTGGAGGGCAACAACATGACAAAACAGTCAACTATGATGCAGCATTGGAGGGCAACAATATGACAAAACAGTCAACTATACTGTGGCATTGGAGAGTAAAACAACATGACAAAACAGTCAACTATACTGTGGCATTGGAGGACAACAACATGACAAAACAGTCAACTATGATGCAGCATTGGAGGGTAACAACATGACAAAACAGTCAACTATACTGTGGCATTGGAGGACAACAACATGACAAAACAGTCAACTATGAAGTGGCATTGGAGGGCAACAACATGACAAAACAGTCAACTATACTGTGGCATTGGAGGGTAACAACATGACAAAACAGTCAACTATACTGTGGCATTGGAGGGTAACAACATGACAAAACAGTCAACTATACTGTGGCATTGGAGGGCAACAACATGACAAAACAGTCAACTATGATGCAGCATTGGAGGGCAACAATATGACAAAACAGTCAACTATACTGTGGCATTGGAGAGTAAAACAACATGACAAAACAGTCAACTATACTGTGGCATTGGAGGGTAACAACATGACAAAACAGTCAACTATACTGTGGCATTGGAGGGTAACAACATGACAAAACAGTCAACTATACTGTGGCATTGGAGGGCAACAACATGACAAAACAGTCAACTATGATGCAGCATTGGAGGGCAACAATATGACAAAACAGTCAACTATACTGTGGCATTGGAGGGTAACAACATGACAAAACAGTCAACTATACTGTGGCATTGGAGGGTAACAACATGACAAAACAGTCAACTATACTGTGGCATTGGAGGACAACAACATGACAAAACAGTCAACTATACTGTGGCATTGGAGGACAACAACATGACAAAACAGTCAACTATACTGTGGCATTGGAGGGCAACAACATGACAAAACAATCAACTATGATGTGGCATTGGAGGGCAACAACATGACAAAACAGTCAACTATGATGCAGCATTGGAGGGCAACAATATGACAAAACAGTCAACTATACTGTGGCATTGGAGAGTAAAACAACATGACAAAACAGTCAACTATACTGTGGCATTGGAGGGCAACAACATGACAAAACAGTCAACTATGAAGTGGCATTGGAGGGCAACAACATGACAAAACAGTCAACTATACTGTGGCATTGGAGGGTAACAACATGACAAAACAGTCAACTATACTGTGGCATTGGAGGGCAACAACATGACAAAACAGTCAACTATGATGCAGCATTGGAGGGCAACAATATGACAAAACAGTCAACTATACTGTGGCATTGGAGGACAACAACATGACAAAACAGTCAACCATAATGCAGCACTTGAGGGCAACAACATGACAAAACAGTCAACTAAACTGTGGCATTGGAGGGCAACAACATGACAAAACAGTCAACTATGCTGTGGCATTGGAGGGCAACAACATGACAAAACAGTCAACTATGATGCAGCATTGGAGGGCAACAATATGACAAAACAGTCAACTATACTGTGGCATTGAAGAATAACAACATGACAAAACAGTCAACTATGCTGTGGCATTGGAGGGCAACAACATGACAAAACAGTCAACTATGATGCAGCACTTGAGGACAACAATATGACAAAACAGTCAACTATACTGTGGCATTGGAGGACAACAACATGAAAAAACAGTCAACTAAACTGTGGCATTGGAGGGCAACAACATGACAAAACAGTCAACTATACTTTGGCATTGGAGGGTAACAACATGACAAAACAGTCAACCAAAATGCAGCACTTGAGGGCAACAACATGACAAAACAGTGAAATATAATGTGGCACTTGAGGGCAACAACATGACAACTATAATGTGGCATTTGAAAGTAACAACATTAAGTAGTTAACTATTATATGGCACATGAGGGCAACAAAATGACAAAACAGTAAACTATACTGTGGCACTTGAGGATAACAACATGACAAAGCAGTAATTTTTAATGTGGCACTTGAGGTCAACAACATGACAACTATAATGTGGTATTTGACGGAAACAACATGACAAATTAATTAACTTTAAAGTGGCATTGAAGATTAAGAACATTACAAAACAGTCAACTTAATATGGCATGGGATGGTTACAACATGACAAAACAGTCAACTTTAATGTAGCATTGGAGGGTAACAATTGACCAAACAATCAACTATAACATGACATTGGAGGGTTACAATATGACCAAAATATGATCAAACATTTAACTTTGATGTGGCATTGAAGATTAACAACATAACAAAACAGTCGACTATAATGTGGCAAGGGAGGATTACATTATGACCTAAAAAGTAAAATCACAATAATAACTGAACTCGGATGAAAATTCAATATGCAGAATCCTTAATCAAATGGCAAAATCAAATGATAAAACACATCAAAAGAATGGACAACAACTGTGTGATATTCCTGGAACGGGCATTTTCAAATGTGGAAAACAGTTAACTATAATGTGCAATTGGAAAGTAATACTGCCAATTATTTAATTATAAGTGACACAGAGAAAGTTTTCTCATGGCATGTGATCTATAAAACCCTACAGGGAGAGACTTTTAAACTGTGAGATGTTTTGATTTAGAATTTTGGCAAATCTAGAGCTATTCTTATCATAAACATGAGGCCACATGTTGCATTTACCCAATCCTAAATTAATCTTAAGTCCCCTGTTGGCATCAAGGTTTTAATTCCATGCTATTAAAGTGGTGATACATAATCTATTTACACTTTCTCATGGAATATTCAGGGCCGCATTCAATATTGTATCTCGTAGATTTTTGTCTATTGAACATGTAGCTAGCCTATAGTTTTAACATAGATATTGATAGCAGCTATGTAGCCGCTATGTAGCTGCTACGATCTTGAACCTGGCCCAGTTAATTCAACAATATTACCACTATAACAGGAAGTGTTTTTCAATCTTAACCTTGTCCTTGTTAAATATTGTTCAAACAAATATCTATTACTTCCTTTTGCATTGTGTTCAATTGTCAAAGAGTTATCACCCTTTTAAGACTGCATATATATGTTAACACATTATTTACAAAAATACACTAAACTGTTTTCAAATAATTTCCCACCATATAACTCTGGTTTTAATGTATAAAAAATCTACTATATTTAGTGGATGAATAACCTAATCAACTAGGAGATTTGGGAGAATCTATATAATATATAATAGCTCTGAATATATATAAAGGAAAGAAAAGTTTAGATAGTATAACATCTTACAACCCTCATTACATGTCTTTATCCTCTAGATATCTGCTTTGATAAACTTGTTGGGTTACTGTCACACTGATGTATAACTATCTTTTTTATTCATATTTTGGATATTTTGGAAAAGGAAATTGTTATATGTTTACAAACTATTCTGCATTATTTCTGCCTTTATATTTACAATTAATTATTTTTGAGCTGAAAAAGATTAAAACTAATATATAGGGAAATGTTTTCAACATTTTCAATTCAATTGGGCAATCTAGCGGTCTAACATTTAAGAGTTTTCTAATGGGCAAACCTTTTTTTGGTATGTTTTCAATAGGCAAGCTACCTGTCTAATATTTTATTTGCCTGCCACCCTGGATGCCTGCCCACCATTCATCCCAAAATCAATAATAGAGTTTTTACTTAAAAAGTTTGGTTTAAAAACCTGGAATGTGATACTATTTTAAAACAAATTGTTGGGCCAAGAGCACATGGAATCCCTTGTTGTGCGTGCATATTGAAAATGATACAAGAATAAAATGGGTTGTATTTTTAACATAAGCTTACTAAATGAAAAAAAGACGACTTTCTTACAAACTACATTGCATAAGGAATTAATCAAATTTGTACAAGAAAACTGGTTCATTAACAGTAGCAGCACTATGTCATCTAAGTTTTATATATAACTCACTCTTTCCATTATTTTTTTACCTACAGTTGTATTTGAAGATCTATAATTCTGAACTGAGCAATGGAAATAACTGACAATTATTTGAATTAAAAAAAAACTAGATGTGTCAAAGCGATACGAATGGCCCCGTCTCAAAAAGTTGGAAAATCTGCAATTTCAATAACACATGTGGACACAAACATGATGGTAGTCTCACATATAAAAAATCAGCTCAAAATCTGGAGGCGTATAGAAAAATGTCCACATAACTGTGATTTTCAACATTTTTCAAAGTTGTAAACCCTTAATTTTGGCAAAAAATAGCAGAGGGGAACCAAACTTAAAAATTATCTGTAACTCATCATGGTTAGCTCACATACCAAAAATCAGCCCAATATCTGAAACGTTTAGAAAAAGAGTCTGTATAACTGTGATTTTCAACAATTTATCAAAGACCAAAGCCCATAATTTCGGCAAAAATTAGCAGAGCTGAACAATACTTAAACTTGATCTGTAACTCAACATGGTTAACTCACATACAAAAAATCAGTCCAATATCTGAAGGCGTGTAGAAAAAACTCCGTCTAATGGTTTGTTGCAGAATGACGGAATGACAGAATTACAGAATGACGGACAAGGGTAAAACTATATGGCACCGACAACTGGATGCAGGGCCATAAAAATGAATATTGAGATTTTTCCTATCTTATTACTATAAACTTTTTAAAAGAATGACATTGAGTCATAAGAACAATCTGGCTAGTGATTACAGTAGTAACTTCTTAGACCACTTGACCATTGAGGCCCCCCAAATAATATTAAGACATACGTGTGAGTCTTCCAAGAAAGTTGTGTGGCTTGCAGGTTAAAAGAATCATCAGGATATCTTTAAAAATTTCTAAAAATCAAATAAGTTATGAAAAACCCTATTAAAAAAATTGTCACCAAAAACATAAAAAGTTAATGCAATAAAACAATAAAATAAAAAGGTGTCCCAAAAGTCACTTCCAATATAATACTGCAGTTAGGTTGTTTTTTGTTAATTGGTCAAGGAGGGGCTGTGCATAAGATGTGTTTGTTTATATTTTTACTTTGGAGCTATTTTAGTCTCAAGTTTATCTGATCAAGGGTATTTAAAAACATACATGTGCCAAGAATTCATAATCATAAGGAGATGTGGCATGACTGTCAATTAGGTAACTATCCACCAAAGGATGTAAATGTGAACAACCATAATTTCATACCATATGTTGAAAAATTAAAAGTATCAGTAAAAAGAATGTAGGTGTCTAACAGAATCTAAAATTGATCACATGTTAAAACTCATCGGAGTTAAGCTTCTGTCCATATATTAAATCTGGTTCAGTAGAACCTAAGAAAAGTGAGACATAAATAATTGTTGGACAAACAGACATTTTTACAAACGGACAGCTGTGCTGACATAGTGAATGCAATATACCCTAAGTGTTGTTTATTTACAACGACAGACACAAATAGCGACACAATGGTAAACAATTCCTACATGCTGACTCTAAAGTGCAGGCCACACATGACAACATACCTGTACTATAATACAATTGCAACTTTTTTTGCAGATAAATTAAAAAGCTGTAAAATTGTGAAGATAGAAAATGAGAAATGGAATTAGTGAGTGATAATCCACTGCAAACAGTCTACTCTTCTAAACAGTGAGATTTAAATGGATATACCTTTTCTCATTTTCATTCTTTCTGCAAAACACAAAAGAAGAAATGATCTTATAGCACTATGCATTTTACAAATTATCTTCAATTTGTAAAAACTACTAATACAATATTTTTAAAATCAATTTTGCATTCTCTTCTTTAATAGAAAAATTCCCCAAAACGGAAAAAAAACAAACTTTTGTCCTTATAAAAAAAACTTCACTTAACTTTTTGTGATAGCTAAGCTAAGGCTGGGGGAATCTATAAAGCGAAAAAGCATATTTGATAGAACCAAAGCTATAATTTCAGAAAGGACCATATATCCGCAAAATAGTATCATAGATAAACCAAAAGAAAAAACGTTGTGTTAACAATTAATAATTCAATCCTATATTTTCTTAAAACCAATCTTTTTCAAGCTGATTCTAAAATAAGAATATGAAGTCTGTTTCATACTTTCCAAAGATAGATCCATTTTTGCATTTTATAACTTCATACATTTAAGGCTCCTTTCATGTGCATTTAAATTGATTTACAAACAGAAATTTTCCACAACAGAAAAAACAATTTTGATTCCCCAGTTTTGACTACATTCTATTGTTGTAAGTTCAAATAAAATTTATCAACCGATCAGTCCCATGTAAGGTTCATAACTAGAAACACAACATTTTCTTGTTTGGCAAAACAATTTTTTTCTACAGGAATTCTTTGAGAAAAAGTTTATCTCATATCTGTTAGCAATCAGTCAGTGTCAGAGAATCAAAACACTCAGAACTAAAATCTCACCCTTTTATATTGCTGAAAATATTCAATGATAATTGTGGATATGTTCAGAGTCAATGCATATATGGAATTTATGATTAAAATGGCATGTAAAAGCATAAAAAGTCAAATACTATAGCAGTATAAACTGTAAGAGGCAAATTAAAAACTAAATCATTGTTTCTAAAGACCATTTTAGAAAAGCTCCCACAGCAATAATATTTTGGTCCTTGACAGCTATTTGCAGACCATAAGCTTCTAAACTTCACAAAATAATGATGTAAAAAACAAAAGCAATTTGTAAGCAAGATGACCCATACAGTTTATCTGGTTTCTGTTACTGACCTGGCAAAATATGTGAATGAAAAACATAGATCAATTATTAAGGGAGATAAAAAGTAAAATCACAAAAATACTGAACTCAGAGGAAAATCAATAATACAGTTCTATCAAATATCCAAAATGGAATTGTCTCCCCTTGCTAATAATGGCCAATTGAATACCTATGACAAGATGAATATAAAACAGTTTATATACTTACTTGGTGGCCATACTAAAGATATCCTTCATCATATATAACACATACAAACATTTTCTGTTGTCTTCTACGTCCCATGGAGAAAACTCATAGCTGTAAAGTAAACATTAAATACTTCTTAACAAAGGGACACATATAACTAGTTACACAGTGTGCAAGTGACCTTATACAACATTTACTGACTCCATGCATATCACATTAGGTCACTAGCACACTGTGTAATAAATGTATCTTTCTGACTATCTTCATAGGTTGAATTTAATCTAGTGGCCCATCAAAGTGATCAAGTCTTCAATATTTTGAACCTCATTTCATTGGTATATAAAAACACAAATACCCCTATTAACAATTTGTAAGCTTTTATTGTGTTTTCAGCATTTATTTTCCCTCTTAAAGCCTTAATTTCTCGCATCTGTTTAATGTTTAATAAGTATTTGTTTTGAACCTCATGGACTTCTTATAAACAGTGCTACTAAACATGCAGTAAATTGAAACATGCTGCTGACTTAATATTAAATATACAAGGTCTGTATGTGTTTGTTTTTTACCAATGATATTCCTAGAAATGTATAGGAGGTTAGATAAATTACCAATGATATTCCTAGAAATGTATAGGAGGTTAGATAAATTACCAATGATATTCCTAGAAATGTATAGGAGGTTAGATAAATTACCAATGATATTCCTAGAAATGTATAGGAGGTTAGATAAATTACCAATGATATTCCTAGAAATGTATAGGAGGTTAGATAAATTACCAATGATATTCCTAGAAATGTATAGGAGGTCAGATAAATTACCAATGATATTCCTAGAAATGTATAGGAGGTCAGATAAATTACCAATGATATTCCTAGAAATGTATAGGAGGTCAGATAAATTACCAATGATATTCCTAGAAATGTATAGGTCAGATAAATTACCAATGATATTCCTAGAAATGTATAGGAGGTTAGATAAATTACCAATGATATTCCTAGAAATGTATAGGAGGTTAGATAAATTACAGTACCATATTGCTGTTAGCATCAGACGTCATTTTATCATAAAAAAACACAACAAAAATCATTTGGCTAAAATTTGTCCCCAATTTATCAATTTGTACTCTAATTACAAAAAGAATGATGGCCCATTGTAACTTTGAAAGTGGAATAGATCAGAATGGTCATTAACTAAATTTGGATTTCCGGGTCCTACTAAAATGCGCCCGGGTGAAGAAAAAGTGCTCAGGGAAAAGAAAAAGCGCCCGGAGAAGAAAATATAGCGCCCGGGGAACAGAAAAAGCGCCCGGGGAAAATATATAGATATTTTATTGGCATGAGACAAATTTGTTAAGATATGAAAATTGATTTTTTTTTTATTTTAGACAATTAATTTGCAAATTCAGATAATAGACATTTGTAATAAAGCACAAAAACAAGTATGAATATTTCAATTTTAACAATAATATATGAATACTTTTCGAAAGATTGATAACAATGGATCACAGTTTATGTGGAAGATTTATAAAATGTATGACATCAAAAGACATGTTTTTCAAAAACGATATCAAAATGAAAAATGTATAAGACAACCCAAATTTCACAGATAAATATTAATTTAATCAAGAATTAAAAGAGGTACACATAATAAATCAGCACATGAAAAAAAGCAGTACTATACATGTACCGTAGTTAAAACAAGGGGGTAAAAAACAGGTGTTTGGTTCAAATTTAAGTCTAAGCATTAAAACCCTGATAAGCATAGTCATTGAACATGTTGAAGCAGTTTTAGTTTTATAAAATGATATAATAAATTTATCTCAGCATCTGTATAAAAAAGTGTTCACCATGCAGTTGTGAAAATATAAGACCTCAGGCACCGATTATTTTTAAATAACATAATATACATTTTGATCGAGGACAATGTCTTTCATGATTCTTCTATATACTCTTATTTATATTTATTTACTTACTTATATACAATTTTGAAATCTAAAATGTAAAAGTGCAACAACACTTTAGATGTAGCATCGTACATATCCCCATTTATATTAAGTACAAAACAAGCAATGATTAGTTATTTTTTAAGGAAAAAAAAATTGTTATAAAATATTATTATTTTCTTCTCCCGGACGCTAATTTTCTTCTCCGGGCGCTAATTTTCCTTCTCCAGGCGCTTTTTCTTTTCCCCGGGCGCTTTTTCTTTTCCCGGACGCTCCCAGGCGCTTTTTAGTAGGACCGGGATTTCCTAAATACTCATAGATTAAGCTGCATATTATACAATGCTTGATACTAATCAATAGTTATTTTGTATTTAGATATAATTGCAGTTAAGTACTTACTCAATAATTCCTGGTATATTATCTGGAAACGGCGTAGATTTGATAATTTTGTACTCGTCATCTGTACACTGAGCGTGATAAGACAACACTTCTAATGCCACTTTATACTTCTGCTCTGATCGTCTTATCTTGTCATACAACTGTAAATAAAAGATAAAATCACCAAGAGATCAATATTCAATATCAGTGCGGGTCTAATTAAAATTTGAATTTGGCATAATATCTACAAAGTGAATTTTTTGACACAACGACTCTAGAATTTTGTAAATTATTCAATTAACAATAATATTCCAAAATAATCTGTTATAATCATTTTTACATTTTCTTTTGTTGCTATCGTACCTTGGCATGATGTAAGGCAAGTCCACAATATATAGCAAATGTTTCAAATGATTCTTCATCGGCCATTGTAAATGTGCCTTCCTTTTTATTGACCATCTGTACAACACCAATTATACTGAAATAGAAGAAATGATCTCAATCTCAATAACAGCAGTCATTAACATCTTTTTCTGATAAATCAACTGTAAAAAAGGTGGTAAATACTGCTATTTCAGGGTGAAACAAAAATCCATATTTTCACCCCTCTAATGTCATACAACAATATTGCAAATTAGATCAGGCTTTTTTCAGGACATTTTATGATGAAATTACACTAAATCTGGTAGATGTGTACCGATTCATACATTAGTTAGGTAGAACATGATTTATTTGTTAGTTGTAATTGGTTTTGAACTGTTTTTCGATATATGTGAATACACTTATATCTCTACTTTGTGGTTTTTAATTTTATATTGGCTCTTTTTGTGCTTTGTGCCAATTTCTGGAGTCCAGCCATTTTGAAGTTATTTTTACAGGTTTTTTTATGTTGTGTTCTTACAGCACTATCCCTAGTTAGTGGAGGGCTAAGCACTTACTCCATGTATTAAACCTGTAATTAAATGTTGTCTTTGATTGCTGTCTGTCATATTTAAGTTTGTTTATTATTTTGTTAGGGCCTTTAATAATCAGACCATATAGTATGTTTTTTGCTGATGATTATAGCCAAACAGAACCTTTTAAAATAGTTGATTACATCTCGGTTATTTGAACCCTGCTGAATAGTTGTGGGATTGACAGTTTTCATATTTAGTGTTTACATATTTCTTCTATGTAAATAAATACAAGAATATTAACTGTTGACTAACCTTCCTCTTATATAAATAGGCATACACAATATAGACTTTGTTCTGTACCCTGTCTGCATATCAACTTCCCTGTAATAATAACGAGCATGTTAGTGGTTATCAGAGAATATCAACAAGGACTGTAGAATGAATGTGTTAAAGACCTTATACCAACTATTGAGATCAGAAGCAGCAATAAAAGCACAGTATCATTTATATGTATGTGGTAAAGTGGAAATCGGTCATAAATTTGTAATACTACAGACTGCTACCAAATATAACAGTAATTACTATGACAAGATATAGGTAAAGAGCAAACCAGTATTGAGTACCATTTGTTGTCATTTAGGTTTATATCATTTAATCATCGCTATTTCCTGATCTTGTGTTCACATGTACATGTACGTCTATTTTTATGAATGAGTTAGGTTTTGGTCAAGTCTAAAGAGTTATGTTAGACTTTCAAATACTTGTGGTAATTCTTTTTGTCCTTTTTATGTACAAGGCATCATAAATATTGTGGAGGTCATGTGGACGTCATGTGACTTACCTGTTAAACCTTCCATCATTATAGGCATCAGTAATATTTAGCACCTGCCCTGTGGAGGCAACATGACCAGCTACACCCTTGTCCATAGGAAATCTTAAACAAAAACACATATCAATCAATGGGAAAGCTTTATAGTTCAAAAACGTCAGACTCAAAAATAAATTAAATTAAGCTATGGCATATGGGGTATATGCAATACACTGTCCCATTAAGGCAGGAAGATTTAATTTACACTTATATGTAGGGCATACAAATGTTTTTATAATGAAAATCATCCAGAAGACATTTAATTCAATCTTTATCATAAACAAATATATAATTTTCCTATGCATGGTTTATGCTTGTAGAGAGATGAGCCAAAAACAGCCACTTGATTCACAAGGCTATAAACAGATTCTCTTACCTTATTTCTTTCTGTGGCACATGTTCTTTACCCGTATCAAATATTCGAGCATATAATTCAGTAGTTTTTGTGTCTAGGAGAAATAATGATGCTCTGTCAGCATTCACTAGCTTTTTGGCATAATTCTGAAAAATAAAACAATTCCTAAATCAATATGGTATTGATCCAATGTGAATGTGCGTACGATATTTGAAATTTGTCTAAAATCAATATAAATCAAATAGCTCAGATACTCAGAAGATAGTAAATTGCACAAAAATCATATAGCATTCTTAAACAGCAAATGCACACAGTGGCGGATCCAGCCATTTTAAAAAGGGGGGGTTCCCAACGCAGAGTAAAGGGGGGGTTCCAACTATATGCTCCCATTCAAATGCATTGACGCGAAAAAATAGGGGGGGTTCCAACCCCAAGAACACCCCCCCCCCCTGGATCTGCCACTGGCATACTGAATGGTATTTAAATAATGAGTATAACAAATTTGGCCTATTACAAGATGTCAATAATTTGTTGACCTCATGAGAGCTATATTTTCTAAAACTTGTCAATTTTGCCATACTTGAAAATTCTAAACTTTATTTTTCTGAAATGTTTACACAAAGCCCAGTCTTTATAAAATAGAATTGCATGAATCAACCTTTTATTCCTATAAACATAAAGGTTTGCACTATTGTGAGCAGACAAACATTTCAGTCAAATATTTTAGAGATAATAGTGTGTTACTTACCATAATTTTCATAATAACTGTATCCATGCTAACTATGTCTTGAAATATTGACCTATAAAACATTATATAAGTTGACACCTTACAGCTCTAATGTGTGATGCCTAATCTCTTGTATGCTAGTAACTCATTTACACATTTTAAAGAAGCAACATGACAGATTTCACATGTAGAGCAGGATATTATAACTCTACCTTGGCAACTGAGATCAGCTCTGGTTTAAGCTGGGGTTTGTGTTGCTCAGTATTATTTTTTTTTGTGATGTGTTTTTAGCTGACTATGCGGTATGGGCTTTGCTCATTGTTGAAGGCCATACGGTGACCTATAGTTGTTAATGTCTGTGTCATTTTAGTCTTTTGTGGATAGTTGTCTCATTGGCAATCATACCACATCTTCTTTTTTATATTTTAGGAACAGTTATTCCGGTTTTTTCCATTGTTTTTTGTATTTTGCCATGGCATTGTCAGTTTGTTTTATGAGATTGACTATCCTTTTAATAAGTATCCAGTGTTTTGTATACTGTCATAATATATATGTCAAATATGGGGATTGTACAGCAACATGGAAATCTGATTAAACTTTGTTAAATGTGGCATGTCTATGCTAAAAACAGTTGTTTAATTCAAAACAATATACCGACTAGGCTTAAACCATTGCAAATATATTCAGTGAATAAAAACATAAAAACAATCTACGGGAAATGAGTAGCAACAGTTACTCCAGTGTGAATTTTAAAATGTTTAAAGCTGCATGCCTAAAAAACTTAAATTTATTGTAAGTTCCAGAACTTACTTTGTGACTGCTAACAAGAAATCGTTTAATTTTCTTTGTCTCATCATACTGTTATACATCTGTAATAATACAAAATAACACTATATAAATGATAAGGATATATCAAATACACTACAACACATATACAAGGTTACCTGAAATACACATAGTCTGAAACATGTATGCTTCTCTCAAATAAAATAGTTATCAAATATCATCTAACTTTCAATTTATCTAAAATGATCCTTAATAAGAAAAACTAATTTACATTCTCATTATTAACACGGTAACTCTGTATTATAACATATTTTGTATTTATGCTCATGTATATTCATACTCTCCTTTAAGGAGGATAATAAACATATATAATTATCTTACATTAATCAAACATTTAGTCATTCTATGCTTTATCCAGTTCACTTCTTTTTCAGTAAAGTAAAGCAATGGTTAAGAATTATATATAATAATTGATTTTTTTCCACAAGAATAACATCTTTTACTTGATCAAATAGAAACTCTTTTTTCCAAAATACCTCATTATCCACAAATCTTTACTTTGAAAATACTCAAATTAATTTTATTCAAAATTATTTCAATGAAAAGTTCCAATAAAAATATAAGCTGTCAAGACACCTGACAGTAATGTTTCTATAGAATTAAAATGTAGTTTTCTCAGAGTTGTGTTGTGCGATTTGGCAAACAAATGGTTTTTTTTCTAATTATTGAGCAAAGGATATAACACTACAACTTGCTTATTCTAGAAATAAAGTGACAAGTGGGTTGAGAGGCACTTTAGTTGGTGATATTTTTTTATATACAGATATGACAAGTATGAATAACATCTATCTGGAAATAAACTGTTAACACAGAAATATGTTTTCATAGGCGGGTCCAGTTGGTCCCCGCCAACCCCCCCCCATTGTGGGAAAAATTTGGTTGATTATATAGCAAATCACTGAAGCATGAATGGATCCCCCCCTTTACAAAAAGTTTTGGATCTGCCACTGGTACATGCTTTATGCAAGTTTGGTAGAATAGTGCAAATGTTAAAACTAACAAGAATGTGTCCATAGTACACGGATGCCCCACTCCCACTATCATTTTCTATGTTCAGTGGACCGTGAAATTGGGGTCAAAACTTTAATTTGGAATTAAAATTAGAAAGATCATATCATAGGGAACATGTGTATTAAGTTTCAAGTTGATTGGACTTCAGCTTCATCAAAAACTACCTCGACCAAAAATTTTAACCGGACGGACGAACGGAGGCACAGTCCAGAAAACATAATGCCCCTCTACTATCGTAGGTGGGGCATAAAAATGAAAGTCAATGAACAATGATGACCCTGGGTTTGAGGTAATAAAATCTGCATGGAAATGAGATGTGCAAATTTCATACAACTGCATACCAAATATCGTTGACTAATACCATTAGTAGCTGGTTTGTCATCTTAACTAACCTCATCACAAGCTTTAAAGTGTAAACTATACAAGAGTTTCAAAATCGGATAGATCACTAATTAGGTGGAGGTGACAAATAATCGCCATGGAAATGTAATTTGTCAACACTAAAACAACTGTATATCAAATATCATGTGTCCTACTATATTGGTTTCACTTAAAATGAGCCAATCAAAACTTTAAAAAAATAATCAATAAACTAAAAGTCAATATACCATGACTATGGAGGAAGGGGCAAATAATCTCTATAGAAATGAGATGTGCAAATGCTTTTACAAATACTGAATACCATGTATCTTTCACCTACCTCTAATGGCTTCTATATCAACTGACCTATTAAAATGCAAACTCTTTCAAGGTGACATTGCAGATGATGAACACAACACTGAAGTCTTGTCAAGATGAGACAAAAAAAAATTATTTTAGGTTTATAGAAAAAAAAAATAGACAAAATTGTGCCTTCAACCCATTTGACATTTATTTGTAGATTAGCCCCCAAATACTAGGAATCAGGCATGAAGCTTCAGATAAAAGCTGGTTGCAATAGATGGTGAACATAAAACTATGCAGATTAACAAGGGTATAACATTACTCCATGGTAGACTCATGCAGCCAGACAACATGATATACTACCTCTATAAAATAGACAGCAAAGCTCCCCCAGAAAATCATGTTAGCTGCAATCTAAAGCAGAAATCATTAGTCAAAACATGTTTGCTGCAATTTAAAACATGAATTATGTGCTTGTATAAATACCACTATGCAAAAATTAGAAAAGTGCAAAGCAAGATATGTATCAGTGCATTAAATATATATAACACTCTCAGGAATATAGTTATGTATAAAACTATTCTGCTGTAATGAACATTACATACAAAGAATGAAAAGAGAGTATTAAATTTAATGCTAAATGTGACTTCGTTATTCATATATCTTACTTTTATGACCCAAAACTTGTTTTCTGTGACTTAAATTCAACTGCATTTTTCTTATACATTTTAGGTACTTTTTAATATTAGCTTCATTATCACACCATTAAATTCTTTTTGATAAAAAATTTGGATAGTGTAGCATCATTTTTTCATAATATATATGTATTCATTATAGCTGTAAGGGTATATATAGTAAATCACATATAACTGTATGACTAATAAATATAGAAATTGCATATTAACTGTTTCAAAAATAAAGGGAAAAAAAGTTGAAATATTCTTCAATCTTTAATTGGACCTCTCCAAACCCCAAACCCTGCCATTTCATTGATCAGTTTATTTTACAAAATGCATTACAACTAAATAGTTTCAAGAGAAATCAATTAATTAGATACAATTTTAATTTTATGAAAATATTCTGTAAATTGGAAAAAAAAAAAAAAAAAATATTAATATGCAATTTGGCTATTCTAATGGAAGAAAGCAGAGAGTACCCAGCACACATATGGTTATATATAGAGCACATTTAGGTTTACCTGCACATACTCCACACATACATCAGCCCAGACTAACAATGTAGCAGTCACCTAGAACACACAACAGTGAAACATGCACACAAACTACACTATTACAATATTCAATGGAATTTTTTATACAAAAACAAAAATATTATTCATAAAATACCAATTGACATATATAAAGGATGATTGGTAATTTAATTGCTGGTACACCATGATGAATAATGTCATGCCATTGGTTGACACCATGATTAAAATAAGGTCATGCCATTGGTTGACACAATGATAAAATAAGGTCATGCCATTGGTTGACACAATGATAAAATAATGTCATGACATTGGTTGACACAATGATAAAATAATGTCATGCCATTGGTTGACACCATGATAATTTATTATAAAAACACATAAAAATTGAGTTTCATTTGAAAGATATGACTTTTCAAATTCTTGAGTTTATTTAAATTCAAAATGCAGTAAACGTGTTTCAAGAAAACTTGTTGCAAGTTTCAGTATTCAATACTGTTACTTTTTTCTCCCTTGAATTGTTTCACATTTTTCTTCATGTCAGGGCCACATATAGTGGACTAAACAGTATGGATTTTCTCATTGTAAAGCTGTGAGGTTGCCTATAATTGCTAACTTCAACTTGGGTTAAGCTCTGTTAGATAGTTGGCAATCACATTATATTAATTAATTTTTTTATACATTTGTTTATAGTACTATGTTCTGTAAAATAACTGAATCCACAGAAAATGTAAACGAGACGGCAACTCAAATTGTTCCAACAAATCTTTGGTTTAAATCTTTAATATCACCCTTTTTCTTTTACATAAGAATACCAAAGTTTGAGAAGTACTAGTCATAGATTACCCCAACATTTCAATCAATAAGTAAAAAAAAAAATATATGTATTATTTAAGAAAATTAGTTTGAAAACTATCCTGAAATAGAGCCATCCTTTATTACAGTGTAAACTAAGTTTATCAAAAGCATGAGCAAGGTCAGAATTGAAAAGGACTGTTTATCTTACTTCATAAAAGTGTGTACTATTACATTTGATAGATATATATTTATATTTATGGAGAAGGTGCAATCTTAAAACCGTTACAGATCACTAGATATGCATATCAAAGAATATTTTTGTAAGATAATGATTTAACATCCTTGTAAAGCAATAAAATTTAACATTCAGTTACATTGTATACGTAATAATACATTTATATATCACTATTCCTATTTTGTTTGCATATCAAATTACATTTACATATGTAAAATTGATGTTATAACGTAAAACACCTTCATGCTCAAACAAAAATCTAGAAAGAACGTATTGGTTAAAAAGAACGATGTTTGGCCCTGATGCTTAACTCATTGTTAACATTGATATGTTATCTATTCAAAACTAATACAATTTAGTTTGTATAGAATCGAATTCATTACCTTATATAAATACTAACTTCACATGATTGGAGTCAAAAGTTTCAAAAGTCTACATAAAATCTTCGAACAAATATGTTTATCAATTCATTTTTCACTTAGCTTTTTGTTAACAAACTTTTATTCTATCGTTTTACTCTAGTTTAAATTTAATAGGCATTATGTATTTTCATTTAATATATGTTTTAAAAGATGTAAAAACTACCCTGAATTTAAAAGGACAATGTAGGATACAGCAAATTAAACAGAGTATGTAAATTAAGGTTGACTTATTCCCCTTGGTTGCAATTTTTAAGGTAAAAGTTTTGGTTTTTGGTTTTTTGACTTATGAAATAACTACATGTGATACATAAATGTCTAATAAGAAACCCTAGCTAGATCCAATGAAGAATTAAGGGATGCTTTAAAGAAATAAGAATTGTTCAGAAAAACCTCTTCTAAAATCTTACAGTCAGAATAACAAGTTGAATAGGCTGAGTTATGAAGGAATCAATTCTGACATGTATTTTAATAAAAAATAAGTTTGCAGGTTACACGTATATAATGACTTAGTGAATATTGTTTTAAAAATCATAAGAGGTGTCTTTTTGGAACAAATAACATGATCTTTTTTTTTATCATATTATGAATTATGAATTATCCCTTGCTGTATAACTGTCAATTTAAGTTTTACTTGTAGAGGATATGATGCCTACCTCTTCATCTTCTTGAGTAAATGAGTCGGTACTGAATTGTCTGTAAAGTTCTATTACACCTAAAAAATATATATTAAACTTAAACTATGACTAAAGCAAAGAGACTTATAGAACTTAATTTGATGCTGTATATCAAATTTGTTTTTGTTCATTGCTTGATTTGTCCTTGAATAAGGCTGTTAGTTTTCTCACTTGATTCTTTCTTTTTGCTTTTGACATTGTTAGGTCATTATCTTTCCCTGCTGTATGGGTTTTACTCATTGTTGAAGATCTATAGTAGCTAATGTTGTACTTCATATGGTTTCTGGTGGAGAGTTGTCTCATGGGCAATGAGACCAGATCTTCTTATCTTTTACGTTAATATCAGAAATCAATCACATATAAAATTGACATACTTTATTTGGAAGTTGAGGAACTGTATTTGATTATTATGTAGATTTAGGCTAGGTTTCCTGAAAGATGTTTGTGTTAAACCTTTGCTTCATATTTAGTTATGTGTCTTGCGTACCTCATCTGTTTTATGGTGAAATTGAAGATTTAACAAAACCTGAGTCTTCTTGTAATATTGGAATGGCTGGAAAACCTGCCTAATACCCTTGAGTCTTCTTGTAATATTGGAATGGCTGGAAAACCTACCTAATACCCTGGAGTCTTCTTGTAATATTGGAATGGCTAGAAAACCTACCTACCACCCCTGAGTCGTCTTGTAATATTCGAAAGGCTAGAAACCTACCTACCACCCTGAGTCTTCTTGTAATATTGGAATGGCTAGAAAAACTACCTAATACCCCTGAGTCTTCTTGTAATATTGGAATGGCTAGAAAACCTACCTACCACTCCTGAGTCTTCTTGTAATATTGGAATGGCTAGAAAACCTACCTACCACCCCTGAGTCTTCTTGTAATATTGGAAAGGCTAGAAAACCTACCTACCATCCCTGAGTCTTCTTGTAATATTGGAATGGCTAGAAAACCTACCTAATACCCCCGAGTCTTCTTGTAATATTGGAATGGCCAGAAAACCTACATAATACCCTTGAGTCTTCTTGTAATGTTGGAATGGCTAGAAAACCTACCTAATACCCTTGAGTCTTCTTGTAATATTGGAATGGCTAGAAAACCTACCTACCACCCCTGAGTCTTCTTGTAATATTGGAATGGCTAGAAAACCTACCTAACACCCCTGAGTCGTCTTGTAATATTGGAATGGCTAGAAAACCTACCTACCACCCCTGAGTCTTCTTGTAATATTGGAATGGCTAGAAAACCTACCTAACACCCCTGAGTCTTCTTGTAATATTGGAATGGCTAGAAAACCTACCTACCACCCCTGAGTCGTCTTGTAATATTGGAAAGGCTAGAAAACCTACCTACCACCCCTGAGTCGTCTTGTAATATTGGAATGGCTAGAAAACCTACCTACCACCCCTGAGTCGTCTTGTAATATTGGAAAGGCTAGAAAACCTACCTAATACCCCTGAGTAGTCTTGTAATATTCGAATGGCTAGAAAACCTACCTAACACCCCGGAGTCTTCTTGTAATATTGGAAAGGCTAGAAAACCTACCTACCACCCCTGAGTCTTCTTGTAATATTGGAATGGCTAGAAAACCTACCTACCACCCCTGAGTCGTCTTGTAATATTGGAAAGGCTAGAAAACCTACCTACCACCCCTGAGTCGTCTTGTAATATTGGAATGGCTAGAAAACCTACCTACCACCCCTGAGTCTTCTTGTAATATTGGAATGGCTAGAAAACCTACCTACCACCCCTGAGTCTTCTTGTAATATTGGACTGGCTAGAAAACCTACCTACCACCCCTGAGTCTTCTTGTAATATTGAAATGGCTAGAAAACCTATCTACCACCCCTGAGTCGTCTTGTAATATTGGAAAGGCTAGAAAACCTACCTAATACCCCTGAGTCGTCTTGTAATATTGGAAAAGCTAGAAAACCTACCTACCACCCCTGAGTCTTCTTGTAATATTGGAATGGCTAGAAAACCTACCTAATACCCCTGAGTCTTCTTGTAATATTGGAATGGCTAGAACTGTCTGAACGTGCTCCATCTTAATTCCTAGGCCGGCTGGAAACCTCATGTCCTGATAAAGAAAAGTAATATACTTATAATAGAATAAATGTAACACTTTAGCCTGAAATTCGAACATTATTGCAACTAATCCATCCTCAGCTCTGAGTCACAACTAATTCCAGGAGCGTTATGTATTTGAAAATTAAAACTACATCACTTTGAACAGAAATATATTACTTTTTATTGTAAATAAGCTAAAGTTACAGCATGGTCGGTTCTAATTGGTTTAAAATCTATGGCCCTTTAAATTTAATTTAAGATTTTATCTTTGATGAAATAATATAGCAATCTAACGTTATAATTTTTTTTTTATTTAAGTCTCATCCCTCAAAATATACAGTGCAATATTATACACAGTGTATGATAAAGATATAAAATAGGATGATCTAGTTCTAGAAGTGCTTTCACTTATTTAATCCAAGACGTTGAATAAATGATTGTATCTTGGTTGAACTTACTCCCTGAACATGATTAGTTCTGATTGTATCTTTTGTTTTGGCAACATAAGATGGTAGGGATGTTCCAGTTTCTATGTTACCAATATAGGATCCTTCAGAAGGTCTGTCTGTTGTACGACTTCCCCTATAAGACAGAAACATAATGTATAACACAGAAGGTCTGTCTGTTGTACGACTTCCCCTATAAGACAGAAACATAATGTAATACACAGAAGGTCTGTCTGTTGTATGACTTCCCCTATAAGACAGAAACATAATGTATAACATGAGAATGACTAACACTAGTGAGAAAATAATAAATAGTAATCACACCTATCAGTTTAAACTATGTCTTTTTTAATCTAACTTTTCTGTTGTTTTTCAAATAGATTATTTTAAATACCAAAGCAAATAGAAATCTTAACACCAAATATCTAGCCATAATTGTCACTGTGCAGGAAATACCTAAACATAGCCATCATTGTCACTGTGTAGGAAATACCTAAACACATAGCCTTCACTGACACTGTGCAAGAAATACCTAAACACATAGACATCATTGTCATTTAACAGGAAATACCTAAACACATAGACATCACTGTCACTGTACAGGAAATACCTAAACACATAGACATCAATGTCATTTTACAGGAAATACCTAAACACATAGACATCATTGTCACTTTACAGGAAATACCTAAACACATAGACAACACTGTCACTGTACAGGAAATACATAAACACATAGCCTTCATTGTCACTGTACAGGAAATACCTAAACAGATAGCCATCATTGTCACTGTACAGGAAATACCTAAACACATAGACATCAATGTCACTGTACAGGAAATACCTAAACACATAGACATCAATGTCACTGTACAGGAAATACCTAAACACATAGACATCAATGTCACTGTACAGGAAATACCTAAACACATAGACATCACTGTCACTGTACAGGAAATACCTAAACACATAGACATCATTGTCACTGTACAGGAAAAACCTACACATATAGCCATCATTGTCATTTTACAGGAAATACCTAAACACGTAGCCATCATTGTCACTGTACAGGAAATACCTAAACACATAGACATCAATGTCACTGTACAGAAAATACCTAAACACATAGACATCATTGTCACTGTACAGGAAATACCTAAACACATAGACATCACTGTCACTGTACAGGAAATACCTAAACACATAGACATCATTGTCACTGTACAGGAAATACCTAAACACGTAGCCATCATTGTCATTTTACAGGAAATACCTAAACACGTAGCCATCATTGTCACTGTACAGGAAATACCTAAACACATAGACATCATTGTCACTGTACAGGAAATACCTAAACACATAGACATCACTGTCACTGTACAGGAAATACCTAAACACATAGACATCATTGTCACTGTACAGGAAATACCTAAACACATAGCCATCATTGTCATTTTACAGGAAATACCTAAACACGTAGCCATCATTGTCACTGTACAGGAAATACCTAAACACATAGACATCAATGTCACTGTACAGGAAATACCTAAACACATAGACATCACTGTCACTGTACAGGAAATACCTAAACACATAGACATCATTCTCACTGTACAGGAAATACCTAAACACATAGACATCAATGTCACTGTACAGAAAATACCTAAACACATAGACATCATTGTCACTGTACAGAAAATACCTAAACACATAGACATCATTCTCACTGTACAGGAAATACCTAAACACATAGACATCAATGTCACTGTACAGAAAATGCCTAAACATATAGACATCAATGTCATTTTACAGGAAATACCTTAACACATAGTCATCATTGTCACTGTACAGGAAATACCTAAACACGTAGACATCATTGTCACTGTACAGGAAATACCTACATACATAGACATCATTGTCATTTTACAGGAAATACCTAAACACGTAGCCATCATTGTCACTGTACAGGAAATACCTAAACACATAGACATCAATGTCACTGTACAGGAAATACCTAAACACATAGCCATCATTGTCACTGTACAGGAAATACCTAAACACATAGACATCATTGTCACTGTACAGGAAATACCTAAAGAACATAGACATCATTGTCACTGTACAGGAAATACCTACACATATAGCCATCATTGTCATTTTACAGGAAATACCTAAACACGTAGCCATCATTGTCACTGTACAGGAAATACCTAAACACATAGACATCAATGTCACTGTACAGGAAATACCTAAACACATAGACATCACTGTCACTGTACAGGAAATACCTAAACACATAGACATCATTCTCACTGTACAGGAAATACCTAAACACATAGACATCAATGTCACTGTACAGAAAATACCTAAACACATAGACATCATTGTCACTGTACAGAAAATGCCTAAACACATAGACATCATTCTCACTGTACAGGAAATACCTAAACACATAGACATCAATGTCACTGTACAGAAAATGCCTAAACATATAGACATCAATGTCATTTTACAGGAAATACCTAAACACATAGCCATCATTGTCACTGTACAGGAAATACCTAAACACGTAGACATCATTGTCACTGTACAGGAAATACCTACATACATAGACATCATTGTCATTTTACAGGAAATACCTAAACACGTAGCCATCATTGTCACTGTACAGGAAATACCTAAACACATAGACATCAATGTCACTGTACAGGAAATACCTAAACACATAGCCATCATTGTCACTGTACAGGAAATACCTAAACACATAGACATCATTGTCACTGTAAAGGAAATACCTAAAGAACATAGACATCATTGTCACTGTACAGGAAATACCTACACATATAGCCATCATTGTCATTTTACAGGAAATACCTACACACATAGCCATTATTGTCACTGTACAGAAAATACCTAAACACATAGACATCACTGTCACTGTACATGAAATATATAAACACATGGCCATTATGGTCACTGTGAAGGAAATATCTAAACAGAAAGCCTTCATGGAATATTATTTTCAAATACAATATGCAGTTATAGCCATTCCTCGTGGAATTACAGAACATTGTTCTGACAATCCATAAATAGCTTTAGATTACTGATTCTTGGTTATGAACCCTTTAAGCCTGAGAACATATTGTTACATCGGTTTACTAACCTGCTAGATGATATAGGTGGTACTTTATGATGATACAGCTGTGAAAACAAGAGACAATTATCTAGTTAATAACTCTCCAATAATATTGATCTGTTACATTGTTAGCACTATAACACAACAAATTATCAACCTCATTATATTCGATGTAGTTAGTTATATTTTTTTTCATAAAGACAGTTTTCCATTTTTTACGACAATAATAATTATGGATTTAATATTATTTATTGGATGCAAATTTTGGTGGATTTCATAGGGATAGGGGAACTACAAATTTAATGTACAATAAAAAACAAATTTTCATTTTGAATATATCAGACTTTGGAGAAACCTTAGATTGCAAGTTTACTTTAACCACGAAAATTGGTAGCCACAAAAATAAATGAAAACCACAGTAAACCAGTATAATCTTAATTCAATTGAATTCATTATTTTGTTTTAATGTTTGACAATTACACTGAGAAAAAAAAGGTTTGACTATTTTAGTAGTATACTTTTAAATAGTTATCTTGTTAGGCTAGATGTTTTTGATAATTACTTTGGATTATCTTTTTAAAGACAGGAGATTAACTGTGATTAATTAATGATCTGTTTGGACTTGTTGTTAGTCCTCTTCCAAGTCAATATATAGTTCCATTACAATTTCTATGTTTATGTTTTAACGTATTTTATAAGAAATAGTAACCCTAAACAACATTTAGTATAAAATCAGGTACAAAAGTAAAACTTAAAACCTTCAGTAGGATTCTGTAGCTGTGGAACTTACCTCTTAGGTCCTTAGTCCACAAATTGCTAAAAAAATATCAGAAGGACCTAAGATATACAGTTCCACAGCTATAGGATTCTGTTTCTTGTAATAGCACAATCACAGATGTTAAATTGTACTTCATTGCTGCAATATTTAAGTTTAGCAAACGTTTTGAGTTTTCATTCAGGCACCAAATATTTTCAAAATTTCGATGATTTTGTTCAAAGTATGAGTTTCTATTATGTGACAGTGTGGTGTGATTTTAGAATTCTGTTAAACTCAATTGTGTCATTCAGTGTGACAGTTTTAATAATCGTTAAAACTATTCTGGTATTTTGTAATATTTATACTGTAAATTAATTTACCCATGGCACATATACTTAATAATTCATCCATAAATAATGCGTTTATTATGGGAACATGCAAAGTTACATAATAATATGTATCTTCTATGACATACAAATTAGGTTACATTAAATCAAACAAAGTATTATTTCCTTCTTCAGAAAATATGTCTTTAAAACAGCATTAACTAAGATTTTGTTTTGACAATTTACAAGAATAGAATATTGAATGTAAAAAGTCTGCACTTATCATATACATAAGAGGGCCAAAGCACCTCCCCCTTAATCTCCTCTATTTTGTTTTCTATTGAACATTTTGTAATTCTGACATACATTTTAGTATAAATCAAATTTGAGAGTTTGAGTTGATTGGGTGGACATGAATTAAGCAGCTAATGCCTTTGATGTAAATAATCTGAGCTTTATATATATATATAGTTTTGCACATTTTTTACAAGAACTATGTAATTGTTTGATTTTTGTCTGTTGGTTTCTAATCATTTCTAAAAAGGTTCCAAAATATGTGAATTAATTAACACTTGTACATGGCAGAAAGATGTTCTGATGCCTTTTGCTTCAGATTATAACCATTTTGTTTTACAAATAAAAAATATAACATTTGTTTTCAAAATAGTTTCCATGGTAACCCATCTTTCTGCTGGAGTGGATAATTATAGAGAAAAGTATTTTTTCCATCATTATTTCGGTTTATTAGATTACAGTACAATTACTGGAATATTATTTCTATTCTTAGGTATTTATAATTTTAATCTGACCCAAAGGTACATGTAATCATTAATCATAAGCTGCTTACAAAGGCTATCAATGGAGGATATGTCATTTCTCATACGCAAACGGTAATGGATTTTGAATTACAAGATATATAAATGGAAATTTTTCTATTTCGCTGGTTTTTGTTGCCATTTGATGTCCTTTAAAATCAATTTATTTTCAGTCTCATATGTAAAGTAATGAAATGTTTTCCACCCAAAAGCAAACATAAAATAATATTAATTTGAAGCAGGTATTTTTTTACCTGTTGATTACTGTCTGCCAGGTATAAATTGAACCCATCTGCACTGGTTGCTGAAAAATAGATGTGTCATTATCATAACATACTAGATAAAGAGAAAAATAAAATCACTATAATACATATATCTGTCATTTATGTGCATAATACACAACAAAGCCAGGAATCTGATGTTCAGTGGTTGTTATTTGTTGATGTGGTTCATAAATGATTCTCGTTATTTTTTATAGATTAAGGTGTTTGTTTTCCACATTATATGGTAATACACTAGTCATTTATATCTTATAGCTTGTTGTTCAGTGTGAGCCATTCCACATTATATTGTAATACACTAGTCATTTATATCTTATAGCTTGTTGTTCAGTGTGAGCCATTCCACATTATATGGTAATACACTAGTCATTTATATCTTATAGCTTGTTGTTCAGTGTGAGCCATTCCACATTATATGGTAATACACTAGTCATTTATATCGTATAGCTTGTTGTTCAGTGTGAGCCATTCCACATTATATGGTAATACACTAGTCATTTATATCTTATAGCTTGTTGTTCAGTGTGAGCCATTCCACATTATATGGTAATACACTAGTCATTTATATCTTATAGCTTGTTGTTCAGTGTGAGCCATTCCACATTATATGGTAATACACTAGTCATTTATATCTTATAGCTTGTTGTTCAGTGTGAGCCATTCCACATTATATGGTAATACACTAGTCATTTATATCTTATAGCTTGTTGTTCAGTGTGAGCCATTCCACATTATATGGTAATACACTAGTCATTTATATCTTATAGCTTGTTGTTCAGTGTGAGCCAAGGCTCCTTGGTGAAGACTGTACTTTGACCTTCTTCAGTGTGAGCCAAGGCTCCTTGGTGAAGACTGTACTTTGACCTATAATGGTTTGCTTTTACAAATTGTGACTTGGGTGGATAGTTGTCTCATTTGCACATATACCACATCTTCTTATATCTATGCTAAACATGCTATGATATTTGTCACATGTGGAATAAAAAGGGGAATCTGTAGAAATTTGAATACCGTATATGCAGAAATTATTGCAAGAATTTATTAATGCCAGTAATGCGACTAGATGAGTATAGCAATAGTATTCTGTTGTTTGATACATATATCTGTGTGCAGCTCGACACTAAAAAGGAACATTAATCAACAAGGGTATACTCAATAGTTACATTATATTTTTTTGTGTTGACTACATGCCTATTTTGTTCGACAACTTGTAATCATTTACTTTGTTTTCTAATCTTGTCTTAAAACAATATTTTACTGGACAGTAAGGGTTTTGAACCCTTTAGATGTTCACATACTCATCATATGGTCCCCATCTTCTTATTATTTTATTCAGTCAGTTATTTTCTTATTTCTATCATCAATTAAATTTCATTTGTATTTGTTTATGTTTTGTAGTTGCTGTCTCATTGAAGTATATTTTAACAACTACCTTTTTAATTTTATTGAGGTATTTATTTTAACAACTCCCTTTTTCTATAGTTCTAGATTGTAGTCTAAACACCTATAGTTGTATAGCCATATAAAGGAGATGTGTCAATAGCATAGTTGATGCAACAATCAGCACAAATAATCCAAAAGAAATCTAGAGGTCAACATATGTTGGTCTTCTCATAGACAAGTTATTGCTAGAACTTACAATCTACAGCACACTGAGCTAGTTCTGCCAGGATCTGTAATCTGTCCGTCTGATAACTTATGTCCCTTGTCATCTCATGTAACACCTTCCATTTGCTTGATTGTACACAGGTCTACAAAAAATATATATTGTAATTTAATGTCCAATCAGAAACTACTTAGATCACTTCAAATATATATTGACAAATTCTCTTTCATATGGGAGAGAAAGGTGTACCCTGTTTAAAGAAAGCATCTCAAAGCACAAGGTTCCTTTATGCCAAACTATGGCCTTGAATTTCAACTTCACAATAAAATATCAAAAACACCACAATTTGGTATTTAAATGTATTTTTCAAAAACCTTAAACCTTAGTTAAAATAAAATCTCAATGAGAGTACATTATAGGCTCCAAAGTCAGCATGTTTTGGAGATATTATGAAAAATTATGATTTAAAGCATTTTTCAGGCAAAAAAGGAAAACCATGGCTGAAATCTAAGATCAAAAACCTAACAGCGTGAAGGTTTGTACTGAATTTCTAGACAAGACAATTTTCTGGATCTAGATTCAGATGCAAAATGTTGATTCCAGTGTTTATTCTGTAATCTGGGATATTTTTACAGAATTTTTCAAATATGTCACCTAGATAAAAATGTGTGGCATAAACTGATATGTTCTTACAGGTAAGGTTTATCAAAGCAGCTCAAAGAAGATTTCTTTGTGAAAATTTCTTTTCTTAACACATGTAAATAGGTATTTCAAAGCTTGACCATATCTACCTGCAGATAGATGAAGCATAAAAAAAACTCTTAAACTTTAAAAAATTATGTTTAGCTTCCTTTCTCTAAATTCCCTTAGCTGTATGCACTTTAAATTATAATAACTAAACAAATTTAGATTATGGGCAAGGAATGATAATATTTTGAGGAAGACTTCACAAGTTTCATATGCAATTCATTGATTATTTCCCCTTATGTTCCCTGACCTACATGTACATGTAAAATATCTTACTACTAATTAATGAATATTAAGGATAAAATTGAGAATGGAAATGGGGAATGTGCCAAAGAGACAACAACCAAACTATAGAAAAAAACAACAGCAGAAGGTCACCAACAGGTCTTCAATGTAGAGAATTCCCGCACCCGGAGGCGTCCTTCAGCTGGCCCCTAAACAAATATATACTAGTTCAGTGATAATGAACGCTATACTAATTTCCAAATTGTACACAAGAAACTAAAATTAAAATAATACAAGACTAACAAAGGCCAGAGGAGCATTATCTTATACATGATTACGTCCCCTTATGTTCCCTGACCTACATGTACATGTGAACTACCGTACTACTAATTAATGAATATTAAGGAGCATTGTCTTTTACTTGTCGTAAGGTGTCAGACTTGTAATTAATCAAACAATCCAATGACTGTCAAGATGAAGGACGGCAATAAAAGCGTTGTTCCTTTGATTAACATGTTAATTTTTAGTTATTTATGAGACCAGTGCTTCATGTGTGGTGACCCTATAAAGCTATATTTTTTTCTTTTTTAAATATATAATATTGTAAACAGTATTATATAGTTATTAAGAATTTATCAGGTAACCAGATTAGACACTTAATAAATTGGAATACTTTCACTATATTTAATATGAACTCTTCATACTTTCAATGCTATAATTTAAATAGAAATCAATGAGAGGTTTATCAATTAACGAGACTGCGGTGAATACTTTATTATAACCAGTAAGTGTAACGGTTTTTATCCCCTGTCAAAACTGTGTCACACCTTACGTCACTATATTTGAACAGTATAAAATAATATAATGAGATTTCCATTCAGTGCATTTTACGATCAAAAAGAGATTTAAACTGAGAGAGAGAGTAACTTGTAACACACCTTCCAAATAAATCCATAACGAACGTTACACCGATTTCTGAAGATTACCTGTTACCCAGAGATACGTAAATAAACCCCAACTCATCAAAATAAGTTATATTAAACATAATCCTATCTTAATATCTTGTCAACAAAAACTTATTACACCTCTTCAGAAAACATCATAGAAAAGTAAGTATACTTAAGCTGCTATTCAATACCATAAACATTTTCCCAAGGCCCTTTACACTTCATTAGAGGCAAATTCAACACATGCAAATTAAAAAAAGTCTTTTTCTTCATTGAAAATTATAATAAAGTTTACTTATATTGGTTCATGCAAGGTTCATTTAAGAATTACTGTGAAAGATATTTTCTACCAAACAAAACATAAATCTAAAAAGTTAACTAAATCCAATTTTCATGATATATTTAAACTATATGTTGAAATTTGTTTTAAATTGGTTATGTTTTATTCATCTACAATTTAAAAGTGATTTACAACAAATGAGAATTCTTTCACCTAATCACCTAAATTTCATACCTTAAAACATGAAATTCTTACCATAAAGGGAAGCTACAAGTACAATGTCATTAGTTTACTAAATATGTAATATATCAGGGAGGCACTGTCGGAGATCAATTATATTCTCTAATAAATAAAAGTAAAATATGGATTTCAAAATTCATAATAAACTTTCATGGGTCAAGACATATATGGTCTCCTACATGGCACAGTATTAGTGGTAAAAAAAACCATATTACAATGTGTTTATTCTTCAATGACACAAAATACAAAACTTTTAACGTAACGGTACCCAAATTGCACCGAGTACCCAAATTGCACCTATTTAGCAAAACTAGCAGCGAAAATCTAACAAGATTTTCTAGAGACTAAACAATTTGTTTTTTTTATGATTTGATACTAAGCACATCTTTCAACATAGGTAAAACTATTTAGATATGCACAAAACGTTCACAGTATCTATCAACAGATGAAGTATTTACTGAAAAAGCAAAATGTACTGAAACGTCGCCATGCGACGTCATCAAAACGTCATCTTTTTATAATGAGCAAATACAATATGTTACAAGTATCCATTTAAAAAATAATGAAGAGTAAGCATGGACTAATATCCAATTGTTCAAAATATTTAAAGAAATTAAACAAAAGCTCTGTTATTAGACTTTTGACTATGTGAATTTAAGCATGGAAGCAATTTGGGTACTCCTCATTTCAGAATCATTGATGGTTTGGAGGTCAGTTTAGACCAATTTTTCTATGATTCCATATGGAATAAAAATCAAATTGGTGTACCTTTATAATAAAGAAGGATAGGGCTACAAAATAAACACAGAATGGACATTTTTGTTTTCATCATAAAAAAACGTAGATGAAAAAACTGTCAAAATAGGTGCAATTTGGGTACCGTCACGTTAACTATATAAAAGACATCAAAAACAAATCAAACTAAATACAAGATACATTTTCAACATGACAATCTTAGAAGATGTGGTATAAGTGCCAATGAAACAATTCTAATTTCTCCATCCAAACCACAATACATAAAAGTAAACCATTATAGGTCAAAGTATGGCTTCTACACAGGGCCTTGGCTCACACTGGAAAAGCAAGTTCTATAGGGCCCCAAAAATGACTAGTGTAAAACCATTCAAACCGGAAAACCAACTGTCTAATCTACATAAAAAAGATATTAAAAAACTGTTTTTGTACAAGATTACTAATACTTTATGTAAACAGTATGCACCCAACAATTTATATAACGTTTTATACCCAACTTACATTTATTACTAAATGCAAACTACAATGAAGGGTAAAATGAAACCTAGGTGTTGGTCATAAATCTGAGTATTATCAGTAGGTAAACTGACCACCAGGATTTAACATTGTTGTCTTAACCATGACAGTTAATGGCCATTCATGTCAAAACCACATTTCTTTATGGACAATATTTCATCCAAAGTTTAAAGTGACGACATTAATATAATCTGTATTTGCTTAATGTTCACATTCATGTGTAAAACTTGTCAAATAGTTTTGGAATACATTACAAATCTTTTGAAATAAAATATCTATAAAATGTGGCACCTTGTATCACATATTGTAGGAGTACATGTTTTATTGATAAATAATGAAATATTACCCTTTCTGAGCACTTGAGATCACCCCACCCCTCCCCCTTTTTTAAAGATGGTAAACATGATGCTTAGATTTAACATTTCTGTGTAGTGTTCTGTAAATTGTTGTTTGTCTTTTCATCCCTTTTTTCTTCTTCTAAGCAATATGGTTATTGATGATAGATTTAAGGATAAATCCTGAGGTTGTAACTAGTCAAAATACTCACCTTCCATTTACTACTCTTCTTTTCTCTCAATAGATCCCCTAATAAATAAAACAAAATATATTATGATGTATAAAAATTGTAAAAACATTGAAACAGACAAAAACTGTAGATATATTGAAACCCAAAACATATGCCCAATCTCTGTGCCAAGAGGGAAGAGTCAAGTGTCCACAATTCCCCATGACTAACTCTGTTCATGTTTAAATTACTGCAATTGCATGTTATGTAAAATGTAAATAATAAAAAATTTAAAAATAACAATTAATCAGGTAATGAAAGACATAGGATGACCTCAGATGTTTTTGCTCTTTTAATGTTAAAATAATGTTTTATTTATCTGTTTTATGTCTCATACATGCATGTTTTAAGAACAAATAAAATTAACTCATTTTCTGTTAAAATAGATTTATTGTTGTTTGCTTAATGTCCAGTTGCAAATATTTCATACATGTTCAGGAAGACTTTCCAAATTGAGAAACACATTTTCTGTGAAAGAATTGAATCTTCTAATGAAGTAGCTTTTATGACAAATACATTTGTATCTCTCAGATTTCCCTTAATTTGTCTGGAATAGTTTGATTTTTCAGAATACATCTTCTCTCATTTTTATTCACCAACAGTACATCAATAAAAAAAATTATATGAGGAAAGATAAGGTCTGACTGCTCAATAAAACAGTTATTGTTAATTGACGTCACTAGAAATTTACATCTACATTTGTATTTACAATGGAATAACATCTAATGAAATACCATATGTATATGGTTATTAATTTTTTTCAAATTACTTTTTCACATTTTGATATATTTCATATATTTAATGACTATTTTTTTATGTGTCTTATATCTAGCTCTTCATTGTAATTTATGTTGTCAAAAAAGAATGATGATCATGATGCAAAAAAACATAAATAGTCATTGTAAAGGTACGATACATGTGAAATTGGTAATTATATCCAATTTCAAAATTGAAAAAGCTAGAAATAGGGTCCATGCAATATTTAGAATTGTTCTATTCTATATAAAATTCAAAAGGTTTGATAAATTATCTTCCCTCCCAAAAAATTAAAAACAGTGACAGTAAGCTAGTCTGAAGGACATTTTTCTGGATTCAGATTGAGTCGTTTAATTCATGATGATTTGTTGACAACAGGGTAATGAAAATTTAACAGTCCTCAAACAGAGGGGTTGTGTTGGATTGGATGGTTGGTTCTTCATTTTTGCCTTTAGAAGTACAATTTAAAATGCATTTTTGGCATTCAAAATTTTCAAACTAGTATCAGTCACTATCTTTGATGAGTTTACTATAGGGCAGTAATACATGAAAATCTATATAACATGCATATCTTGATACAGTATTATTTTAATTTATTGAGAGAAAAAAAACAATTCAAAAATAAATGGTCTTTGGTGTGGTTCAACAATTCCAAATCTAAGCATGAAGGGCCAAAATGAAACATACTATAATTGCTAATTTTTCACATGTATTATAGGATTAAACACATGTTTTCTAGAGGTTATTGATGTGTAAACCGTGGCGATTAACTCACAAACTGAATAAAAGTCCGAAGGACTTTTATGTAAAGTTTGTGAGTAAGAGCCCCGGTTTACACATCAATAACCTCTAGAAAACATGTGTTTAATCCTTATAATTCTGAAGCCAAATAGTCTCAATTTTTATTAACATTTTCTGTGTAAAGGTTACTATAATCACCATCACATGCACAACTGACAGGTCGTAACTAAGGAGTTGGTCGCCATATTGACTTTCTAATGTCCATAAATGTTCGATAAATGCAACGGAATTTAAGATAAAATAACACCTACCTCTAAAACTTCATTTTAATGAGATATTATCCGAATTTGAAGCGCACACGTAACGAAATAATCTTTCCCTTAGAAGTTTTCATTCGTATGACGTCGTGTTTTGCCATGACGTAAATTCGCCAAAACCTTCATGAAATTTCGCGGAAATTATTTAAATTTTATTTTTATACATTTTCGCAGCTATAGTGCATTTATTTATTTTATTTACTTTTTTGTTTTATATGCATTAGAATAGAAACAACTGTTATGCATTTGTTTTTTAATCTCAATTTGATGAATATTAAAGTATTCCTGCAAGGATGTGTATCGCGCATGAATAGATTACGAAAGTAGTTTTGGAAACATGGTTTATCGAAGTGTAAACCAAGAGAAAAATTCTAATTGACCAATGCAATTCAAGTATTTATAGATATGTAAATCATATAAGAATTATACATTTATATGTGATAAAACCCATAACTTGTGCTATGTTTTGAGATATATATATCATTTTGAATACTTTGCTGTAAACTTTTGTCTTCTATGGTATCACATTGAATGTTTAAAATTGTGTTGTGGGTTTATGACATTTGTACGTATCTTGAATCTTATGTAGTTTTTTAAATATCGCCTTTAAATAAAACTCTGAATATTGAATGGGATACTCAAGTAATGTAATAGTGTTATATATTTTTCGAGAGACATTGCATGCACCTGACAGTGACAGTCTATTCCTTTTGTGTACCCTACCTAAGTCAATGTATCTGAACAGTGTGATTGGACAAAAAATACAGTATCAACTGAAATACTTTCCCAAACTGAGGGATGAATCAGGTGTAGAAAAATATGAAATAATTTTACATACAGATGAAAATGAATTTTTGAGAATTATTTCAAATTTTGTATTCACTGCACCATAAAAGATCTAAAAGTACTAGTGGCCTTAGGGAGCTACCATTTGATTTTTATGGGAGGGGGGGGCTAGGATTAAAAATTTTGTCCTGCATTTTTTTTTAGCTGTAATCTCTGTCCTGCCTTTTTATTTTTCACTCTAATCGGTCCTGACTTTTTTTTTTTTTTAGTTTATCCTGACTTGTTTTTACCTAAATTGTCGTCCTGACTTTTTTTAATGCAAGTGTCACATCCTGCCTTTTTTTTTACTCAAAACTCCTGTCCTTCCTATTTTTTTCAAATTTCATCCTAGCCCCTCCCCCCCCCCCCCCCCCCCACCTTCATAAAATCAAATGGTAGCTCCCTTAGGTTTTTAAAAAAAAGGAAAAAAAGTAAACGGTCAAGATACATATTCAAATGCATTTCTGAATAGTAAAATGAAAGTACTGCAGTTAACAGTGAATGTAGAATTTTTTGCAGTGTTAGAAAGTGGTGAAAATTCAAAAAAGGCTTTCATTATCCCTTATGGGCCAGGAAATACTACCGTGCCACCTGAAACACATACATTGTTGATACCGGAAACTCATATACTAATAAGCCACTGAAACTGGATCTGCTGTGTATTATTTCCGGAATTACTTTCACAGCCTTCACAATGGCACGAAAAACTTCTATAATTCTTAATCTTATGAACAATTTATTTGAGCATGTGTTTGATGATCAAAAATCAATTATGTGCACTTTTTAAAGAACGTTGTGGATTTATTTCAAAGGCACGAGAAAAAGCGGAGAGTATCCACTTTCCTCCATATTTTTGTCAAAAATATCTCACAACTAAGAGTCAACTAAGTGAAATGATCTAAGCCGTATTTCTAATTTATTTCGATAAAAGTACAAACAAATCTTCTTTAGATGATAACCGGTCGTTGTTAAGTTAAGATTCTGGTATTTGGTTTTGCCACTCATAAAAGGCAAAATCGGAGGGGTTGGAAAATGATGTATTGCACTCCTATTCCGTAGTTAGCGAAATATAGGTCACTGTACGGCCTACCTTACTTTAGCTTATTAACGGCATTTTTTGGGGTTAATTTGGGAAATAAAAATACAGAAATGTGATATAACCTACATGGAAAAATCATAAAAAAAATGCGGCTGTTCCTTGGGTTGGAACCTCATATGATAGCTCTTTCAAAATCTATGTTCTAAATCGCCCTATATCGAAAACAAATTAGGCTACAACCTCATTTTCCATGTAGATCCTCATCTGAAATACTCGTTGTTTGCATCAATACACATAATAGAAGTAGAATGTCAATAGTAGAATAATCAAAGATTTTTTTATTTATAAACAGCAATAGAAATGATAGACAATATATTAATCATTTCCGTGCCCCAAACTCTGTGAGATTTTAAAACTTTTAACTACAAGAAACTTACCATTCAAGTTATGTTGTCTTGTGTGGACATTTTTACTGCCTTTGCGTAGTGACCATTGTCGAATTTTGTCCTCTGAAACATGTGTAGTTACATATCTATCTAAAAATTCTGGATTTTCGTTTAAAAAATGCGTAACTAATTCAGGAGACACATCTGAAATATAATGCAAATTGTTGTCATATAATTGTAAAAACCAAAAACCACCGTTTTATTCAGATTAAAAAATAAACTATAGTTTAATGCGGTATTTTATTAAAAAAAAAAATCAGAACATTCGTTGTTTTAAAAAAAAAATATTTGATTGTTTGTATTTTAGGACTTTCTCCTGAAATTCAATTTATACAAGTATCTCAACACATCACCCGTATTTATGGGCAAAAGAATGAACACATTTGGCTCGCGTAATCTGTCCTCGCACCTCAGATTAATATTCCATCCGTCAGTTTTCATGTAGTTTAGAGTTGGCCGTATCCAGAAAATAGAGGCGCTTTTAAGGAGTTACTATATAACTGTTCATTAATTCAAAGTGAGTATGAAATGATTTTGGACAACTTTTTGTTCGTTTACTGTGTGCATGATGGCTTCTGAAGCAGTCAATATCATTGTGGTCAATTCATGTATGAAAATTTGACCGGTTTGATGATCAAACTTTTTCTTTTGTATATCAGACGAAAAAGTACAAACTTTTTAATATTTAAAATATACAAGCACGCTAATCCATAAAGGATTTTACCGAACGCCATAATAGTAACCTGTAATTTATATATTTTCATAAGATATGCTTTAGAATTAATGCCGGATTTAAATTTCTGTTGGTTTTTAATACATAAAAAATATAATCTAACACCTATTATAAGAATGTTAGTTAAATACAGTACTTATTACGTAAATCAGGAAATTAAAACTAAATATTTTTTTTATATTTGGCCTTTATTGCCCTTACTTCTCTCCCAACAGCTATTTCTGGAATTTAAAAAAGCATAGTGTAAAACATATTAGGCCGGGAAATCGACCCTATTTTGTCTGTTGCATTTTGTGTACATTAGACTGATTCAACCGAAACAGTAAGAAGGCCAACTCAATTACAAAGCAGAAGAGGCTCAGCATGGGAGAACAATATACACAAACAAAAGATGTAAATTCGATTGAGTTTCTTATTTATAAAATAAAAACTTTCGAACTTTATTCAATATATTTATTATGTATTTTTTCAAGTGGACAAACAAAATTCGTTGACAAAAAAAGTCTTTAAGGTGTTACTAATCGGATCGCATTAATCGGATTAGTGTTTTTGTTGTTGTTTAATTTTTCATTTAACATGCGTCCTTTAGACTAGTGTTAAAGAACTAATAATTGCTGAAAATTTTCTTAAGTTTTTGTTTTTAAGGCAGCCTTAGTGGCATACTTATTTTTCATTGCGCAATTCATTTTTTTCATGTTTATCCTGTAATCAAACCGCTTTTTGGAGTAAGGACAGCAGCTGTTAATATGCTAGTCAAAGGAATGAAGGTGTTCATGTTGGGAAGTTTGTTAGGAAGAAAACACCTTGCGATATTTTACACGTTTAAACCGGATATAAAAAAATGTGCTACCGAGTGGGGGATAGTGCAAAGCAGGGTTTTACTAAGTCTGAAGACATATGAGTTATTTGTATCATCAGCATCTTCATTGGAAGTGAGTGGAAATGTTGGATAATTCACTGTCGGTTAAATATCAAATAAGTTAAGTGTCGATGGCCTCGTATTCACATCTACACAACAAATATAAAATTCCTATTAAAATATTTTAAAAAGGACTTACTACTGATAAAATATGAAAGATCGATTTATTTGATAAATACATTACAATATATTAAAATCAATACTCTAAACACACTTATGGAAATCTGTTTACGCCTTTTTCTATCGCTAACACTACCAATATTTACTCAATAAAATTTCAAGTTTAAAACGATAATTGATGAACAAAAATATATGGAAACAAATACAAACTGCTCGCGAACAGAAAATTATGTGCAGCAATAAACCTATTAATATATAGTATAAGATTATAATGACATTCGGTACTAAATACTCCCACGAGGGTTTCCCGTAGTATAGTGTTTTTTTCTGGCTGAGGAGAAGAATCGGTTTCATGCAGTATACGGTTGTTTGACTGAGATTGTTATATAAGAAAGTAACCATGTTCGTTCGGAATGGGCTTGTAAAAATGGTTCACAAAGAACCCTTTGCCGCTGGACACTTAGGTAACAGCTAGGCGTCTTATTTATGTGGTGAATTAGACACTTTAAAAATTAGACTAGAAAAACATCTATACTGTCTCTTAATAAGATCTATGAGAAACATAAGATGTTTTAATTATAAGAAGGAGCACTGTTTTCGGTTTTCGAAGCTAAGGTTATTTTCTTAATTCAGATTTTTTTCATTTGAAACTGGAAGGGACACATACATGAAACCTTATTCTTACTAACAATTATGTACTAAGGATAGAAACATATGTTGTCAACAGTCTCACAAACAATATTGCAATACGGTAGAGAAAATACGTAAACAGTCTCACAAACAATAATACACTAAGATAGAGAAATATGTCAACTGTCTCACAAACAATAATACACCAAGGTAGAGAAATAGGTCAATAGTCTCACAAACAATAATACACTAAGGTAGAGAAATATGTCAACAGTCTCACAAACAATAATGCAATAAGGTAGAGAAATATGTAACCAGTCTCACAGACAATAATACACTGAGGTAGAGAGATAGGTCAACAGTCTCACAAACAATAATGCAATAAGGTAGAGAGATAGGTCAACAGTCTCACAAACAATAATGCAATAAGGTAGAGAAATAGGTCAATAGACTCACACACAAATAATACACTAAGGGTAAATACATATGTGAAAAGTCTCACACACAATAATACACTAAGGTAGAGAGCTACGTCAACTGTCTCACAAACAATAATGCAATAAGGTAGAGCATAGATGTGTATAATATCTATGGATAGAGCAATATGTCAACAGTCTCACACACAATAACACTCGTCTCTGAGGTAGAGAAATATGTCAACAGTCTCACAAACAATACACGAAGGTAGAGAAATTATCAACAGCCTCACAAACAAACTTTAAATTTTATAAACAAACAATTTAAGTAATATGCCATACATATCGGATAAGTCGGTTGCACTATAACGTTATTGAAGCATGCTATTACTCTGTTATATTACTGACTGTGAATAATTAAGTTTGTTCATGGAGTCAAAAGAACAATAACTTAAATAAAGTTCTTTCTTTTATAAACAATACATAATTACGTTATCTAGGTTAAAATGTTTGGCTACACATAGAATAACCTGATAACAAGGTTGTTTACATTAAATTTAATATTAAAATATGATCATTTTTTGTTTTATTTATGCTTTTAAAATACTTTCAAGAAATTATTTGTTTAGAAATTACTTTGCTTTTGTTGAAATAACATTCAAAATTTGAAATGAAAATGTTCACGTATTTAACCCTTAAATGAAAAATGCGCTTGAAAATGTCAATTAAACAAATAAAAAGTGGGTAAAAGTTTATTGACTTTTCCACGCTTATAAATGATTATACCTGCCATAGTAAAACTTTGACCATTCTATCTTAGATCCAATTCATCTTGTATCCATGCACAAGACCGTAACATGAAAAATCCTTTTTAATATAAATTCGCACAAATTCTTTCCCATTAGAATTGAAGCACAGTTTTTAAAATCGACTTTGGTATACAATGATCCATACACGTACAGAACTCAATATTGGTATAAGCTGATTAAAGACGGGTTCTGCCAAACACTGGACTTATCCACAAAATAAACTTATATGTCCAACAACCGTGAAATCCTAACACACACTAGTCAAATATATATTTTAATTTGAAAGACTGGTACCCGTTCGACAGTCAGATAAATTAGAAATTAAATCCAAACATACAATTTAAATTTAGATTTAGTTTGTGTACTTAAACAAATGATATAGTCGTTTTCACGTATTATTGATTCACTAATGAAACACATTAACATGTATTAACTTTTGCAATTCCTGCAATTTCTTATTTAAATTGTCAAATGTAAATAAAACATTTGTAAGGACTAGTTAAATGATTTGTGAATGTTTAAACATACTACGTAAAAGTGTGAATGATTTATGTCCATTTCATGTATGCGACAAGAATAACTAATACATTGTCACAAAGAGAATTTGTATTAAAACCTTGTACCACATTTATCGAAAGTATCACTTTCAGATATTCAGGTTTCACACAAAAATAGATTTAATCAAATATATATTATCATTTTTTTTCTGCTCCATGGAGACATTTTTACGTCATTAAAAACGCATTCAACTTTTATAGCTTATACTATAAGATATGTGTTAAGCTCATTGTTGAAGGCCGTACATTGCCCTATTCTTGTTTACATCGTCGTCAGATGGACCCTGGTGGATAGATGTCTCATGGGTAATTATACCATGACTCATTATTTTTATTTATTTAATCTAAAAGGTTAAGTAAACTTATAACGTCTCCAAACTTAGGAAAACTTTGTTATAAAGTCTTTTTAACATTAAAAAGAAAAGCTGTTTATGTCGGACAACTGTAGACAAAAAAAGTATTCACACACAAATACTTCCACTATTGCTCAGTCTACTTCGGAGTCTACTTCGGAGTGACTTTCTGTTGAAAAATTTGTCTGAAACGTAGTGTTTTACAAACAAACTTTTTATATAGTTTATCGTTTTCACCGCAACGAAATCAGTGTATAATGGGAAACTGTGTCAATCGCTCTTACATTCGCAGTTTCATAACCTGAAATCAATACATAATCTCGTTTTTACTAATTAATTTTTATGAATTCTGTAAATGTTGACTTTTTTATGTATTATGTGAGATGGTATCAGCGTTAAACTGTAAGAATAGGTAAAACAAAGGAAATAAAAGACCTCTTTTGTGTGGTCATATTCAAAAATGAAATTTTGTCATCTTTAACGGATGACCGTTAACTGATGAATAACATTCAAAACTAGAATACAAAAAAAATACAAAAAAATACCAACAACAAAAATCACACGTAACACGACACGCTGATGTATTGCTACAAAAAAGGAGCAATATAAGGTAAGATATATTAATCGTTTTCTACAAGGCTGGCGAGAGAGAAAAATATACCTCACAACAAGAACGCTAGCGTCATCATGGGTCACTACAACAATATTTTGTACATGCAAAAATTGAGGAGACGATGCGAAAACGGATGCATAAAATGCATAAAGGATTATATAAAGTAAATTGCATATTAAACAATTTGACATAAGCGATCTAGAACTTTTATTCTAGGAAGTTTTAATTAATTTTCACAAAAAAGAGATTTTTTTTTATACAAAACTGTTTAATCAGCTATTAACCTTTTATAAAAATATATGGGTTTAAATCTTTCATACTTCATTGCCTCCGCTGTAGATCTTATTTTTATCTTACTTGTTGTCTAGTTTTCACACTTTAAAGGAGGGTATAAACGATGAGACTGTTTGAATGTTTATCAAGGTATTTTTCAAAAGGTAAACAAACGATTAGGTAAATAAAACACTGAGCATTAAATCAGATTGTTTCTGTTTTAATGAGTATAACAAAGTAAGTTATTCTAATGCTTTACTCAAACTCAGTTAGAAAAGCTTTGTGGTAAACGTCAACGGAACAGCAAGCCAATATTCAAACATAAAAAGAAACCACAAGCCACATAAGGATAATTTAAACATATATAAAGCCTCAAGGCATTGAGTCTAGACAAGTTTGAAAGAATTCCACTTTAAACAGTCGCAATAGCTCTTAGAAACAACGATGTCACTAGCATACGACAAGGTTAACCTAGCTTCAGATGATCAATTATGAATTTAGTGTATCCATACGACAGGGATCACCTAGCTCAATCAATTAGGATTCTGATATAAGTACAAAATGTACGTAGAAAAATACCAGATGGATGACAGCGATATGTATGTTTTTTTTACGAAAGGCATAGGAAGAAGATTGACAACCTTTTGAAGTGTTGGGTAAAGGCAATGTTATTTATCAATTTGTGAATGAGACAGCAAACCAACAACAGACACAATGGAACAAATAATAATAACGGTCACTATTCTGAGGCAACCAGACAGCAATCCAACATTAGACACAATGCAACAAATGATGATCACTATAACTATTTTGAGGCAACCAGACAGCAATCCAACATCAGACATAATGCAACAAATGATGATTACGATAACTACTCTGAGGCAATCAAAACATTTCGTTTTTATGATGCCAATATCATATTATTTTCTGTCAATAATGAGAAAATGTTCTTGCAAATTTAATTAAAACAGACATTACTGTAACTATTTTTAGTAAATCAGGTAACATGAAAATGTATGCCAACAATAGTCAAATAAATGTTTTAAATTGTGTACAATTTGGAAATTAGTATGGCGTTCATTATCACTGGACTAGTATATATTTGTTTAGGGGCCAGCTGAAGGACGCCTCCGGGTGCGGGAATTTCTCGCTACATTGAAGACCTGTTGGTGACCCTCTGCTGTTGTTTTTTATTTGGTCGGGTTGTTGTCTCTTTGGCACATTCCCCATTTCCATTCTCAATTTTATTTAGTTAATGGTTCTCATCAGATGCGTATGCAATACTAAAAAGCCCTGCTTTAATCAATGTCTGATATGAAGGCAGATTAGAACATTAATTAGTAACATATTCTCAGAAGATTAAAGCAAATAAACCTGTTATCTATTTCAATGTCATTTTATAATTACCATTAATGCCAAAGATATAAAGACATTATTATTTTCAAATTAATGCCATCCCATGATATGGATTATTGAATGGCTACGGCTAGATTTGCTAGGGTTTGAAGTTCTTTAGTTAATACACCAGAACTTTCGAATAACTCTTGTCTGAATATAGATAGATCTTTTGAATATTTTGAAATTCACGGGATAACACATTTTGGTATCTTTAGACAACATACAATCCGTTACTTTACATATAAAGACATTTTTTAATTGAATTGACATTATTTTTGCTTTTATGATAAAGTATCTTCACAAAAAATCTAACGAAGTACTTGGAAATAATAGTATGACAAATTAACAGCATTGCAATATGAAGTCGCCCTTATCTGAAAAGTTATTTGAGGCTAGAAATTTAACTAGACTGCCGATACTGTTTAATCCAAGTGGGAAACGGACTAAAGTTTTGTATGGTTTTGCATTTTTTTCTTCAGAATTTCACGACTTAGAAAGAATTACTAATAACAAAGTAACTAATAATATATCACATAAGTAAGACTATTAGAATCATTTTGACCCAAATGCTAATTCACGGTAGCCATGAGAAATCGGTTTGAGACTGATACAGATATTGTGCCTTACATGAGCGTTATCACAAAGATCATCTGCTGTATAAAAGATCATAACACCTGTGTTTTGGGAGTACTATTTACACATCCACATTACCTCCAATTTATCTAATCGTCCACAATATCTTCAAATTATTTAATCATCCACATTACCACCAAATATTTAATGTAAGATTTTGTTTTCGTTTTTTGTAGTTTTTGGGCTTGGATTACAAAATAATTGATTTTCAAAAAGTGCACAGTTTACAATGATACAATAGAAATACATGGATCGGACATATATATAAATCTGTATCCCTTAATAAGGTGATAACATTAGGTACTTGGTCTAAAGAATCAATTTATACATGAAAATTGCAATTTACGTTACATTCTTGATCTGAAGAATGACTCAGAAGTCAGTTTAATCCAAACTCGTTCCTATTTGTGGTCTTAGCTATACATATATGTTCCACAAAATAAATTTCAATTAAAAAGTTTCAAAATATAAATCGACAAACAAATCAGAAGTTTTATAAACCAAATGAACCTGTTTCCAGTAAAAAAAGAAATGTACGCTTCTAAACAGATTCTTGTGGTCTAGGGATGCTTAATTGTTGTAACCCATTCCGTTCGAAATCTTTCTAGTTTGCAACTTAGAACTTATTAGATAGAAAAACCCATATTTTCTAGTATGCAGATTTTATAAAAATGAGACTCCTAGACATTTCCCTTTAAAGGAATAGCAATGCAGCATTGAAGTGACTACACCAATATAACCCTTCAATTCAGCTCATAAATTAATTTGTAGTCTTTCGTTTCATATCCAATATCCTGAAAGTACGGAAACACTTCTAAATATACTTTAATGCAGCTTTTATGTAAGAAAATTATGTCTTTTAGATAGAGATAATATAAAGCGTTCGGTAGGCTAATGAAAAGGAGAAATAAGTAATGTATCGTTATGGATTTTCCTACCTGTTGCCATGTAATGTCGACTACGACTTGACGTCACATGCTGATCATTAAGGACAGAACTAATTCCTAAAAAATACAATAGAATCAATGAACGAGAAACGGACACTAACGTTAGTCGTATACGTAGGTATCTAATCTGGACAATAAGTAATGTTTTAACATGTAAGTGGTAAACACAGCTATAACATCTGAACATATGATTGTCGATCACGCACAGAGATGACTTTATTTCTTAAAATCTGAAACTTACAAGGAGACAACTAAACCAAATGTTTTCCTAGAAAAATATGAAATTCGACATGAGTACAGGCCTTATAAGATGACCACGTATTTATCATTATTCGTGTCATATTGCTTTGAGATTTCAGAGCTGTAAAGCTGATGAACAACCGGATTATGAAAAAGGTAGACGATACAAAGGAACAATGCCAAAAAATAAAACACCCCAAAAAAACAGAAAAACAGACGACACAAATTATACTGAAAACTAAAGATCGCACCACAGAGGTATCCACCATGAGACGGGTCAAACAATTACTCCTTCCTGTTAGAAAAGCGACACGATTCACGCTGCTAGGGATAGACAAACAATTAATTACTCCTTCCTGTTAGAAAAGCGACACGATTCATGCTGCTAGGGATAGGTAAACATTGATATATCATAATGCTGGTCAAAATATATTTATTAAAATGTTTAATTTTAAGTCGGCATGTCTCATACCAATAATATCAGGACTTTTATAACACACAAATACATACATAAATACATTTACACAAGACATACAACGATTGACGCACAAAACTGATACTGAAGCACAATAGTGTCACAGACGCGGAAAGGTGTTCATATAAAATGACCGAAGGGTTGGATCTTGGCTTTAGTTATAGTGCTTATAGAATAGAAACACAGGAGATTATGAATGAGTATTAGGTCCCGAATTACGCAATCTTTTAGTTTGTTTACTTTTATCTGGTTGGTTTTTTTCACACAAGCCTCCCTTATAAACGATAGTTCTGTGTAAACATTCTCAGAGAGATGGAGAGGGGGAATGGAAGCGAAGGTTATACTACATATATACATGTACAAATGTAAATGAAAAATGGAATATTAAATTTACAATAAAAAAAAGAGAGATATGGAGGAATAATAAAAACAGGTACAAAAAGAGGAAGATAGTAATAGCACATATTTTTTTTTTGTGTGTACTTAAATATCACAAACAATGAAAATATTATACTAAAAAGTCACTATTGCTAAAAATTGAACACCATATGTGTTTGGTTTGAGTATATCTTTATACAGGGTGTCAACGTGACGAAAATAAACCACAAAACACAGATTTATATACAACTAGCAAAGTTACCGCTTCAATCAAATCATACAGGCCCCTTAATCATGGTTAAATACTGATACATACTGGGCTGTCATTTTTCTTTTTATTTGAGCGTTTCTAACGAAAGAAGTTTCGGTAAGCTTAACGAACTCTTCAAAGTTATAAAGTATTATTTTCAATTACAAAGAATTTGTAAGTGCTATTTTGATATTATTTTTTGTCATTCAATGGAATTTGATGATATTATCTGGTCTTTGATTGATTCTGTACAATTTCTCCACAACTTTATAGACTCAGGATAATTCAAAGCTGAACATATTGTACAGACACCAAGATTTTTTAAGACTCCCCGAATGTTGCCCAATAGATGTTTTGTTGTTTTTGTTGTTTGGTTGCCGTACCATTGATTTGTACCTTTCATCCCCTTTATTGTTTGTTTCTGAATGGCAAGTTAATATGTAATAAAAATGGAAAAATTCAAGACAAATGTTTTAAAGTTTTAAAAAAAAAATCACTTAAAATAAACATTTAAGGTTCGATTAAATCCTATTTGTTGAAGAATTGGTGTACTCTGAAATAAAGTGAACAGGTACAAACTGCTTGGTACAACCCATTGGCAAGTAGCTGACATTAACCCAGCTGGATATACGGCAATTACAATGTTATTCAATTTATAATAGAAGAATGGGAAAATAGTCAATACTCATTCTCTTACAAAAATATTTCAATATAACAAAAATTTTAATAAAAAGTTAATATGCTGACTTTTCTTTTCAATACTCACAGCCTATGTATATGTTAAGTCAAAAACGTCCTTTGAAGGAAGCGTACTAAACTAAGCTTTTAAATCTTTTATACCTTGTTTTCGTCAGGTTTTAACAAAGTTGGTTACTTCTTTTTTGTGAGAATTAACAATGTTAAGAAAACCGATAATTAAGATACAAAGACACGTAACAGAAATGTATAACAGTATACTTTCTAAAAAAATCAAACACTTTTCTAATATTTTTTTTATGCAAAGTATAAAATTAATAATTTTGATATTTGAAATTCAAAATGAGGAAAAAGCAATTGAATGCCGGACTTGGAATTTCAATGCATTTTATCAATCCGGGGCCTATTGTAGTTTACTATACGTTTTGGATTTTGCTGATTGTTATTAGTTGACAATATGTAAAGACATACATATATATATATATAAATATATAAATATATAAAGAAGATGTGGTATGATTGCCAAGGAGCCAACTCTCCACAAGAGACCAAAATGACACAGAAATTAACAAATATAGGTCACCGTACGGTCTTCAACAATGAGCAAAGCCCATACCGCATAGTCAGCTATAAAAGGCACCGAAATGACAATGTAAAACAATTCAAACGAGAAAAAACTAACGGCCTAATTCATGTATGACATTATATCCCTTTCTTTTTGTCGTTGATGCAAATTTATCTCTTTGTGCAATCATAATACATATCTCCTTATTTTTTTACGTTTTCATTTGCCTTTTTCAAATTTCTGTTTTTGAATTATAGCGAACTCTGAAAAAATAAATGTGTGAGTTCTAATGGTAATAAATTGACTTCATCTGAAATATCACGAAGGTGTGGTGTATGTATGAACGTGTACGTCATGGTTCATGTTTCAACTCCATTTTGAGTTTATGTTAAATTATTTTATGAAAAAAAACCTTTATTTCCATGATAGCCGGAATCCAACGGATTTTCTTTGCGTCTCTTACAATGATAAGGAATAAGTTTTATTCCTAGGGTGTTTTTTTTTAAGTTATACTTCCATTATATTATTAATATGATTCCAAAGTAAAGTATTTAGTTAACTTTGGACGGCAAAGTGTTTGAATTGGAGTCGACAGATGTCCCTCTCTGACTGCAGATGTTTTTGCGCTCAAACAGGTATGTGACAGAGAGGCCGCTATAACGACTATCTCACATTCGTATCAACTCGGCCGATTCCGTACCCTCATCTAAGGATAGAAGGAGAGTAGGGAATTCTACCGAGGATTGCCGAATGGACTATCCGGGTGCGGGAATTTCTCGCTACATTGAAGACCTGTTGGTGACCCTCTGCTGTTGTTTTTTATTTGGTCGGGTTGTTGTCTCTTTGACACATTCCCCATTTCCATTCTCAATTTTATCTCACTAAACATGGTTAACCCCGACTAATTTTTCCGCCTGACCAGAGTCAAGTGTTTGTGACCTAGTAGACATATTTGTTTAGGACCAACTGAAGTCCGCCTGTGTGTGCTGGATTTTCTCGCTCTGTTGCGGACACATTAGTGGCCTTGTGCGGTTTAATGCACTTTGGTTGGGTTGTTGTCTGTTTTACACATTTATCGTTCTCAGTCTCTATTCCCATACACCATGTATTTTAATTGAAATGCTTTGTAGGGCTCAGACAAAAGAAAATGATAATTAATAATATAAGAGTTATACGAAACAGGAAATATATTATATATGTGCTAATTTTGCCTAACAAGTGAATGGTATACATGTGCCAGATTAGACTGATGTCTATTCGTTTGGAAATATTGTCCTTCTACTCCTCTTCTGGAAAATAGACAAGTCACGAATACATGCATAGTGATTTTTAGTCCTATATGGGAGTTATTAATAATGAACCAGCGAAGCACACATTGGACAAGCCACGAAAACATACATAGGGATATTTAGTCTGATATGGGGGTCCCTTTTTATTTACGAGTCATTAATAATGAACCACTGAAGCAAACATTAATTAAAAACCACTGAAGCACACATTAATAAAAAAAAACCACTGAAGCACACATTAATAATGAACCACCGAAGCACATATTGGACAAGCCACGAATACATACATAGGGATAATTAGTCTGATATGGGGGTCCCTTTTTATTTACGAGTCATTAATTATGAACCACTGAAGCACACATTAATTAAAAAAAAACTGAAGCACACATTTATAAAAAAAAAACCACTGAAGCGCACATTTATAATCATGAACCACTGAAGCACACATTAATAATGAACCACTGAAGCACACATTGGACAAGCCACAAATACATACATAGGGATAATTAGTCTGATATGGGAGTCCCTTTTTATTTACGAGTCATTAATAATGAACCACCGAAGCACACATTAATAATGAACCACTGAAGCACACATTAATAATGAACCACTTTAGCACACATTCATAACGAACCACTGAAGCACACATTCATAACGAACCACTGAAGCACACATTCATAACGAACCACTGCAGCACACATTCATAACGAACATTCGAAGCACACATTCATAACAAACCTCTAAAGCACACATTCATAATAAACCATTGAAGCACACCGAAGCACACACTGGACAAGCCACGAATACATACATAGGAATATTTAGTCTGATATGGGAGTCCCTTTTTATTTACGAGTCATTAGTAATGAACCATTGAAGCACACAATAATAATGAACCATTGAAGCATACATTAATACAGAACCACTGAAGCACACAATAATTAATAATAAACCATTGAAGTACACAATAATAATGAACCACTGAAGCACACATTAATAATGAACCACTGAAGCACACATTAATAATGAGCCATTGAAGCACACAATAACAATGAACCACTGAAGGACACATTAATAATGAACCACTGAAGTACACATTAATAATGAACCACTGAACGCACATTAATAATGAACCATTGAAGCACACAATAACAATGAACCACTGAAGGACACATTAATAATGAACCACTGAAGCACACATTAATAAAGAACCAGTGAAGCACACAATAATAACGAACCACTTAAGCACACAAGGGATATGTAAATTTTAGTAAAACCAAACAACAGCAAACATAGTTAGTCAAGGTTGTGATGTTTTACCTTTTATTTTTCGTTTCTTGTGGCGACCTACAACAATTATTTTGACACTAAATTTTTCGTTAGAAATAGTATATAAATGAACACCAGCTACGTGTAGAACAGTACACTAGCTTTATATAGCATCTACATGTGCACCAGCTTTATATAGCATCTAAATGTACAACAGCTACTCATAATATCGATGTACACCAGATACGTGTTTATAAATGAATGTACTTCAGCTACGTGTAATATATTATAGTACATCTGCTATGTTTTATAAATAAATCTACACCAGCTACGTGTAATATCTAAATGTACACCAGCTACGTGTAATATCTAAATGAACACCAGCTACGTGTAATAAATAAATGTGCACAGTCACCAGCTACGGGTAATATATAAATTTACACCAGCTACGTGTAATAAATAAATGTACACCAGCTATGTGTAATATCTAAATGTACACCAGCTACGTGTAATAAATAAATGTAACCAGCTACATGTAATAAATAAATGTATACAAGCTACGAATAACAATCTAAATAAACCAATTAACTAAGTACTCTGGAATGAAGGTTTTAGGTAATTTGTTGTAAAGGAATGCCTGAATTTATAGATTATCGTTGATCATCTCAACGAGATTGATTTTCTCGCTTGAGCCGGGACGGCGAAAGCGAGAAATGCAATCGAGTTGAGATGACCAATGATAATCTGTTTATCGCTATTTTACCTATGGTGATGTTGTCAATTTCGTTAGCAACACCACGTGCCTTCTTAGTTTCAAGCGAGTAGCACGATATGAAAAATTATCACAAAAAAAGATCAAAGGAAAAATGCACAAAATAGCGATAATAATAATTACAAGTTTTTTTTATGTGTTTTTTTTTCTTCAAATGTCAGTTATGTCAACCTCATGCAGATGTATACGTTGATAAACCATATAAATACACCCTTATAAATTAAATTATGACTTTCGAATTACTTTAATTCAGTAGATCAATTTGTTAGTGCAAGAATCACTATGATACTTTAGATAATTTGTTTTTTGTGGACATTAAATGAAAATCAAAGATATGTTGTTCATCATTTACTTAACACAAGCAATATTTTATCGCAGTTTTATAGTTTGCTAATATTATTTGCAATGTTTGAACAAGTAATACATAAAATACTTATACATGTCATTTAACGTTTTATTGTCAATCATTGGTGAGAGAAGTGATAACGACGGTTGCAGATGTAAACGAAGACGTTTCTAAATAAAAATGTGGTTTTTTTTCAAAAACATAAACAAAATGATAACTATAATAAATTAAAAGATATTGTTTTCGAAACTAAAATCGAATGTCAGCAGGAGTTAAAACATTGTAAAATAAATGTATTAAATTACTATTGTAGACTAAATATATATATCAATTACATAATTATATTTTAACAACGTTTGGTTTCTGGGAGGGGAGTCATATGGAACTCTTACCTTTTTTACGCTTACATTATTTTGCACTTTTTAACGTATTTAAATTGAAAATACACTGGGAACTTGTCTGTGCTTTTATTCTATTGCGTTTTTCTTTATCTCGGCTGGATGTTTTCATTTAAATGCACAAATTAAGTATTCAGTTTTATTCATTTTTTGTGTTGACAAATTATGTCACAGTTGATTTTATAATAAAAATTCATGATATGAAGGTCGTGTTAATGTGACATTTGCATTATCTTCTTTTTTCTATCTCATATTGAAATTGAGACAGAACTTGTTAGATCTTGTATGAAATGCTATGCTTGTATTGTATCATAGCTTATGAAATTTAGTATCTGAAAGCAGTTTTCAATACGCTAGTTTAGGTTTTTTGTACTTTATTTCATCCGTCGTTTAAGAGGTTCTTTCTCATACTTAATTTTATCGTATGTCCTTATATGTACTCAAATTTAACAACTGTTATACTATTTAATTCGAATAGTTGTTATATTTACAGAAATTAACTTATGTAGAGACTCCTTAATACTACAAAAAAGCAACCCCATCATACAATTTCATTTTTCTGGAGAGAAATCACAAAAAGGGTTAACCAGGTCTTATAAAAACGTTTTAACGCCTAATACAACAGAACAATTATTTTATCATTTTTATTGTGTTTGAATATTTTGAAATATTTGTTTCAAAAGAACATACAAGAAAATAAATACACGAATAGCACTGAACTCTAAAATAATAGATCACAAAATCACCAGGAAAAACAAAATTATACCGTAACAAAGACTGCTAAAAGATTTGAAAAAAAGAAAGGATACAACAAAACTTTTTCATGTAAATTATGCTGCTCTTAACTCAAATATCACTTATTGTACTCCATCAAAAATTTCACACATCCAGTCGAGGAAGACATCCAATGCCAAGAGCAACGTGTATTCTGTATACAGGAAAACATTTTTTAAAAGTATTGGTTTAAACTATACGCTAGGGAATTGATGTGTACATTTAAAACATTAACAGCAAATTAACAGCATATGAGCTATATCTATATCTAAGTGTAACCTTTATGAAAAGGATTTTCAAGAAAAATATTTCAAAAACAATAACATGTTTATTTTACTTAAAACACTAACTACCGTAAACAGCTTGTTGTGAGATATATAACTTTTATTCAATTCCTGAAATTATATCTCCAAAATACATCCCTATATATTTGGTGGTAAAAATAAATCTTCAATTTGATAATTTAAGGACACTTTGTCCTAGCTGTATTTTTTAATTGGAGGAGATATGAACACTCCATATTAAAGAAAGAGAGCATAACCACGAGACACGTGGTTATGGTGATGAATAGCTCCAGATTATACCCGTGCTCATTGGTCTAGGGATGGTGATGAACAGCTCCAGATTATACCCGTGCTCATTGGTCTAGGGATGGTGATGAACAGCTCCAGATTATACCCGTGCTCATTGGTCTAGGGAGGGAGATGTACAGCTCCAGATTATAACCGTGCTCATTGGTCTAGGGATGGTGATGAATAGCTCCAGATTATACCCGTGCTCATTGGTCTAGGGATGGTGATGAACAGCTCCAGATTATACCCGTGCTCATTGGTCTAGGGATGGTGATGAACAGCTCCAGATTATACCCGTGCTCATTGGTCTAGGGATGATGATGAATAGCTCCAGATTATACCCGTGCTCATTGGTCTAGGGATGGTGATGAACAGCTCCAGATTATACCCGTGCTCATTGGTCTAGGGATGATGATGAACAGCTCCAGATTATACCCGTGCTCATTGGTCTAGGGATGGAGATGTACAGCTCCAGATTATACCCGTGCTCATTGGTCTAGGGATGGTGATGAATAGCTCCAGATTATACCCGTGCTCATTGGTCTAGGGATGGTGATGAACAGCTCCACATATACCCGTGCTCATTGGTCTAGGGATGGTGATGAACAGCTCCAGATTATACCCGTGCTCATTTGTCTAGGGATGATGATGAACAGCTCCAGATTATACCCTTGCTCATTGGTCTAGGGATGGTGATGAACAGCTCCAGATTATACCCGTGCTCATTGGTCTAGGGATGGTAATGAACAGCTCCAGATTATACCCGTGCTCATTGGTCTAGGGATGGTGATGAACAGCTCAGATTATACCCCTGCTCATTGGTCTAGGGATGGTAATGAACAGCTCCAGATTATACCCGTGCTCATTGGTCTAGGGATGGTGATGAACAGCTCCAGATTATACCCGTGCTCATTTGTCTAGGGATGATGATGAACAGCTCCAGATTATACCCGTGCTCATTGGTCTAGGGATGGAGATGTACAGCTCCAGATTATACCCGTGCTCATTGGTCTAGGGATGGTGATGAATAGCTCCAGATTATACCCGTGCTCATTGGTCTAGGGATGGTGATGAACAGCTCCACATATACCCGTGCTCATTGGTCTAGGGATGGTGATGAACAGCTCCAGATTATACCCGTGCTCATTTGTCTAGGGATGATGATGAACAGCTCCAGATTATACCCTTGCTCATTGGTCTAGGGATGGTGATGAACAGCTCCAGATTATACCCGTGCTCATTGGTCTAGGGATGGTAATGAACAGCTCCAGATTATACCCGTGCTCATTGGTCTAGGGATGGTGATGAACAGCTCAGATTATACCCCTGCTCATTGGTCTAGGGATGGTAATGAACAGCTCCAGATTATACCCGTGCTCATTGGTCTAGGGATGGTGATGAATAGCTCCAGATTATACCCTTGCTCATTGGTCTAGGGATGGTGATGAATAGCCCCAGATTATACCCGTGCTCATTGGTCTAGGGATGGTGATGAATAGCTCCAGATTATACCCGTGCTCATTGGTCTAGGGATGGTGATGAACAGCTCCACATTATACCCGTGCTCATTGGTCTAGGGATGGTAATGAACAGCTCCAGATTATACCCGTGCTCATTGGTCTAAGGATGGTGATGAACAGCTCCAGATTATACCCTTGCTCATTGATCTAGGAATGGTGATGAACAGATCCAGATTATACCCGTGCTTATTGGTCTAGGGATGGTGACGAACAGCTCCAGATTATACCCGTGCTCATTGGTCTAGGGATGGTGATGAACAGCTCCAGATTATACCCGTGCTCATTGGTCTAGGGATGGTGATGAACAGCTCCAGATTATACCCGTGCTCATTGGTCTAGGGATGGTAATGAACAGCTCCAGATTATACCCGTGCTGATTGGTCTAAGGATGGTGATGAACAGCTCCAGATTATACCCGTGCTCATTGGTCTAGGGATGGTGATGAACAGCTCCAGATTATACCCGTGCTCATTGGTCTAGGGATGGTAATGAACAGCTCCAGATTATACCCGTGCTGATTGGTCTAAGGATGGTGATGAACAGCTCCAGATTATACCCTTGCTCATTGATCTAGGGATGGTGATGAACAGATCCAGATTATACCCGTGCTCATTGGTCTAGGGATGGTGACGAACAGCTCCAGATTATACCCGTGCTCATTGGTCTAGGGATGGTGATGAACAGCTCCAGATTATACCCGTGCTGATTGGTCTAGGGATGGTGATGAACAGATCCAGATTATACCCGTGCTCATTGGTCTAGGGATGGTGATGAACAGATCCAGATTATACCCGTGCTCATTGGTCTAGGGATGGTGACGAACAGCTCCAGATTATACCCGTGCTCATTGGTCTAGGGATGGTGATGAACAGCTCCAGATTATACCCGTGCTCATTGGTCTAGGGATGGTGATGAACAGCTCCAGATTATACCCGTGCTCATTGGTCTAGGGATGGTGATGAACAGCTCCAGATTATACCCGTGCTCATTGGTCTAGGGATGGTGACGAACAGCTCCAGATTATACCCGTGCTCATTGGTCTAGGGATGGTAATGAACAGCTCCAGATTATACCCGTGCTGATTGGTCTAAGGATGGTGATGAACAGCTCCAGATTATACCCTTGCTCATTGATCTAGGGATGGTGACGAACAGCTCCAGATTATACCCGTGCTCATTGGTCTAGGGATGGTAATGAACAGCTCCAGATTATACCCGTGCTGATTGGTCTAAGGATGGTGATGAACAGCTCCAGATTATACCCTTGCTCATTGATCTAGGGATGGTGATGAACAGATCCAGATTATACCCGTGCTCATTGGTCTAGGGATGGTGACGAACAGCTCCAGATTATACCCGTGCTCATTGGTCTAGGGATGGTGATGAACAGCTCCAGATTATACCCGTGATCATTGGTCTAGGGATGGTGATGAACAGATCCAGATTATACCCGTGCTCATTGGTCTAGGGATGGTGACGAACAGCTCCAGATTATACCCGTGCTCATTGGTCTAGGGATGGTGATGAACAGATCCAGATTATACCCGTGCTCATTGGTCTAGGGATGGTGACGAACAGCTCCAGATTATACCCGTGCTCATTGGTCTAGGGATGGTGATGAACAGCTCCAGATTATACCCGTGCTCATTGGTCTAGGGATGGAGATGTACAGCTTCAGGCTTCAATCCATATGTTACCAATGATCATTGCTAAAGGTTTAAGGATGTACCGCTTCTGGCTTCAATTCAGATGTTACCAATGCTCATTGCTAAAGGTTTAAGGATGTACCGCTTCAGGCTTCAATTCAGATGTTACCAATGCTCATTGCTAAAGGTTTAAGGATGTTCCGCTTCTGGCTTCAATTCAGATGTTACCAATGCTCATTGCTAAAGGTTTAAGGATGTTCCGTTTCAGGCTTCAATTTAGATGTTACCAATGCTCATTGCTAAAGGTTTAAGGATGTACCGCTTCAGGCTTCAATTCAGATGTTACCAATGCTCATTGCTAAAGGTTTAAGGATGTACCGCTTCTGGCTTCAATTCAGATGTTACCAATGCTCATTGCTAAAGGTTTAAGGATGTACCGCTTCAGGCTTCAATTTAGATGTTACCGGCAATGCTCATTGTTAGAGGTTTAGTGATGTACCACTTCAGGCTTCAATTCAGATGTTACCAATGCTCATTGCTAAAGGTTTAAGGATGTTCCGCTTCTGGATTTAATTCAGATGTTACCAATGCTCATTGCTAAAGGTTTAGGGATATATCGCTTCAGGCTTCAATTCAGATGTTACCAATGCTCATTGCTAAAGGTTTAAGGATGTTCCGCTTCTGGCTTCAATTCAGATGTTACCAATGCTCATTGCTAAAGGTTTAAGGATGTTCCGTTTCAGGCTTCAATTTAGATGTTACCGGAAATGCTCATTGTTAGAGGTTTAGTGATGTACCACTTCAGGCTTCAATTCAGATATTATCAATGCTCATTGCTAGAGGTTTCGTGATGTACCACTTAAGGCTTCAATTCAGATGCTTCCAATGCTCATTGCTTAATGTTAAAGGGATGTACCGCTTCTGGTTTCAATTCAGATGTTACAAATGCTCATTGCTAAATGTTGAGGGATGTACCGCTTCTGGCTTCAATTCAGATGTTACCAATGCTCATTGCTAAATGCTAGGGATGTACCGCTTCAGGCTTTAATTAAGATTATACCCATGCGCATTGCTAAAGGTTTAGTGATGTACCGCTTCATGTTTTTCAGAAGTTACAAATGATCTTTGCTAGAGATTTAGTGATGTACAACTTCAGTAAGGCTTTAATTAAGATATAACACATACTCATTGCTAAATGTTTGGTGATGTACCGCTTCAGGCTTTAATTCAGATGTTACTAATGCTTATTGCTTGGGGTTTAGTGATGTACCGATTCAGGCTTCAAGTAAGATATTACCCATGCCCATTGGTCTAGGGATGGAGATGTACAACTTCAGGCTTCAATTCAGATGTTACCAATGCTCATTGCTAAAGGTTTAAGGATGTTCCGCTTCTGGCTTCAATTCAGATGTTACCAATGCTCATTGCTAAAGGTTTAGGGATGTACCGCTTCAGGCTTCAATTTAGATGGTACCGGCAATGCTCATTGTTAGAGGTTTAGTGATGTACCACTTCAGGCTTCAATTCAGATGTTACCAATGCTCATCGCTTCAGGCTTCAATTCAGATGTTTCCAATGCTCATTGCTAAATGTCTGGGGATGTACCGATTCTGGCTTCATTTCAGATGTTACCAATGCTCATTGCTAAATGTTTAGGGATGTACCGCTTCTGGTTTCAATTCAGATGTTACCAATGCTCATTGCTAAATGTTTAGGGATGTACCGCTTCTGGCTTCAATTCAGATGTTACCAATGCTCATTGCTAAATGTTTGGGATGTACCGCTTCAGGCTTTAATTAAGATTATACCCATGCTCATTGCTAAAGGTTTAGTGATGTACCGCTTCAGGCTTTATTTCAGAAGTTACAAATGATCTTTGCTAGAGATTTAGTGATGTACAACTTCAGTCAGGCTTTAATTAAGATATTACCCATACTCATTGCTAAATGTTTGGTGATGTACCGCTTCAGGCTTTTATTCAGATGTTACTAATGCTCATTGCTTGGGGTTTAGTGATGTACCGCTTCAGGTTTCAAGTAAGATATTACCCATGCTCATTGCTAGAGGTTTGGTTATGTACCGCTTCAGCCTTCAATTCAGATGTTACTAATGCTCATTGCTTGGAGTTTAGTGATGTACCGCTTCAGGCTTCAAGTAAGATATTACCCATGTTCATTGCTAGAGGTTTTGTGATATCCCGCTTCAGACTTTAATTAAGATATGACCCATGCTCATTGCTAAAAGTTTAGGGATGTACCGCTTATGCTTAAATTTTGATGTTACCCATGCTTATTACTACAGGTTTAGTTACTTTGGTGTTTAATTGAATAATGCACATTTTTACCCCAATGATGTTCCGCTTCATGCTTCGTTTCTGATGTTACCCATTTTCATTTCTAGAGGTATAATCATGGACTGCATTAGGTATAATTGTAACGTAATAAAGTTATAGAAGCTTATTATTAGAAGTGGTAAAGTTCTTACAAAAGAAGTGTATAATTCCTTATAAACTTTATTCCACATTTAACTAAATATTTGGAAATCTACTTTAAAATTCTTTTAAATCATTTAGATGTTTAACATACATAGGTATTCGAACAAAATTAATTTTGAACACAAGTTCGTCACATAGTAGGACATATTAAGTAAGTTCCAGTGTTACTCTGCAATGTATATTTAAATACAAAATAATGAAACATCCTAGTATCAACAAATTATTAATAATATTTTATGAACCGAAAATTCATTTTCATTTAATTGAAATTATAAAGAGACTTTTAAAGTGTAAATTGTATTTAGGATAATTAAAGAATATAAAATATTTAATCTAAAAAGAACCAAGCACAATATCATGTCCTAATTTTAGATTGGTTCTTATAGTCAGTTTTTATAATAGTATTGAAGCAAAGATACTTGAAACTAACCGAAGGACTTTCGAAATATACCACGAAAGCAACCGAAAGTCTTCAATTACCGGAATTATATCATGGGGATTATGTTCAGACTTTGAAATAATTTAGTTTAGGTTTTACATTTATAGGTCATCGACCTTCGTATTAATTTAATATTAAGAAATAGTTTAGCCATATCATGTATATATATATATATATGCATCATAAAGGTTCCGACCATTTGATAACTTGGGGTGATGCAGGAGGATATTTCGTGAATGAAATATTCCCTTTCTGAACAGATACTTGATAAGTCGGCTTGTTTATTTCGAGTGCTTTGCAACCACGAAAAATTGTTTTCGATTTTTCACACAATTTATCGTAGCATTTAGTTAAACAAAATATTTATTAACATTCCGTTTTGGGCAGGACTATTTATTTTCGAAAACTCCCTGCCCTAAGAAAACTTGTATGTTCGTCCCTTAAGAGAAACAAAATGCTGTAATGAGTGTTCCTAATGTTTCACGTTATGTGATGAATTGTTGCAGTCTTACTGTCACGAATTATGGTGGTTCTAACGTCTCACGTAATGTGAACTATGGGTTTTCTTATGTCTGAAGTCATGTGAATTATGGTGTTCCTAATATTTGAAGAAATAAGAATTGTGGTGTTTCTAACGTCTGAAGAAATGTGAATTATGGTGTTCTTACTGTCTGAATTAATGTGAACTATTGTGTTCCTTATGTCTGAAGTAAAGCGAATTATAGCGTTCCTTATGTCACATAAAATGTGATGCTGAGTATTCCTATTGTCTCACGTAACGTGATCATGTGGAGTGTTCCTAATATTTGTATTCTCTTTTATTTGAACAGTAGCTTGGCTGATGAATAATTTTATAATATTTAAAAAATATATTTTGAAAATTACTTGAAAGGTGAAGAATTCTTAAATGAGAAAGAAAAACTGGCTTACCCGTAATGATCATTTCTTCCGTTGTAGGGCGTCCTCCACGGCCAGATTTTCCCTGCTGAACTCCCGGGAGTGGGGGTAGACGTCGCTGATTCATCTGTCGTATAGGACTAGACATCATTCTAGTCAAATGAAACACTTTTAACGTAACATTTTTCTACGCTTCATACCCTATACATCCAATACCATAACAGTAAAACGTTATAATTGAAGATTTGACTTTCAGTGCAGCCCTATGTATATTACCGACACAACGTTTAATGTATTTAAATCCCTTTCAACTGACTGTGCCAATTTCCATATTTATATAAAGATTAGCAGTGGTAAAAATTTCGGTTCGATTAATTCGACGTTGATATAAGATTCTATCAATCGCTTCGCATATTAAACTAAAAACATTGCAACAAAAAATAAATCTGTCTCTTGTGACTTGTTAGCAAGGTAAATACGACCAATCGATGATCCACCTGTTTATTTAACGGAATTGTGTTTAGTGACGTCACTATAGAAGGCGAAAGGTCAAGCAACGGAAGCTGATAATCATCTACACGTCAATAACACCTGAGTCCATTGATTAACATTACATAACATGCATGCATCCCTAAAAAAAATCTCGTCCGCTCGTATTACAGGTTTTATCTAACAAAAATTTACATCCTATTTTATCGATATTTTTATTTGTTTTATTAACACGATTAAGTTAATACAAAAAATTGAATTGGGATTAATAGAAATTCAATAATACGTATAATAATTACGGATCAAGTTATAAACTTAATAAAAAAAAATGGCCCATCATCATCATCATCATACTTTATTTCCTCCTATAGGAGATTGACATAAGACAAAATACAAATATTATGTACAATTAGAAAAGTTTTGAAATCACATAATTAGAAATGTCAATAACTTAATATTTTGAATGGAAAAGAATTTACAGTCTACAGTATTTTAGGAAGGAAAATCCCTCGTTAAGGACTTCCAAACGATGTTCCGGTATTAAAATGTCACAGAGATCTTCATGGTTGCCAAGCAAAAGATCTGAGAAGCTCTCATCCGATTTTGAAACCGTTGTGTACATGAAATTGAAGTTAATCTGTTATAAAGTGAAAGTCTCTGTGATTGAAGTTCTGTGCACATGCATATTTGGTGGTTCAGTATATCTAGAACAAAGTGTCCACACAGTTTGCAATTTCCGCTAGTAGGAGGAGTAGTCCAGAGTTTAGCTATATGTTTCGCGGTTAAAAGTCTGCCACTAATTTTTGCATATTGCCACAGGAAATCATAGTTATCTTTTATGACACACGTAAAATGTAAAAATGCATGACCATAAGTATGGGGTTTTCTCATTGTTGAAGGCCATGCGGGCACATATATACGTACTTTACGCTCCGGTGAATAGTTGTCTCATTTGCAATCATACCACATCTCCTTATTTCTATAAAAGGAGCATACAACTAAAATACTGACCATTTTCTTAATTTCTGACATATGTTGAGAGTAATTGTACAATAAGAATCGGCGCGTTGAACGTAACTGTAAGAGAGTATATTATACTAGTAGCTAAGTGTGTTTTGTACAGCAAGCATTGGGGCGTTGAGAGTACTAGTACCTTTAATATAGCTAAGTCTGTTGAGAGAGTAATTGTACAACAAGGATTAGGGCGTTGAGAGTACCTATAATATAGCTAAGTCTGTTGAGAGAGTAATTGTACAACAAGGATTGGGGCGTTGAGAGTACCTATAATATAGCTAAGTCTGTTGAGAGAGTAATTGTACAACAAGGATTAGGGCGTTGAGAGTACCTTTAATATAGCTAAGTCTGTTGAGAGAGTAATTGTACAACAAGGATTGGGGCGTTGAGAGTACCTTTAATATAGCTAAGTCTGTTGAGAGAGTAATTGTACAACAAGGATTGGGGCGTTGAGAGTACCTTTAATATAGCTAAGTCTGTTGAGAGAGTTATTGTACAACAAGGATTGGGGCGTTGAGAGTACCTTTAATATAGCTAAGTCTGTTGAGAGAGTAATTGTACAACAAGCATTAGGGCGTTGAGAGTACCTTTAATATAGCTAAGTCTGTTGAGAGAGTAATTGTACAACAAGGATTAGGGCGTTGAGAGTACCTATAACAAAGCTAAGTCTGTTGAGAAAGTAATTGTACAACAAGGATTAGGGCGTTGAGAGTACCTTTAATATAGCTAAGTCTGTTGAGAGAGTAATTGTACAACAATGATTAGGGCGTTGAGAGTACCTTTAATATAGCTAAGTCTGTTGAGAGAGTAATTGTACAACAATGATTAGGGCGTTGAGAGTACCTATAATATAGCTAAGTCTGTTGAGAGAGTAATTGTACAACAAGGATTGGGGCGTTGAGAGTACCTTTAATATAGCTAAGTCTGTTGAGAGAGTAATTGTACAACAAGCATTGGGGCGTTGAGAGTACCTTTAATATAGCTAAGTCTGTTGAGAGAGTTATTGTACAACAAGGATTAGGGCGTTGAGAGTACCTTTGATATAGCTAAGTCTGTTGAGAGAGTAATTGTACAACAAGGATTGGTGCGTTGAGAGTACCTTTAATATAGCTAAGTCTGTTGAGAGAGTAATTGTACAACAATGATTAGGGCGTTGAGAGTACCTTTAATATAGCTAAGTCTGTTGAGAGAGTAATTGTACAACAAGCATTGGGGCGTTGAGAGTACCTTTAATATAGCTAAGTCTGTTGAGAGAGTAATTGTACAACAAGGATTGGGGCGTTGAGAGTACCTTTAATATAGCTAAGTCTGTTGAGAGAGTAATTGTACAACAAGCATTGGGGCGTTGAGAGTACCTTTAATATAGCTAAGTCTGTTGAGAGAGTAATTGTACAACAATGATTAGGGCGTTGAGAGTACCTTTAATATAGCTAAGTCTGTTGAGAGAGTAATTGTACAACAAGCATTGGGGCGTTGAGAGTACCTTTAATATAGCTAAGTCTGTTGAGAGAGTTATTGTACAACAAGGATTAGGGCGTTGAGAGTACCTTTGATATAGCTAAGTCTGTTGAGAGAGTAATTGTACAACAAGGATTGGTGCGTTGAGAGTACCTTTAATATAGCTAAGTCTGTTAAGAGAGTAATTGTACAACAAGGATTGGGGCGTTGAGAGTACCTATAACAAAGCTAATTCTGTTGAAAAAGTAATTGTACAACAAGGATTAGGGCGTTGAGAGTACCTTTAATATAGCTTAGTCTGTTGAGAGAGTTATTGTACAACAAGGATTGGGGCGTTGAGAGTACCTATAACATAGTTAGGTCTATTGAGAGAGTAATTGTACAGCAAGGATTGGGGCGTTGAGAGTACCTATAACAAAGCTAAGTCTGTTAAAAGAGTAATTGTACAACAAGGATTGGTGCGTTAAGAGTACCTATAACACAGCTAAGTCTGTTGAGAGAGTAATTGTACAACAAAGAAAGGGGCGTTGAACATTTCTGTAAGAGAGTATATTATAGCTAAGTGTGTTGTGTGCAGCAAGTATTGGGGCGTTGAGAGTACCTATAACATAGCTTATATAAAAAAGGATGATGTGGTATGATTGCCAATGAGACAACTATCAACAAAAGACCAAAATGACACAGACATTAACAACTATAGGTCACCGTACGGCCTTCAACAATGAGCAAAGCCCATATCGCATAGTCAGCTATAAAAGGCCCCGATAAGACAATGAAAAACAATTCAAACGAGAAAACTAACGGCCTTATTTATGTACAAAAAATGAACTAAAAATCTGTTAAGATTATTTGTACAACAAGGATTGGTGCGTTTAGAGTACCTATAACAAAGTTAAGTCTGTTGAGAGAGTAATTGTACAACAAGGATTGGGGCGTTGAGAGTACCTATAATATTGCTAAGTATGTTGATAGAGTAATTGTACAATTGTACAAGGATTGGGGCGTTGAGAGTACCTATAACATAGCTAAGTCTGTTGATAGAGTAATTGTACAATTGTACAAGGATTGGGGCGTTGAGAGTACCTATAACAAAGCTAAGTCTGTTGAGAGAGTAATTGTACAACAAGGATTGGGGCGTTGAGAGTACCTATAACATAGCTAAGTCTGTTTCGAGAGTAATTGTACAACAAGGATTGGTGCGTTGAGAGTACCTATAACATAGCTAAGTCTGTTGATAGAGTAATTGTACAATTGTACAAGGATTGGGGCGTTGAGAGTACCTATAACAAAGCTAAGTCTGTTAAGATAGTAATTGTGCAACAAAGATTTGTGCGTTGAGAGTACCTATAATATTGCTAAGTATGTTGAGAGAGTAATTGTACAACAACGATTGGTGCGCTGAGAGTACCTATAACATAGCTAAGTCTGTTAAAAGAGTAAGTGTACAAAAAGAATGGGTGCGTTGATAGTACCTATAACATATCTAAGTCTGTTTCGAGAGTAATTGTACAACAAGGATTGGTGCGTTGAGAGTACCTATAACATAGCTAAGTCTGTTGATAGAGTAATTGTATAATTGTACAAGGATTGGGGCGTTGAGAGTACCTATAACAAAGCTAAGTCTGTTGAGAGAGTAATTGTACAACAAGGATTGGGGCGTTGAGAGTACCTATAACATAGCTAAGTCTGTTGATAGAGTAATTGTACAATTGTACAAGGATTGGGGCGTTGAGAGTACCTATAACAAAGCTAAGTCTGTTAAGAGAGTAATTGTGCAACAAAGATTTGTGCGTTGAAAGTACCTATAACATAGCTAAGTCTGTTAAAAGAGTAAGTGTACAAAAAGAATGGGTGCGTTGATAGTACCTATAATATAGCTAAGTCTGTTAAGAGATTAATTGTACAACAAGGTTTGGTGCGTTGAGAGTACCTATAACATGGTTAAGTCTGTTCAGAGAGTAATTGTACAACAAGGATTGGGGCGTTGATAGTACATATAAGATAGCTAAGTCTGTTAAGAGAGTAATTGTACAATTGTACAAGGAGAGTACAAAGTCTGTAAATAGAGAGTAATTGTACAACAAGGATTGGGGCGTTGAGAGTACCTATAACATAGCTAAGTCTGTTAAGAGAGTAATTGTGCAACAAAGATTTGTGCGTTGAAAGTACCTATAACATAGCTAAGTCTGTTAAAAGAGTAAGTGTACAAAAAGAATGGGTGCGCTGATAGTACCTATAATATAGCTAAGTCTTTTAAGAGAGTAATTGTACAAGGATTGTTGCGTGTTGAGAGTACCTATAACATAGCTATGTCTGTTAAAAGAGTAAGTGTACATCAAGGATTGGTGCGTTGAGAGTACCTATAACATAGCTAAGTCTGTTGAGAGAGTAATTGTACAACAAGGATTTGGGCGTTGAGAGTACATATAACATATTTAAGAGAGTTATTGTACAACAAGGTTTGGGGCGTTTAGAGTACCTATAACATAGCTTAGTCTGTTGAGAGAGTAATTGTACAACAAAGATTGGTGCGTTGAGAGTACCTATAACATAGCTAAGTCTTTTGATAGAGTAAATGTACAACAAGGATTGGTGCGTTGAGAGTACCTATAACATACTTAGTAGCTAAGTCTGTTAAAGAGAGTAATTGTACAACAAGTATTAGGGCGTTGAGAGTACCTATAACATAGTTAAGTCTGTTGATAGAGTAAATGTACAACAAGGATTGGTGCATTGAGAGTACCTATAACATAGCTAAGTCTTTTGATAGAGTAAATGTACAACAAGGATTGGTGCGTTGAGAGTACCTATAACATACTTAGTAGCTAAGTCTGTTAAAGAGAGTAATTGTACAACAAGGATTGGTGCGTTTAGAGTACCTACAACATAGCTAAGTCTGTTTAGAGAGTAATTGTACAATAAGAATTGGTGCGTTGAAAGAACCTATAACATAGCTGTGTGTCTGCTTACAGTAGCGGATCCAGATCTTTTATTAGGGGGCCCGCTGACTGACCCAAAGGGGGGGGGGGCTTCATTCATGCTTCAGTGATTCCCTATATAATAAACCAAATTTTTCCCACAACAACATGACTACTGCATGAAACATAAACTATTTCATTATGCACATGTTTGTCTATTCTCAGAGTAAATTTTGAGGTGAAAATACGGCCATTTTAGCCATAGGGTTCACATGAACTTTAACTGTGAACAATGATGTTTTGATTTGTATCAATAATATAAATCAAAACATAAAGTTATTCCTGAATAATTTTTCGAATTATTTTAATATTAAAGGCGTTAAAAACCTTTGGTGACCCACAGCTTAAATTCTATAATAAGTAAGTAGTGAGCAGTGGTCGTTACAGACAAACGTTCACATAATCTGCCCCAGTCAATGGGATAATTTAAGGTTGTCAATCAATGGTCACAACTACACTGTTTTGAATATGATTCTAACTCATTATTGAATTGTGAAAATGAAAATGAATAATGGACTTACAGTGAAAAAACATGATGGAACGTTATAAAATAAAAATTGTATTGCATGTTGTTATTAGAACCTCGATTAGAACTTCCTTATATCTGTATTATCGTTGCATACACGAATAGCACTATCTGCTAGTTATCATCGTGGGTCTTATTGGGGTCAAAGCGTGTCGCGGGATTGACCGAATTTTTTAAAGCATGACACGTGAAAGTCAAATAATTAATCGTGAAAGCGGGAAACGCAGCAGTCATGTGCTTTTATGACAACGAGAAGCGGGATACTGGATTCTCACTAAATAAAAAGCGGGATCCGGGATAAGACCCCTACCCCCCCCCCCCCAAATGGGACCCCCATCATATGCATACAACAACGAGTGTAGTGTGAATGCCAATAAGATAACTCTCCAACAGAGTCAAAATTAAGTGACTATGCGGTATGGGTTTTCTCACTGTTGAAGGCCGTTCGGTTATAATTGCTTACATCCCGAATTCGTTCCAACATTGGTGGATAGTTGGCTAGTTGGTATCATCATACCGCAATTACCTCCTTATTTTTGTGAGGGAATCTTTAACAGCTAACCACTGGGATCCAAACATCATTATTGACCTGACGTATTATTTAAGTCGTATAATACTAACGGGTTGGTACTCCATTTCCGATGATTGGATGAACCAAGACTTTACTGTATCTCAAATCACATGTTTTTTTCCGGCAATATTATTAAATGGTCTTATTTATTCATCTTACTTCTTAAAGAAATAGATTGTATTGTTGTCATAATGAACCACGTTTGTATTATTAGAAGCGTTTGATACAATCCTATTTCCTGTTGTAGTAGTCCGATTGTATAGTTCCAACATGAAATGGTAATTACGATAGCACGCTCTTACTCGTTTCGTGCCGAGACAATACTTTCGTTATTGATATATAATGAAATTCTCTCTTTGTTCTAATATATCTTTCTTTGATGATCGTCATGAAATTCTGAACTATTTCTTTGTACAAATAAAGGAATCGTTCAATCACGAAATCCTCCGCCTTGCGTTAATATATTTCTGGCACTACTATAACATATGTATGTGATAGAGTATAGTCTCAGTCTATACATATATTATTTCCCCTTACCAATAGGGACGAAATAAAAAATCAATGAAGGATAAAAGAAACTTAATTAAAATAGTTTGAGGATGGGGGGTAAAATTGCTGCTAGTTTTGTATAATTGACATCGATTTAATATATATATCCATATTGGTCAATCATTTTTTTCCAAATGAAGTTAAGAAAAGGGGGGGGGGGGGTAGGGGGTCAGTGGAAAAAAACACTATATGAATTAAGTTTTTTATCCTACATTGAACTTTTGATGTCGTCCCTAATACAGATCATGTATTGTTCGGAAATGTTTATCATACAGATGCACATAAAATACTGCATATATAACAAGGAATCCAATCCGTTAATCTATGTTCCATGGGCATTTGAGCTCAACGAATGTTGAACAAACCTGTTTCTTAAAACTCGGACCAAATTCGTGCTTGCATGACTCTTCTATGGACAACTGTATATTGTACTGTTGACCTTAAGACATATTTTGGTTATTTTATTCAGGGTCTTGCAATGACGATGTTATCATTATCTCATTAAATCTCAGATATTCATTTTCATTTAACCTTTAAGGGCAAAATATCAGACCCTAATAAGAGTTTAGTGGTTAAAGGTCAAATATCTGACCCTTATAAGTTTTTAGTAATTCAAGAATAAATGTCAGGCCCTAATAAGAGTTTAGTGGTTCAAGGCTATATGTTACCAGATTTCAGTGGTTTAGGTTGAATGTCAGACCCTTATCAGATTTCAGTGATTCAATGTGAACTGTCAGACCCTTATCAGATTTCAGTGATTCAATGTGAACTGTCAGACCCTTATAAGATTTCAGTGATTCAATGTGAACTGTCAGACCCTTATCATATTTCAGTGATTCAATGTGAACTGTCAGACCCTTATCAGATTTCAGTGATTCAATGTGAACTGTCAGACCCTTATCATATTTCAGTGATTCAATGTGAACTGTCAGACCCTTATAAGATTTCAGTGATTCAATGCGAACTGTCAGACCCTTATCAGATTTCAGTGATTCAATGTGAACTGTCAGACCCTTATCAGATTTCAGTGATTCAATGTGAACTGTCAGACCCTTATCATATTTCAGTGATTCAATGTGAACTTCTGTCAGACCCTTATCAGATTTCAGTGATTCAATGCGAACTGTCAGACCCTTATCAGATTTCAGTGATTCAATGTGAACTGTCAGACCCTTATCATATTTCAGTGATTCAATGTGAACTGTCAGACCCTTATCATATTTCAGTGATTCAATGCGAACTGTCAGACCCTTATCAGATTTCAGTGATTCAATGTGAACTTTCAGACCCTTACCAGATATCAGTGATTCAATGTGAACTGTCAGACCCTTATAAGATTTCAGTGATTCAATGTGAACTGTCAGACCCTTATCAGATTTCAGTGATTCAATGTGAACTTTCAGACCCTTACCAGATATCAGTGATTCAATGTGAACTTTCAGACCCTTACCAGATATCAGTGATTCAATGTTAACTGTCAGACCCTTACCAGATTTCAGTCGTTAAAGGTTAGATGTCAGACCTTTATCAGATTTCAGAGTTTCATGTAAAATTCCCGACCCTTATCAGATTTCAGTTGTTAACGGAAATAACAATAAGTAAGTTGTTTTGATGTTGCTAATGGGACACCAAAGACAAAAAAGACAAAATTAAATGAAAAAGGCGCATTTCAAATCTTATTCTTTAGAGCTTCTGTTTTCAGGAGCGAACAAATGTTTCAACAATGGTGGTGACTTTCATTTAGGTCTTTATGTTTATTGAGCGATTGAATCCGAATAATGTAATCGACAACATACGGGACAGTAAAAAAAGGTAAACGGGTAATCCAGATTTAGGCTGTTATCTCGGTAACATGTACAACATCACTTGTGCCATAATGTTTAGTTTAATTGTTTGAAATAAAATACAGCCCAAATACCCTCACCAGAATCCTCCGAGAAAAAAAGCCTAGACGTACAAACGACGAAAAACACATTAAATTTTGTTCATTTTTTTTTATATTTAGAATAACTTCTAGGTTCTTATAAATTAGGCTTTCCTTGTTACATTTTTACGGGATCCAAAATGTTTTCTTCTATGTATAAAACCATTAGCCCTAATAAGAATTTACTAAGAAATCATTGTCAATTATACATTTTGCTGTATTTTTTTCAACAAAAGTTTTAATATACATCAAAATAGAAAAAAATCCACAAAGTAAAGAAATACATTGTGTATATCTATGGTGGTTTTTTTTTTTAATGTTATATGCAAATCTAACGCTCTGTCAAATTATCCAGACAGTAAAACCATGGTAAACGAAGAAAAGTCACGTTCGGTAAATTACTTTACTTGTTTGTTCTTTAAATAAATACGGTTGGTAATTAAAGTACTTAGTAAAACCTGAAGCCTATTGAATGATACCTAATATAGGTAAAGAGAAGAATTAAAATCTACAGATAGGTTAATCTGTCTTTTGATTTTCACTATATACAAAAATTAGAAACATGACAAGAAAGGGCTCATAAGTCTATGTCAAATCATCAGCTGATATATACAATGTTAATTGTTCATCGAGGGTAGCACTAAACTTGCATGTGTTTTCAAAAATAAGAATAAGAATACTGTATTGCCTATTAATATTGAACATTCAGATTGTTTATTTCTGAACATGTATTGAAATTAGAATGCTTTAATTGATTGATTGGTGGTTGCTCAACGTCCAGTGGCTAATATGTCATGCATGTTCAGTAGAATGCTGAAAGATTGATCGGAAATTTTGAAAGATTTTGCATTTTTTTTAGAATAAAAACTCCGAAAATAATGCTTTATAATTTTTAAAGTTTAAAGTTTAACAAAATTTTACAAAAGCATTTAAGATTTCGGACATCAGGATCGAAATCTTTTTCAACAATGTATCTAGATTTTTAAACAGCAACACATGCCATTTTGATTAAAGCAAATGTAAAATCTTGAAAAAAATACCAAAATTTGATTACTAAGCCTATTAGGCCAAATAAATAGTAAGTGTGGTTCCAGTTACATTAAAAAAAAATAAGGTAGGGATATGTTTTTATTTTTATTTTATTTTGTTTTTAATACATTGAGTCTATGAGTGCGACATATAATGAAAAATGACAAAAGTATCTTTGGGTAGGCTATTATTAAGACTCAAAAGGAGAGTAGGTAGGGTAACTGGAACCCCACAAACATATTTTTATTTGGCCTGAGCAAAACATTATTTGGTTTACCCTATTCCTCTCACATGTTTACTCCGCTATCATACTTTCGAATATACGACAATGAAACACACTAAGGGGGTATCGTCATACCTTTTTGAAATTACCACAAAAATCACAGAAACTTATGAATGTGCAGAGCACTTTAAAACTTTCATTTCCCCCTCTTTATCTGGTTCCTGAAATTACAGTTTGTACACCTCTTATGTATCACTACAAGTACACTATTGTTTCAGGTAAGGGTGAAGATTTACGCCTGTTAAAACGTCTACACCGGCTGCATTTGTTCGCACCTGTCCTAAGTCAGGAACATGATGTTCAGTGGTTATCGTTTTATCGTTTGTTTATTTGGTTCATAAGTGGTTCTCGTTTTTTATATAGAGTAGACCGTTGGTTTTCCTGTTCGAACGGTTTTACACTAGTCATTTTTGGGGCCCTTTATAGCTTGCATTTTGGTGACCGTGAGAGCCAATGCTCCTTGTTGAAGACCTTATTTTGACCTATAATTGTTTACTATTACAAATTGTGACTTGGATAGAGAGTTGTCTCATTGGCACTCACACCACATCTTCTTGTATCTTCTAACACATGTTTTGATGACTTTAATGCAACAGTTGTAGCGCTAAAATGTGTTTTTATTCCTTCTTTTCTAATTGATTAATTAATTATTTGTCTTGCTACACTCATAATACTGGACTTAGGTAGTGGTACAGGTGATATTATAATAACTATGGTGTTTTTTCATTATATAATGTATTTTCTTTATTACATGTGTAGCTATTTCTTTATATCATGTGATTGCTTTATTGTTGTATGTAGTTTCTTTGTTATACTATGAATAATATCTTATACAGAGTTATTATTTTTCTTATGTTCTATTCTTCCATTACTATTTTAATGCGTTCTTTCATTACTTTTTTATGTGTTACAGTTTTTTAAAATTATTATGCAATTATGTTATGTGCTTTCATTGTAAAGCCGTGTTATTTTTTTTTATCAAGTTATGTTTATTAATTATTAAGTTTTGACCTTTCGTTATTATGTTATATGCACTTTCATCATAATGTTATGTTGCTTTTATTATATATGTTATGTGCTTTCATTGTTCTGTTCTGTTCTGTTCTTTCCTTATTGTGGTATGTACTTTATTAAAAGACAAGCAGCCGGTACGAGTAGAAGTTTCCACATCAACGATCGAATATTAGAAAAAGAAAGACAACTCTGACTTTTTTGTCATTTCACCGAAGGTATTGAAGTATTAGTATGAAATTCAAAACAGTGTAGCTGTGGCCATTGATTGACCCATCAAAATCATCCATTGACTGGGACAATTTACGTGAACGTTTGTCTGTAACAACCACTGTTCATGACGTACCTACGATAGACATCTAAACTGTGGGGTCAACAAAGGTTTCTTAACGCCTTTAATTATAAAATAATTCGAAAAATTAATCAGGAATAACCTTTGTGTTTTGATTTATATAATTGATATAAATCAAAATATCGTGTTATTTCTGATTAATTTTTCGAATTACTTTATTTAGGTGTTGAGAACCTTTGGTGACCCCATAGTTTAAGTGTCTTTAAAAAGTACATAGTGAGCATTGGTCGTTACATACAAACGTTCACCTAAATTGTCCCAGTCAATGAATGATTTTAATGTGTCAATCAATTGCCACAGCTACACTGTTTTGAATTTCATACTATTTGCTATAACTTTGTGACGGTTCTAAATTTTAATGTCGAATAGAAACAGATGAAAGGTACTTAAGGTTGATTTCATGTTTTGTGAATTAACAAACCAGTCACAAAGTAACATCCACTCCAATGGATAATATAAGACCGAGCCATCAAAATGATAGAACCATGAGCGATAATTGAAAACTCAGTCAGTAGAATTGTTTCAGAATGTACTTAATATATATCAGAAATCTATCTCGGCTGGTATAGTCATAATGTAGACCGAACTCTTCTGTCCTTGTAAATGCATACATTTCCTAATAACCATTTGCTTTTTATTGATTTTGCTATTTGCTATTTTTTTTTTGTGTACACTATAGAGACAGAAAGCAGTGTTCATTCAAAACAGGAGATTCTTGTACAATTTGTTTGCATTGATTTTTGCCGATTTTATACATTTTTCAGCCATCTGTACCAACCTACACTAAAAGATGTATTTGCATGTGCCTTACAATGATCAACGACATTTCTGGGTCTAGATAATCCACTAATTTTTTAACATTTGTTACATTCTATTTTCATTCTCTGGTAAAATGGATTTTCTAGACTCAGACAGATCATTGTTCATAGTAAGGCACATGAAAATAATGTAGAAAAGCGCTAATCTAGTAGTATATAAAGGTACGGATGGCTGTAAAATGTAGAAAATCAGCGAAAATCGAGCGCAAGCAAATTGTATGCGAATCTCCTGTTTTGAATAAACACTGCTTTCTGTGTCTATATTGCAAAAGAAATAATTAGTACATAGCAAAATCTATAATTTTTTGGATCTAAAGAGCCTGTGCGCTCACCTTGGTCTATGAGCATATCAAACATTAAGCACAATGTCCAACATTGTAGACGAGAATAGACTTCATGACAAAAATATCTATTTTGTTGATCTTGTATTATTGTTCCTTTATTCTATTTAGATTCTTTGACTTATTAATAGCCTTGCTGATCATTTTTGTGATTTAAAGTGTTTAATTTTTCTATTATAATTTAAATCATATAAGGCATGACAGAAAAAAATGTTTCTCTCTAAATATCATAGTTTCAGTCATGATAAAAAGCAAAAATGAAAAATAAAATTGTTTGTCATTTATTGGCCCCATAAGAATTTGTCTAACAGTGTTAACATATATAGACAATTGGTAGAGCTCATTATTCTGAACATATTTGTTCCTTTCAGATTTTCTCTATTTATAACGATTAAAAAAATAATAGACAAAACTTTCATTTACCCTTATTTTCTATTTTTAGCCATGTCAGGCATTTAAGTTGGTTTCAATATTTTATTTGAACACTCAGACACAGATACATGTGTTACATGATGTCATACATAATAGCATTATATAAACATAGGTAGGCTATGTCATCGGACACATTTTTTAACAACGTACCTTAATGATGATTATGGGCAAGTTTGGTTAAATTTGTCTCAATAGTTTCAGAGGAGACGATTTTTGTAAAAGTTTACAAACATTTGCAGAAATTGTAAAAAGTTGACTGTGAGAGCAATAACTTCTAAAGGGTCAATTGACCATTTTGGTCATGTTGACCTATTTGTAGATCTTATTTTGTTGAACAATTTTGCTGTTTACAGTTTATCTCTATCGGATGGGGTCATGGGATACATTTTTTAAAACTAGATACCCTAAGGATGAATTGGACCAAGTTTGGATTTATTTGGCTCACTTGTTTCAGAGGAGAAGATTTTTGTAAAGGTTAACGAACGACGAAGACATCGTACGATGGACGCCAAATGGTGAGAAAGGATCACTTGGTCCTTTTAGGCCAGATGAGCTAAACAACAAAAAGCAAATGGTTTAGAAAGATATGCATTATAGGGACAGAAGAATTCTGTCTAGTGAAAAAAATTTAAAGGAAATCAGATTAGTTATTTCAGAGTTCCATACCGACATTTATAGGGGATTTGCTTTCGGAATATAAGAGATAGTGTATCGACAATATAATTAATAAGTTTAGTGTCCAAATCCTTATCAAAATGAAAGACAGAATGTTGAGATATAAATGTCCTATAATAATTGACGTCTACAAAGGAGTTTACAACTGATTCAAATAAACGTCGTAAATGGAATCAGTTAAAAGTAACACCACAAACACACAGCAACTATTAAACGGGTTATCAATTTAATAAGTTTGGATAGACAGGAAAATTTAGGGTAGGTAGGAATCAGGAATCAGAACTATGTTTGATTTGACACTAGCAACTGACAACTCGTTTGAAGTCGAGTTTCGAATAAATTCTTTTATTTCCAATTAATATTATGTTTTACAGTTTGTTCTTATATGGTGCAGTTACAAAACTGACATGGTCTAAATAAAAAAGTGGTGAGCTCTCACAAACATTCAAACAGTTTTAAACCCGAAAATTTTGCCTGTCCCATGTATTCAGTGGCTGTCGTAGACTCCTGTCATTTAAATTTGTATTGTGATAATAAATCAGAATATTAGTTTTCTCGTTCGATTTATTTTCATTTTGTCATGTTTGGCCGTCTTTCATACGATACGGGTATGGATCATTGTTTAGCTGAATACACGGTACGTGTTGCTCATTGTTGTGCTGAATATACGGTATGGGTTTTGCTCGTTGTTGAGCTGAATATACGGTACTGGTTAAATTTGTACTATTCAAGTAAGAAAGAGAATCTCAGATGATTGCTGACAAGAACGTTACGTCTCCGAAATGGATTGTTATCAACAAAATTAATTCAAACATTAAAATATTTTAGTTTTAATATTGGAGTCCTTGTGGGGCATATTATTAGTTACATAGTGTGCTAGTGACCTAATACGGTATATATGGGGTCAGTAAATTCTATATGGGGTGAGTTCGCTCTCACCCCATATGGAATTTACTGACCCCATATATACCGTATTACGTCACTAGCACAATATGTAACGAATTTATCTTACCGACTATCTTAACGTGTGAAATTAAGACTAGTGATTCTCAAAATGACCGGCAAGTCTTCAATACTGTTAGCATTAAGAAAATACTTTCATTGATCCTACAAAAACAGATGCCAACAATAACGACTTGTAAGGTTTAAATGTGTTTTATGAATTAAAATCAATCTTAATCATCAATTTCTTCGTCTGTTTGAACTTTTAAGTTTTTTTCTCAGTACCGTTTTGTTTTTATAAAGGGACACAACACCATTACTAACCGTGTTTGAAATAAGCCCCGCCCCCTTCTTACCTAAATTATGGAATATAAAGGGACGTAACTCCACTACTAACCGTGTATGAGATAAGCCCCGCCTCCCTACTAACCTAATATCAAATATACATATTTGCACGCGGACGCTTTTAACCAATCACATTCCTGGAAATGTATAGGAGGTAAGATAAACATACACACATACATATCTAAACAAAAATATGTACTAGTTCAGTGAAAATGGGCGTCATACAAAACTCCATTTAACATATAAATGAACTAAAATTTAAAAAAAAACCAACATCACACAAGATTAACAAAGGCCAGAGGCTCCCGACTTGGAACAGGCGCAAAGATGTTGCGGGGTTAAACATGTTTTTTGATATCTCAACCCTCCCCAATACCTCTAGCCAATGTAGAATAAAGAAACGCAGAGCAATGTGCGCAGTAAAACTCAGTTAAAAAGAAGTCCGAGTACGATGTCAGAATAGGTAAGAGAAGAAACTAAGCAAAATGAAAATGATACATAAATTAACAAAGGACATGCCAGCTCCATACCTCAATTCAACTGATTGAAAGATTATGTCTTCATCAGGTGAAAATAAATCCCTCTCGTTAGGGTTTTAGTATCATACCATCATAAAATATATGTGAAAACATAACCCGTATCATGCCAACAACTTGATTTAGAATATATGTTTTTATGACATTTTATGAAGGTCATATCTTTCTTCATTTTATTATTGTGGGCGTTGCAAACATTGAATTAAGGAAGAATTTGTTTTATTTTCTATTTTTTCTTATTTTTTCTCAGGGAAGTGGACAATGTATTTGCATTGGTATTTTCTTTGGTTATATAATGCAATATTGTTATTTGTTTTGACAATTGTGGGCGCTTTTTTTGTTTTGTTTTTAGGGGTATGTTGTTCTTCTGTCTTCCCTATATATTTAGTATATTTTGCCGGTAGAGTTATCTCCTATATCGCACGAGAATTATTAAGTGTCGTTGCATGTAGGGTAGTGGTCCTCAGTAGGCTAACATTAAGGGTGAAATGCCATCGAAGTTCAATGACGATTCTGTGATTATGTTAAAATAAAGGATCCCTAAAACGAGTCTTGCATATGATTCGACAAGCATACGTTCCTTTCTTCAATTTGTAAGAAAGCTCTATTGTAACTACTATAAAGTATACATAACTTAGTTGTGACTTCATTATTGAAAACCCAATTAAAAGTTAGCCAATTTGTTTAACAATAAACATAAATAAGGAAGAAACATTTTAGTAAACAAACAACATAATGACAGTAATACAATTACTGTTGACGGTGGATACTACTGTCGATGACCACAGCAACCAAGAGTTAGCCGGGGCCGAAGTTGGGATTACCAGATGTTGGTTAATGGTCAGTGCCAAAGGTGGCAGATTGATACGCTTGGCGACCAACTGTACAGTGAAAATCGGAAAAAGATTGTCCTTTGCTTTGTTGTTTCAAATACGTAAAAACAAAAACGAATGCAAAAATATTTCACTAAGACAATTAAACACGACAAGGCAGTAGCGCTGCAAATGTCTTACTTTTAAAATGTCAACAACAATTATAATTTTAAAAATATTTTTTTTATATATATTACCTTGACGTATGAATATAACAGTTACACTTTCAGTATAATATTACAAAATTCTGATATATTGTTATTGTTTTACTTTCTTATTTGTTGTATCACAAATAATTCTCGAAAAGTTTACGATAAGTTAGAAAGAAATTATCTATATACAGTACATGAACTATCTAATTATTAAGTTAGAATATTATTAAGTCCAAGAACAACATTATGAAAAACTGATTCTTCCCAAATCGAGGACGGTTCTGATGCCTTGATGTTCTATCAAAGACTAAGATTTTTTTTCGAATTTGTTTATTTTTTCAAAACAAATTTGTGTCATAGTTATTTGTAATGGTATTTGTTCGACACAGTTTCTGTACATGACGTCAGGATGTATTATCCATTTGTGATTAGTGACAAGATCTTCTTATATTAAAAGACACGATAAACTGTGAGATACACGAAGAAGCATAGTATAAATGACATCATTATAAACTGTGAGATATCTGTAGCTACGTAGTAAATATAAACTGTGATATACCTACAGAAGCGTAGTCAACAACAATGTTAACATTATAACTATCTATGATAATAAACATTTCAGTTCCACAAATATTATACATTAAGTTATGAAGAAAATTATCATATACAATATCAAGATGACTGTCAAGATGGTACCACATACCGTCAAGATGGTACCTCACAGCGTCAAGATGAATGTCAAGATGGTACCACACACCGTCAAAATGACTGTCAAGATGGTACCGAACACCGTCAAGATGACTGTCAGGATGGTACCACACACCGTCAAAATGACTGTCAGGATGGTACCGCACACCGTCAAGATGACTGTCAAGATGGTACCACATACCGTCAAGATGACTGTCAAGATGAATGTCAAGATGGTACAACATACCATCAAGATGACTGTCAAGATGGTACCATAGACCGTCAAGATGACTGTCAAGATGGTACCACACACTTTCAAGATGACTGTCAAGATGGTAACATACACCGTCAAGATGACTGTCAAGATGGTACAACACACCGTCAAAATGACTGTCAAGATGGTACCATACACCGTCAAGATGGAACCACATACCGTCAAGATGAATGTCAAGAAGGTACCTCACACCGTCAAGATGAATGTCAAGATGGTACTACATACCGTCAAGATGACTGTCAAGATGGAACCACATACCGTCAAGATGACTGTCAAGATGGAACCACATACCGTCAAGATGACTGTCAAGATGGAACCACATACCGTCAAGATGACTGTCAAGATGAAACCACATATCGTCAAGATGGTACCACACACCGTCAAGATGGCAATCAAGATTGTACCACAGGTACCACATACCGTCATTATGACTGTCAAGCTGGTACCACACACCGTCAAGATGACTGTCAAGATGATATAGAATATCCTGCTAAGCATGTATCTCGTATCTCATGTAGTACCAGCTCTTTAGCCTTATGTCCTCTGGCTTATATTGATCTCTCGGGTCTATACCTCGTATCTCATGTTGTTCCAGCTCTTTAGTATTATGTCCTCTGGCTTATATTGATCTCTCGGGTCTATACCTCGTATCTCATGTTGTACCAGCTCTTTAGTCTTATGTCCTCTGGCTTATATTGATCTCTCGGGTCTATACGTCGTATCTCATGTTGTACCAGCTCTTTAGTCTTATGTCCTCTGGCTCATATTGATCTCTCGGGTCTATACCTCGTATCTCATGTTGTACCAGCTCTTTAGTCTTATGTCCTCTGGCTTATATTGATCTCTCGGGTCTATACCTCGTATCTCATGTTGTTCCAGCTCTTTAGTGTTATGTCCTCTGGCTTATATTGATCTCTCGGGTCTATACCTCGTATCTCATGTTGTACCAGCTCTTTAGTCTTATGTCCTCTGGCTTATATTGATCTCTCGGGTCTATACGTCGTATCTCATGTTGTACCAGCTCTTTAGTCTTATGTCCTCTGACTTATATTGATCTCTCGGGTCTATACGTCGTATCTCATGTTGTACCAGCTCTGTAGTCTTATGTCCTCCGGCTTATATTGATCTCTCGGGTCTATACCTCGTATCTCATGTTGTACCAGCTTTTTGATCGTCCATCCTCTGGCTCATATTGATCTCTCGTGTCTATACCTCGTATCTCATGTTGTTCCAGCTCTTTAGTCTTATGTCCTCTGGCTTATATTGACCTCTCGGGTCTATACCTCGTATCTCATGTTGTACCAGCTCTTTAGTCTTATGTCCTCTGGATTATATTGATCTTTCGGGTTTATACCTCGTATGTCATGTTGTACCAGCTCTTTGATCTTCCCATCCCTCGCTTATATTGATCTCTCGGGTTTATACCTCGTATCTCATGTTGTACCAGCTCTTTGATCTTCCCATCCCTCACTTATATTGATCTCTCGGGTTTATACCTCGTATCTCATGTTGTTCCAGCTCTGTAGTCTTATGTCCTCTGGCTTATATTGATCTCGCGGGTCTATACCTCGTATCTCATGTTGTACCAGCTCTTTGATCTTTCTATCCCTCACTTATATTGATCTCTCGGGTCTATTCCTCATCCATTAGGAATTGAGACTGATAGATATGCAAAAATGTATGTGAAAATATAACACTTAGAAAGTGTTATACTGTAGTACATAAAATAAACTTGAGGATGAGATACACTTTGTGAGTCACTGACTGAATTCCTACAATATGTTGATAATAAAAATTAGGGTTTTTTTCACTGAAATTTCACTAACCTGCAATGCTTTTCAATCTTTTGACACTGTCATGGCTATTAGCACAAGAAAATTTAGATGTATATAAATGATGGAGATAAGGAGAAGTTAAACCATAATAAATACAAATTAGCCACACTCATAGTTATTTTGAGTGGTATATTTAATAGATGTTATTTTATATTATCTGGTTCTGTCCTGGCCTTATATAATAGTTATTTTAAAACGGTGTTGTTTTCTTTTATGCTTTTCAATTTATGTCTTATCTCAGTATGTATTTGTATGTAATCTGATAAATGCAAATGTATAGGGCCCTTTAATTTAAAAATAAGTAATAATTATCTGGTTCTGTCCTGGCATTATACAACAGTTATTGTAAAACGGTTTTGTTTTCTAATCTTATGTATGTGTATGCAATATGATAAAAGCTTTGTTTTTGGGCCCTTTAATTTGAAAATAAAGTATTCTTATTCTGTCGTAATTATCTACATCTACCATACAGACGATTAACCAGATGATCAATGATTAAGTATAATTATTAAATACACTGGTCAAGCACTACTTTCGGTCTGGTCATTTACTACTGAACTTACTATCAACTATAAATTATAGAGATTCCAAAGATATTAGAAAAGTTTTCAAAAGAATCAGGTTTGGTTATTGAATTTCTATAACGCTTGGGTTTTTTTGTGGAAAATAATTGCTGGCAGTTCAGCAAATACCAAATATAAAAATATAGAATATAAGCCCGACGTTCACTGCTAAAGCCACTGTAACATCACGGTCCTCAGATAATGACATGATACGGACAAGGGGAGACAAACCATTTTAATTCAAGACCACTGTACCAGACATTGTAGAAGATGATAAATATTTTATGTTTTCCTTTATATTTTAGACTTCATTTTATGCAAATACCAGCATCCCAAAAGAAAAATCTAAACCGTATACGAATTAAAAAAAACAACAATATATTTTTATAAATCAAATTTTTGAACCAAATACACTAAAATAGTCAAGTTGTTAACTGATTGTCAAATATCGTAAATCTGTTTTGAATATTTGTTTTGAATATAAAAGTCAGGTGCAGACCCGAGCCGGGAACCGCATGAACCCCGAACAGAGAGAGACCGGTGCGGCTCCAATGTGTATGCATCACTCGTCATGATTCTCTAACCTCACACCACCTGACACCTCACTATAAATTAAAAGCCGGGAATTAGGACACAAAATGCAGATTAACAAATCAGATGATTGTTCTCATGTATGTGAATAAGTTCCAACTTAGTACTGACATCGCACCCGTAATAACATTTATCTTCGAAAAATCCTTGACCACCGGTATGCATGCAATCAATACCATAACACCAGCTCTGTGACAAACATGCTTAACCATCTTAACTGGCCAACACTTGAACTAAGAAGAATAAGAACAAGACATATTTTTCTTCAAAATTATACATCACCAAGTAGCAATATACTCCTACGAACTTGTTAATACCATCAGACAGTAGAACAAGACAATACACTCACAGGTCCTCGTTCAGGCACATACAAGCAATCAAAGACTTGCATTAATTTTTATTTTATCCAAAGACAAAAATCCAATGGAAACTTTTACCGGTTACTGATGTCCAATGCACCACATTTGAAGCCTTCAGAGAACAAATTCATACATCTGTTCTCAACCAATACTACACCATGTAATTGTAACACCGTGTGAAAATTAAAAAACAAGTTACTATTTCTTTTTTTTTTTTTATGTAAATATATAATTGTAAATTTTACCCACGCATGCACGCGAATAGTCATCAATATTATGATGGAGTGCGGAAACTGAAAGAAGAAGAAAAATACTAGAGGGACATTCAAACTCATATGTGACTAAAAAAAAGGAAAAAGACAAAAAGACTAAAAAAAGTACACAAAACACAACAAAGAAAACTAACGACTGAGCAAGTCGAGCTCCACCAAAAACTGGGGATTATCTCATGTGCTCTGGAAGGGTAAGCAGATCCAGCTCCACATGTGGCACCCATCACATAAAACAATAATAAGAGATAGAGGCGTCGTATTAGTCAACTTATGCCATTATGGTGACTGTACATGTTTTTATATTATTGCTTTCATTTGACTCTGGTCGATAGTTGTGTCATGGGTTATCATAGCGCAGCTCTATATTTTTATATTACAATAATGTATGTTGTGTATATATCCGTTTAATCGGTATCGTAAAAACAAACCATAAAAATGAAGTTTATTTCAAATAATACTAATTGTAATACCGAATTGTCTGGTTTTTTTAAATGAATAAATTATTATTATTATTATTATTATTATTATTATTATTATTATTATTATTATTATTATTATTATTATTATTATTATTATTATTATTATTATTATTATTATTATTATTATTATTATTATTTATCAATTGGTTCAAGGATCTATACAAATCCTAAGTTTGATAAATATACGTTAAATATACGTATCACTTAGAAATTACTCTAAATGTAGGAAAGGGATTTCCATGTCAAATTTGAATGAATCATTTTAATGTTTACAAACCCGATAAGAAAAAACAAGCTTGTGCTGTTCGAAAGGTTTGACATATCGAAATGTGTGATCAATATTTTTAATATGACATTTAAATATATTATGACAGATTATTATTAAACAGGAGTTCAATTATTGGTCGCCGTTATTTTCCGATGTTTAGTCGGTAGTTTACGTGAATAGTTTATAGTAACAACCTGACAACGGGATCAAATATTTACCGTTATTCAATCAGAACAATTGAAATTTAAAATTCAATTGTGTTGTTACTTTTCGTGTCGTTAAATACTTCTCTTGTTTCATGCAGAAGTTATTCTATTGAGAAAAACCATTAAGCAAAGATGGGATGCAAACAATCTAAACTCGCTGGCCGAATTCAGCCTGTTGGACCGGCTTCTGTCAAAACAGACAATTCTAAGAGAAACGGAAGAGAATTTGATGTAGACCACAAATCTGGCAAGAAAATACGAAAATCTAAATCACAAAATAGTAAACAGTTCGGATCAAGTGTGAGTCTGGACGATGATAGGTCGATAGCAGATTCCGAAGACAGAGGATTCTCGGCAACTTCTAAATTTTCTAAAAAGAGTGGAGACTCTGGACTTGAAGCTGACTATGCTTTTGTTATAACAGAAGATTCAGATCCAGACAAAGTTCAACAAATAGAACAGGAATTCTGTGGAAATGAAAACCTAGGTAAGTTTTTTTTACATACAACACATTTCATTTCATTTAATGTTTACATGTTCAGCCTAAAATAGACCGTTTTTATGATATTATCAGTTGTCCCAAGATTAATGTTGACACACACAATACTTTTAAACATTTAATATTATAACATTCCAAAACTGTTACAAAGACATGCAAGTTATTGTCTTGATTTGTAAAGATAAAATGTATTCTGAACAGATGATCATATATATTCTTTTGAAATGGTAATTCATTTTTATTAGTCTAACTCTTGCAATACATCAATACTGGTATTTATGTATTTTATGTCATTTATAATGTCTGACTTAAAATAAAACAGGGTCTAACTTTTTGAAACGTTTCTAATTTGCCATATATAACTTTTGCACTTTTATAACGTTCTCAATGATTTTTTATTTCAATAGAACTTGCATTGAATGGAACCCCATGTCCCGTTAGAACTAGTGCTAAAGATCGAGAACGAATGGAGGAAGCCATGATCCTACAGTCATTACGTGAGGAAGGGTTGATAACCAAACAACAGAAAGCAAGCACGAATTATGCTACGTTCGAAATAGTTGCTGCCGACACAACGGGTGAAATTAGACCCCCGCCAAGATTGGAAAAACTAGAGCGAAGGAGAAAGAAGAAAAAGATACTTACAGAGGAAGAAATTAAAGAAAAGTTAGAGAAAGCAGAGAGGAGGAAAAGGGTAGGTTCTGCTCAATAACAATATACTGGCTTAGGGAAAGATGTGCCTATTATTTTTCCTATTAAATTTGACAATAAAATTAGCAATAGCTGTTCATAGCGGATATAAAAAAGACACAATCAGATGATTTGAGAAACCCAAATAAAAGAGAAACCCATCCAGTTATTCTTGTATCAGAAGAATGGGTATTGTCACATTGAAGGGCTCTTGATGGAGAAACGAGACGTTGATATATAGAAGAAGACATACTAATGTTATTTTACAAAACAATGAAACTTTAATTGTTCAGAATCCCCCTACAATGTTAAATCTACAAGTTATTTGTCCTAAGCGGGATATGCACCAACGCCTGTGTGCCTCAACTTCATCTGCACTCTGGCCGTTGATACAATTATATATATATTTATATATCTGGTATTGATAACATAAAGAATTGAGTTCAAAAATATGCTTATAAGTAAATTTGTCACATAATGATTTCATTACGTACATATTTGGTCCATTTGGCAATGAAATAAATTATTCATTTTATACTTATATGTCATATACATAATTATATGTTTTATACCATATCGTTCAATCCATTACTGTGAATATTTATTTTTATTGTCAATCGCTTCATAAGTTTAAGGAGTGGTTTCAACATTACAGTTATGTACTTGTTATCGCCATTTGTTAATTATTAATTGGGTTTATTTTGTAGAAAAAGGAAGAAGAAAGATTGAATAAAATCAAAGATTTGGAGAAATCAAATACGAACAACTGTTTAGAACTTTTCATGGTTGCGCAAAAACAAAAAGAAGAAACAGTCAATAAAAAATTAGACACCGCCGCTGAAAATAAAGAGAAAAAATTAAGGGAAATGAGAGAAAAACAATTGGAACGTGAAAGGCGAGCAGAGCGAGTTCGACAACGAAAACAATTGGCGCTTTTAGAAAAACAAGGACTTATGGAGGAGGACAGTAATATACCACGTGGTAATGAATTAGAATTTTGAACATAATCAACATCAACGCATCACAAAGGAAGCATATTTGTGTCATATGACTCTTTCACAAGGTCTCATAGACCCACGCTTGTACGGGTCCAGCCATCAGTGTCGGGTCCGGGAATAACTCATACTTGTTTCCCATTTGTGTTGTTTTTCCTTGCTCAGTATTAATATTGTATCCATATTTATTCAGGCAATTTCAGTGAACACAAAGAACTAATTGAAAGAAAAGTCGGTCATTTTAATAGTAATTAAATATGATTGATTTAAAATCAACGTACATTGTAAAGCCTTTTAAACTAAGTTATATGGAATACAATTACCTAACAGTATTACTTATTGTTGAATGTATTGCTAAAAGATTAAATTATATTAATGTTTTAAAGCACGTATTAAAATATATGAATAAGCAATGTGTTCTTATTGTAGCGATTTAATTATAATTAAGCTTATTATACACGTGCAGTATTTCTCAAACAACGTTAAGTATTTGAGCAGGCTGCAGACATGATATTGAGAAAGTTTTTCTCTCGATCCAAATGCAATCCTAATGTTTATACTGCCTAGGAACGCATGTCAAAGCTACTTAATATGATAAAAATGGCCCTTCCCATCTACGTCCAGACTTTCACCATTTCCATTCTCAATTTTAAAATTTATTTCACAAATGCAACCCCACACGCTCCAACAAAACACACCCAAACGTTTAGTATTGATATCTTGCCATTTTGTTATCTTCAGATTTGTTAAAGGAACTCTTTAAAAACAATCTTATGCACTCTTGAAAATAAACATTGCACAAATACATTCTACAATTCAATTTATAATTGATTAAATTTCCTTGGAAGAGGAAAAACTATACTACATATGTATGACCAACAAAAGACTTTAGATAACTGTTGAAGGTGGAAAGTGACAAATGAGTTTTTTTTTTTATTGATGTAACATTTCCAGAAACGAAGATTCCAATGCATTATATTTATAATTTCCAAACATTGGACCGTTCTGATGAGCACAGAGCTTCTAATTAACCAATTCTAGTTTACTTTGAAAAATTATTGTAAATATATTTTGAAAGTGGGATTCCTAAAAACAATTTAGACGGCTTTCATGCCGCATAACTATAAATGTAAACGGACAATTTTAAAATAACCCAAAAGCATATTAAAATTTGTATTTTATTATTTTTGCTTTCATTTTTTTTTTAATTCGTTTATAAAAAAACCGTCAAAAATTAGAAATACTTTTTATGATAAATTTAACGCAACGAAATCAATAAAAAAATAATTTAAACCAGACAAACATGTCAAAAATCTTGAACTGTTACGCCACGAAAATCACTCGACATGAAAGAATTGTTTTAATCTGGAGATTCAGTAATTAATGAAGCATTGATAATCAATAATATTTGACATAAATTACTTTAATTAAAATCCAAATGTATTTTCATTAGAATAGGTAACGTGTTTAAACATATTTTAATTTAATTTGAGAAAAGTGTTTTGTAGTATTGAGTCAAAATTTTATAGAAGTGAACTTTAATGTTGGTCTGTACATGTCTGCGATATATCATATTTTTAAGTTCAAACACATTAACCGACGTCAAACCTATGTTAGTAAATAGAGGGGGTCTTGGTAGAATAATTGATCACTATTTGTTGAAGTAAATAGAAAGAGTCTTGGTTTATAATTGATCACTGTTTGATAAAGGCGTACAAACCCATACATTTATACTTTATTGATATATTTAATAATAGGGTTCAAAAATACAAAATATAATGTAACAATTGTTCTTTTAAACAGAACATAAATTATTTTAAGATAAAGATATCATAATGAAACTGTCATTAGCTAAAATAAAAAAAGAAGTTTTTTTTTTATCATAAACCGGCGTCTTAACAGACAGTGTCAAATGCCTTTTTAGGCAAAGATAGATAGATAGTTTATTCTCATAAAACCATGCAAGTACAAAGGTTACAGAGAAGTTAAAAAAAAATAGTATACATAAAAATAAAAAATGCATTAAAAATGCATAAAATTCAAAATTTCGGATGAGATAACATATAAAAGAATATATATATAGACTTGTATAGTCAAATGTAAAAGCTAAAATTGTATAAAGAAATACTTTCTATAAGTATGTTAAATAAATTATGGTTGTTAAGAAGGAGTGAGCTTACTATTAATACATCTTATAAAATTGCAGAGGTTTCTTAGTGTCTTTGGTTTTTTTGAATTAAACAGTTTGTTGAATGTAAAAATGTTATGTCTTGTTATTAGTCCATTTGGAATAAATCTTCTTCTTTCATCTTGTAAAGCCGGGCAAACAAAAATATAGTGGTATTCGTCTCCGATATCTCTTTTTGTACATATTGAACATTTTCTATCACTTCTTTCAATGTTATACCATCTCCCCTTTTCTATTGGCAGTGAATGATTCGATGTTCGGAATTTACAAAGTGTATATATATCTCGGTCATTTATGATGTTGAAATAATTCTCAAATTCAAAATGTTCCTTAAAGAGCCTATATGTAATGCATTTTGATGTGTTCTGAATAGCGGAGTTCCAAATTTGTTTAAACTGGTCAATTAATCTAAGTTTGATACTTTTTGGTAACCATTTGGTGAGGTCTGTATTTTGCACATAAAATAAGTTTGAAAATCCGGCATTGTCCAATATATTTTTAATGTTCTTTATCCATAAAATATCATCATTGTTTGTGTGATATCGGGAATATACAAATTTGTATAATATTGATGATAACTTGTTTTCATCTATAAGCAGCCTGCACCAATATGTTATCATTCGGCATTTAATGCTTATTTCCAATGGGTAACGTCCAGTTTCACCGTACACAATCATGCTTGGGGTAGATCTCTTGAGGTGTAGGAAATGCTTTAAAAATTTGAGATGAACTTGTTCAATAATGTCATTTTTTCCAAATCCCCATACTTCACATCCGTATAGAAGAATTGGTTTCACCAGTTTGTCAAATAACTCTAATTGGCATTCAATTGATAAATTACACTGCCTCCCTTTTTTAATAACGTTGTACATAGCTTTTGTTGCTTTTTCTGATAGTCTTTTCTTTGCTTTATTGAAGGATCCGGATCTTGTTAACAATAGTCCAAGGTAGTTAAATTCTTTCACTATTTCAATTTCATTTTCTTCATAAATGAAATTAATATTATTAGGCTGTCTTCCTTTAGAGAAAATTAAAACTTTAGTCTTAGATGTATTTACTTTAAGTTTCCAAGTATCACAATATTCACTGAAGCAATTTAATTGCATTTGAAGGTCTTCCTTTGTTTCTGACATTAGAACAGTATCATCGGCATATAATAAAATGAACAGCTTTAAATAGATATTGAGGCTAGTTTCAAGGGAGTTCGATATTGATGACAAACCTTTCACATTATGTGATAGCAAAAAATCAGTGAGGTCATTGATATATATAGAGAATAATAGAGGGGAAAGATTTTCCCCTTGTCTAACTCCAGTGTTACATGGGAAAAAATCAGATTTTTGATTATTGTATATAACTCTTGATTTTATATTGTTGTACATACTATGTATTACTGTATGCATTTTTTTATCAATGTGATTCAATGCCATCTTAAACCATAGGCCGTTTCTCCAAACTGTGTCGAACGCTTTGGCAAAATCAATAAAAACACAAAATAACTTTTTCTTTTGCGATCTAGCTAGGTCGAAGAGACTTTGTAATATAAATATGTTATCTGTTGTTGAATATTTTTTCCTAAAGCCACTTTGATTGTTATGTATTATTGAAAAGTTCTCGAAATATTTCGTTAATCGTTCATTTAGGATGGACGTAAAAAGTTTTCCAAAACAGCTAAGAATAGTGATAGGTCTATAATTTTGCGGATCTTGTTGATTTCCTTTATTTTTAAATAAAGGGTGTATATTTCCAGATAACCAACTGTCTGGTATGATTCCTGTATCAAATATAAGATTGAATAACTTTACAAAGATATTAATGATTTCTGTTGAAGCACACGTAGCTTTGAAGAATTCGTTTATAATCAGGTCATCACCGCTTGCCTTGTTATTTTTCAAGTTTTTTATAATTTTTATTATTTCATCGGGCGTAATCATTTCATTTAATAAATTATTTTCGATATTTCTTTCAGTCTCTTCGTGGTTTAGCTCTTGTTCTTCTTCTATATTTCCTTGATTTAAATTTTTGAAGAAATCATAAAGTTTTTCAATTGAAATATTTGGTTGTTTCTTCCTAGAGCCTCCATTTAGAATTTTCCAGTACTCTTTTGAGTTCGTGGTTTTCATATTTTTCATATCATTCCGCACATTTTTCCTATACTTTTTTATATTTCTGTACATGGTATTTTTGTATTGTCTTTCACTGCGATTTTTATATTCCTTGTTTACAATGGATTTGTTTAATTTATATTTTCTTCTGTATTTTCTCGCATTTTTCCTAGCAATTCTACAATCTATGTTAAACCATGGTTTTTTATCTTGTGATCTTGTACTCTGAGGGGTATTTTCGTTCTTTGACTTGTTTTTTAATGTTCCGAATGTTTTCTTTGCAGAAGTAACAAATATGTTCGTAATATTTTCTACAGCTTTGTTAATAATGTTCGAATCAGCAGGAAAAGATTTGGTTTCTTCAAGATAGTTTTCTAATTCAGAAATCTTTTCTCTGTCTAAATTTAAAATAAAATCTTCTTTCTTGTTTATATCCCATTTCTTTATTTTCTCTCCGCTCATCGAATTAATCGGCACAGATCCATATTCACATGTACATTTATTTATGTCGACATCTATATCTATAGGGCTGTGGATATCGGAATATAAACAACTAAAATCTAAAACTTTCGAATTTGAGATAATGTTAATAAAATCTAGCGACCCTATGAAATAATCAACAACTGCAGCATTTTTGCTCGTCCGTTCCCCCGCCATATTTTCTCCTATGCGGCCGTTTATGCCCGCGTCACACTGTCCCGATTTTTATATACGATGGACACCCGAATGCGAAAATTGTAAGTTCGTACGAAGTTGGTCCCGATCTCGTTAAAATACCAAAAAGTGACCGAAGCAAGTACGATGAATAACGAAGTCTATATGACGGTGCCGAAATTATATACGATAGCAAAAGATGGACATACGAAGGTTAACCGAAGACGGGTATTTAAGCTTCTTATCTCAGCCGAAGCCTACACGATGGACCACGAAGGCTACACGATGGATTACGAAGGCTACACGATGGATTACGATGATGGCGGGATGGCCATACGATGTCTAAAAGATACGAACAGAATTTCGACAACATATCGTTTCTGTACAAGTCTGCCATGCATGGCGGGAAATCGATCTATTTGTCTAATTCTTATAAAACTTAGTTTATTATTCCCTCGCCTACTACAAGTAAGTTGCGTGTAGATACAATTGTTATGGACACTCTAGAACCAAAATGCTCAAAACTTGGTATGGTGTTACTCGTTAAGAATATCTTAAGCGCTATTGACTTTAAAGTTCAAAGGTCAAGGTCACAGTGGCAGTTGTAATACAAGGCAATATCGCCCTTGTGGACACTCTAAAACCAATATGCTTCAAAAGATTTTAACCACATTAGGTATATTGTTCCTCCTTGTAATGATCTGACATTTTTTACGTTCAAGACCAAAGGTCAAGGTCATGCAGATGGACTTGTTTTTTCTCCTTGAAATAGCATAATACACAGGAAATTGGTTGCTCATTTTTAACCTGCTGGTTCTAAAGACAATATTAAAGGTATTTCCAGTTATTGAATGTTTTTGTTGATTTCTAAAAAAATAGTTTATGTATCAAATATGCATATTCAATTTACAATTTTCTGCATGTGTCATATACAAATATAGTGTCCATATTTGTCCCCAATATGTTACATACGAGGGGATGCCACGCTCGGCATTGCCTTGTTTGATCTGTAAAATGTGTGCACTAGTCTGAATAATCACCCATAATTATGCCCATGTTTACTGATCTATCTTAACGGTAAGGTAATGGGTTCGTTGATCCCTTTTAAGAAGAAAAAAAAAGAGCTCTTTCCAGGAGAATATCATAATAATATAGACAAAAGGAAGGATGTGGGGAAAGCAACAAATGCGGCAAAATATGACATATAGAAAACAAAATGGTTATGGAGTAAACATTCGTGTGACAACAACTCAGACGATACATAAAAAATCAGAAAAAGTTGGTTTCCCTATATACGTGTACCTGCAGTGTTGGTGTACGAGGCGCGTTTATGATTTTCATTATGTCACTTGATATGAAAAATTGACAAAAAAATAATATTTTACTTGTAAAAGTAAATCCTGAGCCTGTAATACCTGCTCTTCTTGTTCCATTTGAATTAATAGAAACAACGCTGTCGCCTTTCTTGTTCTCATAGAATCATATGATATGAGCTCCATATTTTGTGAACGTCTTTCATAACTGTCGTATTAGACTGACCAGTGCATATCGCGCATGGCACTTTAAATGTATTTTAGCGCGAAAATTAACTTACATTTAGCTGGATTTATTGCCGTCGTAGTTCCATCTTGTCGCCTTCGTACTTTTATTCGATGGCAACACGACGAGATTACGAGGTCTTCACTAAGTCGTGTTGCCATCGTAAGACCTTCGGGTATCTTCGTGATTCATTCGTTTAGACATCGCAATGTCAAAACTGCCCGATGGAAACGATGGAAACACGAATGCAATACGATGTGCAAAGATGCATTCCCGCTGACATTACGATGGTAAGGATGGTGATACGAACTCAATACGAACCCTCAACATCGGACGCACCTTCGGGGATTTTTTAACATGTTAAAAAATTTAGAACCCTTCCCGAAGTTGTCCCCGAAGGCTAGAAAAAGTGGCCGATGGTTAAAGATGGTTAAAGATGGCACTACGAATAGCCCGATCTGGATACGATCAGTCCCGATTTTGAAAATTTCCTTTATCGTGTTGCCATCGGCGTAAAAATCGGGACAGTGTGACGCGGGCATTATAATATACATATTTGTAAATTTGCATAAATCAAGTAATAGTTTCCCATAATTATTTTTTGTTTTATCTTTATTATTTCTTGATATCGGTATGTTGTAGATTTCGAATTTATAGGTGTCGTTTTCTGCGATTTCCGGTAAATTCAGAATGTCAGAAATATCATTTCCATCAGTTGGGATAAAATCAGCATCAGTCGATGTTCTACTGTTGAAATCGCCATTTAAGCACATATATTTGCATTTAGTTGAAAATTTTAGAATATCAGTTTCGATTTCGCGAAAGGCGTCGGGTGAACTATATTTTGTGTTTTCCGGTGGAATATAAACAGACCCAATGACTATTTCAGCATCAAGTTTAGTATATGAAGATGAGATTTCAAACCATATAACAAAATTACTATTACTCGATAGGAATTTTATATGATCGCATAATTTTTCTTTATAAAGAACCATAAGTCCACCAGATTTTCTAAATGTCATATCGTGTCTGTTTTTCATTTTACTGATATAGCCAGGTACGGAAATTTCATCACAATTGTCAGTTTTACTTTCTTGGAGACATATTATATCATAACGATTGATTAATTCTATAAATTCAGGATATTGTAGTCGTTTCTTTATGCCACAGACATTTAAACTAAGAATATTTAATTTACAAAAACT